>NC_092479.1:2874602-3244205 GCF_047495875.1 Pithys albifrons albifrons
TCCACTGGCAGTGGGACTGTGCTCTGGCTGCATCTTGGTCCCTGTCACCTGCAGGGTGGTGGTGGCTTTGGTGTCCCTCAGATGCACTGAGGGCTGAGCTCAGAGGCGGCGGCTGCTGCTGCTGCTGCTTCTGTTGCTGCTGCTGCTGCCTGGCACTGGCACTGGCACTGCCCATCTCCGGCACTGCCCATCTCTGGCACTGCCCATTCCTGACACTGCCCAGCTCTGGCACTGCCCAGGTCTGACACTGCCCATTCCTGACACTGCCCATCTCCAACACTGCCCAGGTCCGACACTGCCCAGCTCTGGCACTGCCCAGTTCAGACACTGCCCAGTTCTGACACTGCCCATCTCCAGCACTGCCCATCTCCGGCACTGCCCAGTTCCGACACTGCCCAGCTCCGACACTGCCCATCTCCGGCACTGCCCATTTCCGACACTGCCCATCTCCAGCACTGCCCATCTCCAGCACTGCCCAGCTCCGACACTGCCCAGCTCTGGCACTGCCCATTTCTGACACTGCCCAGGTCTGACACTGCCCATCTCTGGCACAGCTGCTCCTCCCAGTCTGTGTCCCCCCTGCCGACATTTCCAAGTCCCTCTCACTGCCAGGGGACATCTCTGAGCACTCCGTGGTGCTGGAGGCACCAGGGACCACAACAGAGGCACTAAAATGCCCTCTGGAGAGGGTTGATGCTGAGCTGCAAAGCCACAGAACATCCCCAGTGGAGGGACCTGTTGTTTACAGGGAGCTGTAAATGCCAGGAATGCTCCATGAATTCTGCAAAGCACCTTCCAGAAGGCAGAGGGGTCACCTTGTCTTTTCTCAACCCATTCCTGGATCCCTTTTTTTCCATGGAGCCTCCGGAATCAGAATCAGCTCTTGGGATACTCTCTCCCATCTCTTTGCTCACTTGTCATCCCCTCCCAGGCCATCTCCCTGGTGACAAAATTACTGCCTTGGCCCTGAGCCACTGCCCATGGCTGGCAGTGGAGTTTGTCGTTGCTCCAACTATTCCTAAAGGTGGGATTCAATGCTTCAGGCACTTTCAGATGGGTTCTCCTTCAAAGACCCTTTGGTTCTCTTTCAAAAACCCTGTCCCTGCAGCCCAGCTGTTGAGCCCCAAATGGAAATCCAGCAGAGCTGAAGAGCCCAAGTAAAGCCAAACTGTTCAGTTCTACCAGAATTTGGATGGTTTGGGGTTGGTTGTGGCCTTTGATTTCCTAACCTGGAGAGCAGGGTTTGTGCCTCTGGCTTTTCCAGAGTTGTTTCTGCTGGTGTGACAGTGTCCTGAGGGAGTTTAGTGTTCCTGCAAGATCTAAAAGGTTGGTGGAAAAGAAGTGGGAAGCAGCACAGAGCTGCAGCAGAGCTCTGGGAGCTGCATGGAGGTCACCAAGTCCGTCCCTGGTCCCAGCATTAGCACAGGGCACAAGGTTGTTCTCTGGACACAGTATTTTGGGGTTTGCTTTGGCACATTTCTTCCTAACACCTCGTCCAATCACTGCCTTCCATCCTGTCACTCTGCCCATGTCAAAGGTCACTCTCCCTCTCCTCATAAGCCCCCTTTGGGCACGGGAAGGCCACAGAGTCTCCCCAGATCCTTCTCTTCTCAGGCTGGCAGGGGTTGTGTTCTCAGCTCTGCTGTCTGCACTTCCCCTTCGGATGGCAGATGAGCTGCAGGTGCCTCTGGTGTCTCCTCAGAGCTCCCTTGCACAGGGCAGGGGTGGGACCCGAGGGCTCCTGCTCCTGCTCCTTCTAATGGTGCCTTTTTATTCTCCTTTCCCAGAAGAGAAGCCAAAACCAGACCCAGTATTAAAACCACCTTCTCCAGTCCTCAGACCAGAACCTGCTGGGGAGAAGAAAGACCAGGCTGGCCAGACACCTGAGGCCTCCACCCCTGTGGAAACCCCCCCAGAAGTTGCTGCTGCTCCATCACCGCTCCTGGTGGCTCCTGGTGTGGCAGCTCCTGGTGTGGCTGCTCCCGGCACGGCTGCTCCCGGCACAGCTGTTCCCACAGCTGTTCCCACAGCTGCTCCCAGTGTGGCTGCTCCCACTGTGCCCATGCCCAGCACAGCCCCTGCTGAGCCAGAGGACAAACATGAACTGGCTTCTCCCCACGAGGAGGCCGTGCCTGTCCCCAGTGCCACCCCCTGTGCGGACACGGCCACGGCCACAGTGGAGCCCGCGGGTGCAGAGGAGCCTCATGGTGCAGTGTGTGCCACGGTGTGTGCCACGGTGTGTGCCGAGGTGTGCCCCAAGGTGTGCCCCGAGGTGTGTGCACAGGTGTGCCCCGAGGTCTGTGCCCAGGTGTGCCCCGAGGTGCGCCCCGAGCCCTGCAGTGATGCCACGGCGACCACCACTGCTGATGCAATTAGTGTAATTAATGACGGCAGCGTTGCTGATGACACGGGAGCTGCTGCCCAAGGTGGGGCAGACACACCCCAGCCCGAAGCTGTGCCCTTGACTGTGGAGTCAGAGCCCCCCGAGGCTGCCCTGGCAGAAGTGGAACGTGTGCCATCATCTCCCAGTGCTCTTCCCAGTGCTCTTCCTGGTGCTGTTCCCAGCACTCTGCCCTTTGCTCTTCCCAGTGCTGTTCTCAGCACTCTGCCCAGTGCTATTCCCAGCACTCTGCCCAGTGCTGTTCCCAGCACTCTGCCCAGTGCTGTGCCCAGCACTCTGCCCAGCACTCATCCCACTGCTCCCTCTCCGCCGCCTTCTCCGCCTCCTCCTCCTCCTCCTCCTCTGGCCGTGCCTGCTGTTCCCACGACGGCTCCTTCGCCGCCTCCTCTGCCGTCTCCGAGTGCCCTCCCTGCTGTCCAGGGGGATTCAGAAGGGCAGGAGAGCACAAGGACTGCAGTGGGTGAAGAGGGCAGAGATGCTGAGAAGTCAGAGGCAGAAGCCGATGGGCAACTGGAGGAGAGCACGGAGGAGCCGAGTGTGAACTCCAGCCAGAGTCCTGTCCCAGGTGAGCTCCGCGGGGTGGTGGGGAGGGGGAAGGAAGGGCCTTCTGGGGCTCTTCTTCCTACAGGAAGAAGCAAAACTCTGATTGTGCTGCATAACTTGTGATTGCAAACAGTGCTCTTCGTTTGCAGAGATAAAACCCTTGTAATTGGTCATGAGGTCACGAGCTCAGAGGTGTGTCCCAGGGTGGGGGGTTTGGGTGACCCACGAGGACTCTGCTCTCACAGTCACTGTTGGAGGGGAGTACAGAGGATGCTGCTTTGCATGGAATCATGGAATGGTTGGGAGGAGCCTCAAAGCCCATCCAGTGCCACCCCTGCCATGGGCAGGGACACCTCCCACTATCCCAGGCTGCTCCAAGCCCTGTCCAGCCTGGCCTTGGACACTTCAGGGATGGGGCAGCCACAATTCCTGTTGTCCCTGGAGTGAGTGGCTGCTCCAGGGACTGTGGCTCTGGATTTATGAGCCTGATAAACACCTGGGCCCTGAAGCCCTTGGGATGAACCTCCTGGGCCAGGGAATTCCCAAAACTGCTGGAGTGGGGTCTTTTCCAACTACAGAAATGTGTCATGGTGTCACCACATGTGGGGACATGAAATGGACCATCCAAGCTCTCCCAAACAACCAGTGTCCCACCCCAGTGTCACACCAATGTCACTGACCAGTGTCACACCCCGGTGTCACACCAATGTCACTGACCAGTGTCACACACCATTGTCACTAGTGTCACACACAGTGTCCCACAGCAGTCAGACACAGTGTCACACCGGGGTCACACACAGTGTCCCACATCAGGGTCACACCAGTGTCACAGACCACTGTCACACCAGTGTCCCACACCAGTGTCCCATACCAGTCACACAGCAGTGTCACACCAGGTTCACAGGCCAGTTACACACACAGTGTCACACCAGTGTCACACCTCAGTGTCACTGACCAGTGTCACACCAGGGTCACACCATTGTGTCACACCAGTGTCCCACACCAGTTACACCAGTGTCACACCCCAGTGTCACACCAGTATCCCACACCAGGGTCACACACAGTGTCACACCAGTATGTCACACCAGTCACCCCAGTGTCCCACATCAGTGTGTCACATCAGTGTCACACACCAGTGTACCACACCAGTGTCACACCAGTGTCCCACACCAAGGTCACAGCAATGTCAGACCTCAGTGTCCCACACACAGTGTCACACAGTGTCACCCCAGTGTCACACCAGTGTCCCAGAGCAGTCACACACAGTGTCACACCTCAGTGTCACACGCAGTGTCACACCAGTGTCCCACCTCAGTGTCCCACACCAGTCACACACAGTGTCACACACAGTGTCACACATCAGTGTCCCACACCAGTCCCACACAGTGTCACTCACAGTGTCACACCAGTGTCACACATCAGTGTCCCACACATGTGTCACACAGTGTCACCCCAGTGTCACCCCAGTGTCCCACAGCAGTCACACATCAGTGTCACACACAGTGTCCCACACCAGGGTCACACCAGTGTCCCACCTCAGTGTCCCACAGCAGTCTCACACAGTGTCACACACAGTGTCCCACACCAGGGTCACACCCATGTCTCACACCAGTGTCCCACACCAGTCACACCTCAGTGTCACACACAGTGTCACACCAGTGTCCCACCTCAGTGTCCCACACCAGTCACACACAGTGTCACACACAGTGTCACACCAGTGTCCCACCTCAGTGTCCCACACCAGTCACACACAGTGTCACACACAGTGTCACACACAGTGTCACACACAGTGTCACACCAGTGTCACACATCAATGTCCCACAACAGTCTCACACAGTGTCACACACAGTGTCCCACACCAGGGTCACACCCATGTCTCACCCCAGTGTCCCACAGCAGTCACACACAGTGTCACACCCCAGTGTCCCATAGCAGTCACTCACAGTGTCACACCCCAGTGTCCCACAGCAGTCACACACAGTGTCACACAGTGTCACACACAGTGTCACACACCTTGACCTGCCCAACCTTTTTTAGTGATTCTGCTTTTCCTTTGCAAAAGGACCATCTGAGCAAAATTTACAGTTTACAGATTTACAATTTAAAAAGGAAATGTTACAGTTTACAGTTTGAAATTCACTAAAAATGGCCTTTTCTGCAGCTCCTTTGGAAACTCAGCTGGTTTCTCCACATCATCCCCTGCCTTTGGTTTGAGCCTTGTCACATCCCTGGCTGGTGTTCAGTGGGTTAACACACCACTCGTCTTCTTGGCCATGTTTTCTGTGGAAAACTGGCTTTTTTAGGAATTCCTGGAGATGAAACTGTGGAAAAGAAATGAATCAGTTCCCTGTGTGCTGGTGGGGGTGGAGAGGTGGCTGCTCTGCCCCCAGAAGTGTCACAGCATTTCCTGTGTCACCTTCTACACCCTGTTCTGGAGTTACTTAAATTCTTGGAGTTTGGCAGAGTTTGGAAAAAAAGGACAGAAAGTCAGTTGTGATTTGAGGTCTTGTTGTTTGTTTTTTGAAGTAACATTTAAAACAGGCTTTTTGTAGTTTATTCTCCCCTGGGTGGGGAGTGGCCTGAGCACATCCCAGGGCTCTGCTCTGCTTTATCTCAGATCCAGAGCTGAGACTGATGCTGAACCTAAATAAAATCCAGTATCTAGAGGAGATCAGAACCTTCCCTACACCAGCCACAGGGTTTTTTCCTGTTAATCTTCTTCTATTTTTATTTGACTCGGGTCATTTCCCTGCTCTGGCACTTGTTATTCTTTCAATCTGAGCTACTTCATAACCCAAATTAGTTTCCTTACAAAGGAGAGAAAAGGGACTGTAAATAAGGGTTTGCACAGGCAGGTTCCAGCTTGTGGTGTTATTGCTGGCTTTGTAATGGCCTGGATTTTAAATTACAAAAAAATTAACTTACAGTGTTTGGGGCTTTTAATTATGCACCAGATTAATTTTAATGCTGTAATGTCATTAAGGCTCCCCAGCACACCCGAGCCAAGCCATTGGCTTTGGCAACAGGGAGGGAAACAGTTCTCAAGTTGTGTAAAAGATGACTTGAAACTCAGATTTCTATTAAAAGCTCAGAGCTTCAAGGAAAGCAGAAAGCTCTCCAAGTGGCTTTTTGTGCTTCCCCCCTGGTTTAATGATGCAGAACTGCTGCTTTTCTCTGCCAGCCCTCGTTGGAGCAATAACCTTCCAGTTCTTTCTTGGAGAGAGGAAATAACACCATGTTAGTTCAGGAACAAGGAGCTGCATCTCTGCCATACCCCTTGGAAATCCTGGAGCGGGGAGAAGGGCTTGTGTTGGTGTGTTTGACTTGGACTGAAGGCCAGGAGTGTTTTCCATGTTCTTGGAGCTGGGCTGGGGCTGGGGTGAGGGAGGGGAAGCTGCCTGAGCTCTCAGACTGAACAATATTCCTTGGGGGTTTTCAGCAGAACTGAGTTTTTGTTTCAGAGCAGCCCCAAATCATCCCTCTGGTTTCCCTTTGAAGGGATCTCACTGGGACACCACTGACCTCTTGCAGTGAGCTCTTGCTGCCCCTGCCTGGCCCTTCCATGTTCCCCCCTGCCTGGTTTTGGGGTGAGCCCCTCAGCCCCCTCCCCAGGCCTGGCTGGGCTCAGCTCTGTCCCATGTTTTGGGATGAATGAAGTGAGTTGCCTGTTCCTCAGGTGCTTTCCAGAACACACCTCCTGGCAGAGAAGCAACACTGGGATTTTTTGCTCCATCAGACTCTGGAGAGAAAGAAAATACATTCACCTTTAACACCTTTGTCCTCCAGCAGTTCTTTTTCACAGCTCAAACAACGACTGTGTCAGTGTTGGCAGGAGAGGCTGAGCCTGGGAGGGTCCAGGGAACTTCTGCTCTTTCTTTTCCCCTGGCCTGGGGTCTCCATCAGCTGTCCAAGGTCAGAGGGTTCCCCAGGGGCCCCGTGTTGTGTTTCACACTGGGTTGGACCTGCTCTGCTCACCTGCAGTTGTCTTGGTTCAGTCCTGGTGTCTGCCCATCACCAGCTCCTCCTTCTGCTCCTCCCTCAGCTCCACTAGTGCTGCTTCCCTGTGGGAATGGGCAGGATTTGCCAGGTGTCAGAGCCCTGAACCTCTGGGAGCTGCAGATTCTTGTGCCAGGTGGTGGGTTCTGGTTCCTGTGCCAGGTGGTGGGTTCTGGCTCTCGTGCCAGCTGGTGGGTTCTGGTTCTTGTGCCAGGTGGTGGGTTCTGTTTCTCGTGCCAGGTGGTGGGTTCCTGGCTCTCGTGCCAGCTGGTGGGTTCTGGTTCTTGTTCCAGGTGGTGGGTTCTGGCTCTCGTGCCAGCTGGTGGGTTCTGGCTCTTGTGCCATGTGGGGGTTTCTGGCTCTCGTGCCAGCTGGTGGGTTCTGTTTCTTGTGCCAGGGGGTGGGTCTGTTTCTTGTGCCAGGTGGGGGGTTCTGGCTCTTGTGCCACGTGGGGGTTTCTGGCTCCTGTGCCATGTGGGGGTTTCTGGCTCCTGTGCCATGTGGGGGTTTCTGGTTCCTGTGCCAGCTGGGGGGTTCTGGCTCTCATGCCAGCTGGTGGGTTCTGTTTCTCGTGCCAGGTGGTGGGTTCTGGCTCCTGTGCCAGCTGGTGTGTTCTGTTTCTTGTGCCAGGGCGTGGGTTCTGTTTCTTGTGCCACGTGGGGGTTTCTGGCTTCTGTGCCAGCTGGTGGGTTCTGGCTCTTGTGCCACGTGGGGGTTTCTGGCTCCTGTGCCAGCTGGTGGGTTCTGGCTGCTGCCCACGTTCCAGTGTTCACCCACCATGGGGCTGGAGGCGACACCTTCACCCTGCTGGGGGCACAGGGTGTGTTTCTGCCTCCTCAGGAACGATGTCCTGGAGTTTTCAGGAAGGGCAGAGCTGTTCTCTGAAGGGGCAAGAGCAGGTGGCTTTGAAAGCAATGAATCCCTGGTGATGCCCACAGCAAGGAGGAAAATAGAGATATTATTGTTGTCAGGAGAGGCACTGGGTGCTCTGCCTGCCACTGATACCCCAAACTTCCTGAGGACTGGCTGTTGTTACCCCGTTCTGGGGTTTCTGCAGCTCAGGGAGGGACCAGCACTTTCCAGGGATCAGAACAGGAGAAATGGTGTTGGTGGAGTGGAATCTCTGCAGACCAAGGTGCTTCCAGAGCTCTGAGGCCTTGGATGTCACCCATTGTCACAGCTGTTATGGGAGCAGGGAGGACAACCAGAGCCTGGTGTGTGTCCCAGGCAGAGCTCCTTGGAATGCTGGAAGCCAAAGGAGCTGAACACACCTGGAATTCCAGGGGCTGTTTCTTGCAGATCTTGTGTAGGAGACATTTTCCAATCCAGAGGAGCCCAACTGGACGTGAGTCCTGACATGTCTGAGCTCTGAGGGCTGTAACAACCACCTTGGGCAGCACTTGGAGAAACCTTGGAGAAATATCTCCAGCACATAGACCTGGGGAGGAGAAACAGTAACCAGGAGTTGCCTTTTCCTTGATGTGCTGCCACTGGAGTAGATTTTCTTCCCCATGAGCTGGAAGGCGATGGTGGGTCTTTGCTTTGGTTTTTCATGGCATGTTGGATAAAAAAGTAAAACTCCAAGAGCTGGTATTAATTGAGGCTTCACAGTTGGCACCACATCAGAGGGGAGGGGCCTCCTGTGCCCTCCCTGGTGGGGAGTCCTGTGGGAGGATGTTCCTGGAGGAACGTGGTGCAGCTGCAGGATGGGCTGAGGACCTGCTGGGCTGAGCCCCCAGTGGGGCTGTTCCCACTGGGAGTGCTGGCTGGGATGGTCTGGAATGGGGGTTTGTTCCCCTTCAGGCCTAAAGCAGGTCCCTCTTGTCACTCCTTGTGTTGTGAGCAGAGATAAGGAGGAGCTCAGAGTGTGGGTTGGGTTTACTGGTGTTGCTTCTCCAGTGGAGTGAAGTGACCTAATGGGCCAGATCCAGGGTCTGGAAGTGGAAATGCTGCAGGAATGGACCTGGATTTAAGCAGGAATCGAACTGCTGAATTGCACCTGAAGTTGCTCACCTTGGGGGACAGAACTGAGAGGAAGACAGAAGTGTGTGGAGACTTCCTGTGCCAAGAGCCAGGCTGGACACACTCCCTTGGATTTCCCTGTGGCTCTGGGAGTGCCTCTCAGCTGGAACTCCATTTCCACATGGATAACACCGTTGTCCTCTGGGATTTGGGGTGTGGGAGGGTCAGCACCTGAACTCAGCTTGTTTCCTGAGCACGCCCTGGTGTGAGTTCTCCTTTGGGTCTGTTCCTGCAGCAGAGACAAGATCTCAGGAGAAGAACAGGAACCTGCAGTCTGCTCTTTCAGGGAGGGAGAAATGGAGCAGCATCTCCAGGGATCTCTGGAGATCCTCCCCAGGCAGCTCCACCCTCGGCCTGATGGGATTGTGGGATTTAAGGCAAGACTCCTTCAGGAGGCTTGACAGGATCTCAGCCTCTGTGGAGGTTTCTTTTGCCAAAAAAAAGGTGGAAAAAATGTATTCTTGAGCAGCAATACCATCAAACATCTGCCAGCAGGAGAAGGAACCCCCCAGGCCTCTGCCAGCCCCAGGTGGTGACCCCAGAGCTCATTGGTGTGTGATTCAGAATGAAATGTTGTTTTACACCAGGAGGGATTCCCATGGCTGAGCTGGAGGGGAGGGAAATCCTGTCAGGGAGACACACTGGGGGGTTAACCAGGTCAGTGGCTTGGCTGTGACACTGTTGGGGCTGTCACTGTGACCCCTCCTTGGAGAATCCCTGGAATTGTCACCAGAGGAGCAGCCCCGATGTCCAGCCTGGGACCAGCAGGTTGGCTGTGCAGAAACGTTCCCTTTCCACTGAGTCTTAGCAGGTTTTGTGGTGGAGGGAGCTGTGGAGCCCACTTGGATTCGGTGTCCTGCTGCATCCCAGGAATCCCCACCTGGTCCTTGCCCAGGATGGTGGGAACAGCTGGGCTGTCCCTGCCGAGGCACCGGAGCCTCCCTTGGTGGCACGAGGCAAAGCCCTGGTGCAATCCAGGCCTGCCTGGCCCTTCCTCTCCCCTCCTTGGAGCCCCAGAAGTTGGGGGGTCCTGCTGGGGCTCTCAAGGCCTCTCCACAGGGAGCTGGGACGGGTGGAACGTGCAGGACTTGGAGCGTGGGAGACACGGAGGGTTTTACGGCTCCTCATGAACCACCAGCTCTGAACAACCAGATGGGCTTGGAATATTGAAATAAGACTTTTTTTTTAACTGACCTTCACATTCAGGGTGTTGGAATATTGAAATAAGACTTTTTTTTTTAATTGCCCCTTGCTTTCAGGGTGTTCATGAAGGTAAAGATCCCTCGTTGGTGCTGGTAGCTCTGTTGTGCTTTGGGGTGGAGTGGCCCTGTGGGCTGTGGAGATTCCTGTGGGAATTCTCAGGTGTCTGCAGGTCCATGGTCACCCTGCACACAGGGAGACACCTGGAGAAGCCACCAAGGCTCATGGGTATCTTTTGGGGTAGTGGGAATGCCACAAATCCCATTTTCTCCTTGCCCTTAGGAGCAAAGTTGGCTGTTACTAATATTTCTAATTTATCCGTCCTGAAGAGCCTTTCAAAACTGTGTCCTGTGATAAAGGAAGTGCACACTGGGATTTTCCACAGTTTCTGCTGGAAAGCAAAGGCTGGAGCTGGAAATGTGTTTGCACTAAACTTGAGTCACGAAATCAGCCCCATGGATTGTTAACTGGGCATGTGTGGTTGGGATCCCACCAGAGCTGGGAGCACTTGCTGCAAATCAGGAGCAGATTGGATTAATGGGTTTGTGTCCTTAATGCATTGTGTGGTTTCTCTTATCCTCTGGGGGGGGGGATGATTGGAGTAAATCAGTCCTGATTTGGGGAATATTCTGTGGTGTTTCCTTTGGCTCAGTCAGGGAGGTAATTAATGGTGCAGTTGTGAACCTGCTTTTAAATTGAAATATAAACCCAGCTCGAGACAGGATTGGAGGAGTTGTCCTTTGGATGAGATACTGGAAATTTTGGCCTGTTCATGTTTACTCCTACAATGATCTTATAATTCTTGTAATAATTCTTGAGACCAACATGTTAAGAACAACCTCCCCTCCCAGCCAGGACCTGATGTTTAAACCCCTTGACTTCCCAAAGGTTTTCTGCTGCCCTGCACAATCCTTGTGCCACTGGCAGTGACCTCCTGCTACTCCAAGTGCCAGCTGGAGCTTGAATGAGCAACTTGGAGAACAATTCCTGTGTTTTAATGCCCTTCTAATGGTTGTTGTCACTGCATTGGAGCCCAGAGGGTCCAGCCAGGCCGGGCCCAGCTCAGGGCTGTGTCTGCCACACTCTGTCCCCCAGAGGGGCAGGAACATCCCCAGGGCAGGGGCAGCTCCGTGTTTAACAGATGCACAATTCCATTGCAGCCCAGCCAGCTGTAACTGCACCAAAGACCTGGAAGAAACCAAAAGAGCAGAGCCAAGGCAGCGAGGAGGAGGCAGAGACAGAGGTGAGAGGGGCCCTGGTGCTGCCTGACCCACACCCACTGGGGGTGGGGCTCCCTTGGCCCTGCACTGGGGAGATGTGGCTTCCTGCTTGTCTCGGCATCCAGGACAGAGCTGGGGGGAGGAACTTTGATGTTCCTCAGCATCCTTTGGATAAGAGGTTTTAGTCTGTTCCCTGTTAAAGCTTTTCAGTTTGCTTTGGTTTTGCCTGATTTAATGACTCAGAATCCCAGCATGGTTTGGGTTGAAGGGACCTTAAAGCCCATTGTGCTGGTTTAAAGGTGAACCAGCAGGGGAAATGAACTCACCACGAGAGAGATTATAAGTCAGAGATAAAATTTAATAATAATATTACAATAACAACACTGACACACAAGGGAAATTGCTTTCAACTCACAAAACCCCAGCAGTATAACCCAGTGTCCTGGGGCACAAACCCAAGGGGGTTTGTTTGCCCTTGTGCTGAGACCCCTGTGGTTCCCCCAAGTCCAGAGCAAAAGGAAAAGAAAAACCTGTTGGTGCAGGCGAGGGCTGTGGTCTGGGCGAGAGCGGGGATCTCCTCCTGTCGAGGTCCTGCTGCTGCTCTGGATCCGAGGAGAAGTTCCCAAGGTCTTCTTACCCACCACTTATGTACCCTCAGGGAGCTCTCAGTCCCTCCCCCTGGGCGGGGACTCACACAGTGGGTGATTAACTCTGGGAGCCAGGGGGTGTTGAACTGTTGATGGCCCATTAGCAGCCACACCCCCTCAGGCTGGGTGTGAAGTGATAATGGCTCCCTGGGCAGCTGCTGCCAATGGCCCATTGACCTTGGGGAATGAATAGAGGGGGTAGAATACACAGCTTTGATCACCCCCACACAGGGTTAGCTGGTCCCTCCTGCTGAACTAGGACACCCATCGAGTCCCCACCCCCAGCCATGGGCAGGGACATCTCCCACTAGGAAGGTTCCACTGGACTTCCACCAGGCTCCCAACACTCAGGAGCTCATCCCTGCTGTCCCTCCAGGGGAGGGGTTGGGGGTGGGTCCCAGGCCACCATCCTGACACTGGGCAGGTTCTTCTGCACAAGGATGGCATGGCCAGAAGTTGGTTTTCCTGGTGATCAGCTGATGGAGGAGCTGAGAAAGCAGAATGTGGAAGTTCTCAGGGAAAACCACCTCAGAACTTAGATGAGTAAAGAAAATGTCCCCTTGGTCTGGTTGGGTTATCTCAGGAAAGAGCTCCTTGTTTAATGTCCTGTGTCAGACTGGGGTCAGAATTGATCAGAGTAGGAGTAAAAGAATCAAAAAGTGGAAGTTCAGACTGCCCAGTGCAGAGATAAAAACGACTCTAGGCCAGACCTGGGGCAGAGGAGAGCCCAGGGCATCGCTGGGGCTGCCCCAGCAGCTCCATCCTCCCAGTCTCCTCATCCTCCCTTAGAGGAGTCCTGTCTCCTGCCCCACTCCCAAGTTCCACCAGTGCAAAGATATCAGAGAATTCCCTTTAAAAATCTGCCAAAGGCATTTTAGGATGTGGTGCCTTAGGCAGGGAGGCTGAGGGGTCAGGAACCTCCTCAGTGAAGGTGTCCTGTGCTCAGGGCCTGGATGTGCTGGGAACTCTCCCAGGGGGATCATGTTCAGGTACCTCCTGCAGCTGAGTGCACAGTCAGGCTGAGCCCTTGGAGAGCTCTGGAATGAAGAGCCAGGGACACACTCAGTGCTTTTTTCTTGGAGAGCTCTGAAATGAAGAGCCAGGGACACTCTCAGTGCTTTTTTCTTGGAGAGCTCTGAAATGAACAGCCAGGGACACTCTTAGTGTTTTTTTCTGGAAACCAGGATGCTGGAATTGTGGCTGTACCTCCCTTTAACTTCTCTAGTGGGATCTGCTCCAGTTAACAACAGGCATTTAATGGAAGGATCCCCCACAACAAGCCCTTCACCATCCCTTCACCATCCCTTTACCACAGGTGGTAGGGGAGGAGGAGAGCAGTTGTCTTCCCAGGCTGGGATCTCTCATGGCTTGACAGTTCCTTTCCCCCAGTCCCAGAGGGGTTCCTGGGCAGCTGAGTCTTTCCAGTTGTTAATTATTGGTGGGTTATCCATGGGAAGGAGGCAGGAATCACCCCGTGGCTCCGTGTGGTGTTCCCCATCCCTGGGGAGGTGCCTTTGTGTTCCTGCTGCACCCAGAGATGCCCCGTGGCTCATGGAAGGGCCGTTTGGTTGAGCGTGTCGGGGTGTTTGTAACGCGGCCTCTGCTTCCCTCGGTGCCGCAGCCCACGGAGCAGGAGGAACCTTCGGGGGACAAAGTACTTGAATCTGAGCAGGAGAAGGTGAGCCCTGGGGCTCAGCTGGACAGGGAGCCCCCCGAGCCCAGGGCAGCAGCCAAGGCCGTGGAGGAGAACGGGGAGCAGGAGGCAGAGCCCGTGCGGAACGGGGCCGAGAGCGGCGCCGAGGGCGACGGCACCGACAGCGGCACCGGCGGCACCGACAGCGCCACGGAGGGGCCCGGCTACCAGTACAAGCCAGGTAAGCCCTGCTCACTCCTGCCCTTCTGGGGCAGAATGGCCCTTCTGCCTCCCTGCTCTGAGGGCTGGGACCTGCTCGTGTCATCCCTATGGATGGATGGATGGATGGATGGATGGATGGATGGATGGAAGGTGGTCCCAGTGGGGCTGGAAGGGGGTTCAGTGGCCCAGCCCAGCCCTGCCAGGACCCTCCGAGCAGCAGCCCCTGAGAGAGAGACCTGGGGGAGCACAAGGGGAAAAGGGGCTTTGTCTTGCTGGTTGGGATGGGGAGAAGAGAAACTCCTGGTTCTGTGAGTGTGGTGTGGGTGTGGATTTTGGGGGGTTGGTGACTGAGAACCACCCAAGAAATTCCCCAGGAACTGATGCACCTCAAAATCAGAGATGGGAAAGTGCTCCTTGGTCCTAAAGATGAATATGTGTGTTCTGTGAATATGTGTGTTCCCAAAGATTTCATTTCCTGCATGAACAGGTGCAGGGATCTTTGCATTTCTAGAAGAGTAAGGAAGAGAACCAGTTTGTGGTGTCCAATCCAGGCACTGTCCAGCTCAATCCCACTGATCAGTCTGTAGTGGATCTGGGGGGTGTTCTGTTAATTATGAAGATACTTAGTTTATAGACCTGAACCTCAGTTAATTCACCTCATTAAGAGAGACTTAAGACTCAGTTGCTGCCAATTTTTAAGCTATTTCTTATTCAGGTGAAGCTCCTTCCAGATAAATTAGTTATTATTTAGGGGCCCAGAAATTGAAGAGTTTAGTAGCAATAAGGAAGCACTTGGTGGACAAGGCACTGGACAGGGAGCAGCAGCAGCAGGAGATGCACCAGGGTGGTTATTTCTGCACCACTTTGCTCTGACAAAGACCTCAGTGGCTTTGGTTTTATTAGTTCAGGGCAATTGTATCATCAGGAGGAAACCCAGAGGCCTCCTGGTAGTTCAGCACACTCAGGGTGCCTGAGCAGCACCTCCTGAAGTTAATCCATAATTGATGCAGTCAGAACAATCCCAGTTGGATCTGGATGTCCTTTCACTCAGCTGGAGGGGTTGGATCAATCCTGGGAAAGCAACACATGCTGGACTTGTGCAATAGTCCTTAATTTCAGCTCTGCTCTTTCTGAAAAGGGGAATTTTTGCCTTTTGGAGGATTGGGGTGTTTGATCCTGGTCTCTCCCCACATTGGGGATCCTTCCTGTGACACTGCCCAGCTGCTTTTTGTGTTGAAACAGCTCACTGAGAGCTTTCCAGGAGAAGGAAATTCCATCCAAGCTGTTTGTGGCTGGGATGATAAATGGGCAGGAGTTGGGCTGGGATGCAGCGAGTCAGGCAAGCCCCTCTGCACCCCCTGTCCCACAGCTCTGCAGAAACAAAGCTCCTCAAAGAGCCACAGTTTGGGATTAGTTCTGGGTATTTTCATTCCCAGTTACTCAAATGCTGGAATGAGCCCCTGTTTGTGGCCTCTGTGGGATGTGGATGGTGAGATCCCAGAGAGCCAAAGCTGCTGGTCAGGGAGTGGAATAAAGAAATAAAAAATACCTGAAGGGCTGAATAAAAGCTGAGCCCTCTGACATCAGTGAGATCCACAGGCAGCACCTCCCACAGGTGCTTTCCTTCAGACAAAACATGTTTTCCTCCCCAGTTTCCAACAAACTGTGTGGCCACTGCTGAAAATCCCATCTCCAGGCACCACCAGATGCTGATTTTCCTTGTAGGTTTGTGTTGGGATTTGCACCAGGCAGGACCCTCCACACCCAGAAAGCCCTGCAAAAAATGGGTGGAAAGTTGGAATTCTGAGATTGTGGCCTGTGGTTGTGTTTGCTCTGTTTGCCCTGTTGTCTCCAGCCTGGGCTGTTCCCAGTTCCATATTTTCACATTTTCAGGGGATATTTTTGTTCCAGGCACTGCTCTCCTTGCCTCTGTGTTATCACTCCCTTTTACACCAAACCAACCACTTCAACTTCTACAATTTCCCACAAATTGCCCCTGTTTCATCATATCCCACAGAGGAGTGGAAACCAGAGTTAGACATGTGGGTTAGAACTGGAATTTGTGCCCATGTCCATGTGTGATCTCTGGGCCTGGCTCTGTTCGTGTCCCTTCAGTGCCACGTGAAGTCACCTCCTCAAAGCAAAAACAAATAACAGTTTCACAGAATCCCAGACTATTCTGAGCTGGGAGGGACCCACAAGGATCATCAAGTCCAACTCTTAAGTCAGTGGCCCACACAGGGGATTGAACCCATGACCTTGGCATTATTCCAGCCAAGTTTTAACCAACTGAGCTGACCTCCCAGGCACCTCCTCCCTTTGGATGTACCAGAGCCACTCCTGGGTGTGTGTGCTGGGGGTCTCAGGGCCTTCCTCTCCCTATAGAGCAGTGGAAGCCCCTGGACCCCGAGGGCAAGAAGCAGTACGACCGCGAGTTCCTGCTGGACATCCAGTTCCTGCCGGCCTGTGTGCAGCGACCCGAGGGGCTGCCGCCCATCAGCGACGTGGTGCTCGACAAGGTGAGGGGAGAGCCCATCAAACAGGTACGTGAGGCCAAGGGGATCCTGGCCTGGATCCAAACCAGCGTGGCCAGCAGGCCCAGGGCAGTGACCCTTCTCCTGGACTCTGCCTTGGGGAGGCCACACCTTGAGTGTTGTGTTCAGTTCTGGGCCCCTGAGTTGAGGAAAGAGATTGAGGGGCTGGAGCGGGGCCAGAGAAGAGCAACGAGGCTGGAGAAGGGACTGGATGTGCCACTGAGTGTCCTCTGAAACACCTCCAGGGACAGAGAATCCACCATGTCTTGATCCAACCCTACTGTGATCACCAGCCCAGGGCACAGAGTGCCCTGGTGATCACAGTGGGGTTGGATCAAGGGATGGATTTGATGATCTCAGAGGTCTCTTCCAACCCAACTGATTCTATGATTCTATTCTATGATTCTGTGATGGTGGACTCACCATCCCTGGAGGTGTTTAAGATGAAACTGGATGTGGCACGGAGTGCCCTGGGCTGGTGATCACAGTGGGGTTGGATCAAGGGTTGGGTTTGATAATCTGAGGTCTCTTCCAACCCAGCTGAGAAGAGAAGAGGGTGGAGAAGGGACTGGAGCACAAGTGCTGTGGGGAGAGGCTGAGGGAGCTGGGGGTGTTCAGCCTGGAGAAGAGGAGGCTCAGAGGTGACCTCAGCACTGTCTGGAACTGCCTGAAGGGAAGTTCTGGCCAGGTGGGGGTTGGTCTCTTCTCCCAGGCACTCAGCAATAGGACAAGGGGGCACGATGGGCTCAAGCTCTGCCAGGGGAAATTGAAGTTGGAGAGCAGGAGGAAATTCTTTGCAGAGAGAGTGCTCAGGGATTGGAATGGGCTGCCCAGAGAGGGGGTGGATTCCCCATCCCTGGAGGTTTTTAAGCTGAGCTTGGCTGTGGCACTGAGTGCCATGATCTGGTAAAGGGACTGGAGTTGGCCCAAGGGTTGGACTTGATGATCTGGGAGGTCTTTTCCAACCCAATCCATTCTATGGCAGGGGCAGGGGCGTCCCAGCTCAGCCTCTGGGCTGGCACTGCTCCCATGCAGGCTGTGCGTGGTGTCTTAGAATCACAAAATCATAGAATCAATTGGGTTGGAAGAGACCTCTGAGATCATCAAGTCCAACCCTTGATCCAACCCCACTTTGATAACCAGATCATGGCACTCAGTGCCATGTTCAGTCTCACCTTAAAAACCTCCAGGGTTGGAGAATCCACCCCCTTGGGTTGAGCTGGCAAAATGCCAACTGCCCAATGCAGTGTCAGAGCCTCCCACCCCCCCAGTGAGGAAAGGGAGAAAGGAAAAACACCTGGGAACTCAAAACAGGGTTAAACTTAAACTAATTACATACATTTATACAGAAAAGAAAAATTAAAAGAAAACTGCAATATAACACACACTTTCACAAGTTAAAAACAACAAAAAAAAAAGTCCCCATTGTACACAAATCCCACTATTTCAGCTACAAATCATTCCAGAGAACTCAATCCCCAGAGGGACAGACTCAAGCAGAGAGAAAGACTAAGAACAACCATTTTACTTCCCCAGGATAACATGGTGGTGAGCTGGGGCTGGGCCTGGGCCTCCCATCCCTTCTGGGATGGCACAGTCGGTCCTCTTGGGACCACAGCTTGGAGGAACTGCCCAAACCACTCCCACACTGGCGTTTATATTTTGAGATGATGTCGGAATATGGTGTGGAATAGCATTGGCCAGGAGTGTCAGCTGAGAATTTTAGGCCTACTCTGAAATCTAAAGCCTAAACTTAGGCCTACAGCAGGTAAAGCCATAACAGGTGGGAAGGGCAAAGAGTTGGGCACACACAAAACCTGCGAGTGGAGGTGTTGGTGCCTCGTGAATGGGCACAGGGGGTTAAAACTGGAGTGTTTTTAGTGGTCTTTATCTGGATTAACAGAATCCCAGACTATTCTGAGCTGGGGGGGACCCACAGGGATCATCGAGTCCAGCTCTTAAGTCAATGGGCCCACACAGGGGATTGAACCCCTGACCTTGGCATTATTACAGCCAAGTTTGAACCAAGTGAGATTAAGTCATGCCAGGCAGTTACTAAAATGTGAAATGATGCAGCCATGAAGAGTGAGGATCCAGACAAGGCCAGAGGACAGGCAGTGCCTTCTGTAAGTGCTGTGAAAAGCAGAGAGAGGCTGTTGGGCAAACCCTTTTTTTCATGTGAAGCAGTTGTGTCATGTTTATGAGCTGATCTAATAGATCTTTAAGACCTCAGTTCTCGGGCAGCTCTGGAATTCCTCCAAAGCCTCGTGCCAGAGCTGGCTGTGTCTGCTGGAGGTCTGGGCTTGGGGAAGCACTTGGGATGTCGGTGCTGCCACCAAGGCCTCGTCCTGCCCTCCTGAGAACGGGGGAGCTCAGTGGGTTTGATGAACCACTGCACTGACTCTTGGGGTTCAGGGATACAGGTGATCCTCGAGTACAGAAACATTTCCACTCTGAGCTTCATACCCAGGCCAATTGGAAAACACAGCTTTATTCCCCAAATTATTTCACCCACCTCCCAGTTCCCTGTGATTGCTTCTCACTACTCCGTGTTTGAGATCCTTGGCTCGGGTGCCCATGAGCCTTTTTAGCCCAAAAGCCATTGATTTGAGGGAAGGTGGCAGCTTTGTGGTCCTGAACCAAGACAAGCCCCTGTCACCGTGATTTCATCCTCCACAGCTCCTGCTCAGCCTTGAAATGTTTCTGAACTCCACCTGTTTGCTCAACAGTCACCTGCAGAAGATGGATTTTAAATTAAACACTTATTTATGCATAACACTGTCACGGTTCATTAAAAGCTTTAATTTGGGTGTTAAATAAGGCTGTTGTGGTTTGGCAGAGCTGTGTGTGGGTGGCATGACCCCTGGCAGCTCAGCACCCTGAGGGGCCTGCCCTGTCTGTGCTCTGGCCCTGCAGGTGAACCAGCCCAAGCTGCCGCTGCGGACGCTGGACCCTCGGATCCTGCCCCGGGGCCCAGACTTCACTCCAGCCTTTGCTGACTTTGGGAGGCAAGCCCCTGGGGGAAGGAACGTGTCTGGAAGTGTGAGTTCACCCCAACTTGCTAATCTAAAAGCTGGTCCTAACACTGATGGAGTCCATGCTGAGGCTTTCAGGGCTCTGCCGCCGCTCTGGTTTGGGCAGGAGGAGTGCAGGGCTGAGGTTTGCTTGGCTGGGAAAGTGTAGGCAAATCAGAGACTGTGTGGAGGTTTGTCAGGGGTATGTGTTGGTGGGGTGGGGTTGATGTCCTCGCCCTCCTGCCTGTGGGAGGGGATTCCACCCCAGGACCCGTCGGTCTCCAGTGCCGTCGTGCCACCGTCGCACCACGACCCGTCGCCTGCGTGTCATGGGGGGGCTGTGCTGCAGAGCCCTCAGCAGAGCAAACAGGTGTTACTGACACAACTGCACAGGCACTGGGTGTTCCTGCTTCGTCTGTGCCTCCACGTGTTGCTTTGCTTTGGTCACTTCATCCTGTTTTTTCTTGCCTTTTCTGCCACTTCCTCTTCTTTTCCCTGTGTCTGTCTTTGCCCACACCCTGAAATTCCTCTCTGAGTTCTTCACTCTTGTCTTTTCCATCTCCTTTCTTGGGGCACAGGTGCCCCCAGCATGTGCCCCCCTGGGGCTGGACACTGACTCCATTGGGGCAATCATTGATTTCCATCTCTTACGATACATCCGGTGTCTCCATCCAGATGTGTCAGTGGCACAACCATCGTTGGTCTTCAAACCTGCTGGTCTCAGAAGAGTTCCCTGAATCACCCTGACCTCCAAGTGTGCAGGTTTCTGCTCTGGCCTCCAGGTGTGCAGGTTTCTGCTCTGACCTCCAGGTGTGCAGGTTTCTGCTCTGGCCTCCAGGTGTGCAGGTTTCTGCTCTGACCTCCAGGTGTGCAGGTTTCCAGGAGCCAAACCCAGTGATTTTGGTTCAGGGTGTCACATCTCTGGTTTGGGAGCGGCCTCGTGGTCAGTGCCACATTCCAGGGTTCACATCCACATCTTGGAGCAGCCTCAGTGCTGCAGTTCCTCTTGGAGCACCACCAGGTGCACAGACCCTGCCGAGGTGCCCCCGTTGGGACCCGCAGGCCGTGTCGGAGCGTCGCAGTAACGGCGCTGTCGCTCTTTCTCTCTCCGCAGGCCTGCAAAGTGCAGAGCACCCCTGGATTGCCCTCCCTGGCTCGGTGTGGGCCCCCAGCATGCCCTCTCTTGGTCTCGCCTCACCCACCACTGAGGAACCTGCCAATAGGGGTAAGCCAAATCCCCCCCTCTCCCCTCGGCCTTTGCACCTTTTTGTAGAGTTGCCTTTTCCCCCCCACGCCCACTGTTGTTGATAAAGAACGACTGGCAGAAAACTTTACAAAAAGGTGCAACCTTGTTTAAAAAAAAACCGAAACCAGACTTGCATTGTACCCCTCTAGGCAGTCTTCAGTGGTGGGTGGGACATCACCAGCTGAGGGCATGCTGGGACGTTGGCCCGAGCGGGATCCGCGAGGGTCTGCACTTTGCAGACCTGTGGAAAGGGGGAGAACAGGTAAGTGCCGCTTACCCCCTTCATTTGGAGCATTCGGCACATAACATACATCCCACATGGCCTTGGCAGAGCAGGGCCCTCCCTGCCTGGCTCTGAGGACAGCTGGACGTGGCCTCCTTCAACCAGCCCAGGACCGGAGGGCTCGCGGCCCCCACGGCCCCCGACGATCCCTGGCATGGCAAACCCTGCGTGTGCTGCCTGTCCCTGGCCATCCCACCTCTGCAAGGCCATGCCCATGATCCATCCAACCCACTGCCTCCTCCTTGCCCCCAGTAATGGGGAGCAGCTCAGCTAACCAGCTCCTGGCACGCTGGGACTCCTTTGTGTTGCTTCCTTGGCTTGTGTCTTTATTTCTCCTTCTTTTCGCTTCAGCGTGTTGTGTGAGTGTTTTTGGCACTAACCAGTGTCACCCTGGGTGGCACAAAGGGATGGAGTTGCTCAGGAGCAGGATCCAGCTCCAAAGGCTCCCTGCTGCAGGGGGGATGTCGGGGGAGGGGATGCAGGCAGAGGGACAGGGATGGAGGGGACGGGTCCATCCCCATCACAGATGAGTCGGTGTGTCCTTCCTGAGAGGTGGTGGGAACTCAAGTCACCTCAGTTCTTGTGCTTCTGGGAAGGCAGAGCCTCTCCCAGCACTGAAGCTCAATTGCACCTTCTGCATTCAAAGCCTCTTGGAGAAACATTCCTTGGGTGTTCTGAGACATTTCCATGACCTGTGGCCTGAGTGGTTGCTCCAGGTCGGGCTGTGCTGAGTCTGTGGCTCCTCTGCAGGAGCCTCATCCCTTTTCCTTCTGCTTTCCTTTCCCCCTCTTCATCCAGAGGACAAACACTGCAGATTAATGCAAGAACAGCTGGTAACTGCTCCGTGCCACTGGTGCAAAAGGTTCTCCCAGTGTAGGAGCCCCAGAACAATCATCATTTGCTTGTCCTGGAGTACAGGAGGCCAGGCCTGGGCCAGGCACCTCTTCAATGTGCTGCTGTGTAAATCCAAAAATCTCAGATTTTCTTCTCTTAGAAGTCTGATCCATCTATTATTTTATTGCACATTCAAAGGAGGCTTCTGTTCACTGATTTCAAACCTGATCACACAGTTTGAGCCGAGTTTATTCACAGCTATTAAAAAAATACAACCTGAAGAAAGTCTTGGCTCTGTTGATGTGCTGAAGGGTCTGGGCCCAGAGGAGGTGGTGACACGTGTCAGGTGGCACTCAGGAGATGCACAGGGGCCTCCCTCAGCTTTCCTGTCACCTCCCTCAGGGAGGGCTGTGTGCTCTGAGTGTGGACATTCCCATGGACCCGTCTCTGAGGAGGCTCCGGCCGCTGCGGCTCCGTCCCCAACACGGCCCTGGCACAGCTGGAAGTTTCTTCTGCCAGAGCTGCCTGTGCAGGACAGGGGGTGGCTGCAGGTCCCCCCTCCTTGGCTTTGCCCCGTTCCTGGGGAGAGTGAGCCCAAAGTTTGGATTTTCAGGGTGCTCTGCCAACCTGGCTCTGGTTTCCGAGCCCTCTGCAGGGCAGGAGGTGTGTGATGAGCTTCTGTGGCATTCCTGGTTTTCCAGCTGGAGGGGGAAGTTCCTTCTCTCCACGTGGACAGCGTGGTCAGAACCTGGGCAGCAGAATGTGTGGAAAGTGTCAGTGCAGAGGTGGCTGTGAAAGGGATGGTCTTACTGCAGAGGTGGCTCTGGAAGGTGTCACTGCAGAGGTGGCTCTGGAAGGGAAGGTGTCACTGCAGAGGTGGCTCTGGAAGGTGTCACTCAAGCTGTGGCTGTGGAAGGTGTCACTGCAGAGGTGGCTCTGGAAGGTGTCACTCAAGCTGTGGCTGTGGAAGGTGTCATTGCTGAGGTGGCTCTGGAAGGGCAGGTGTCACTGCAGGGGGGGCTCTGGAAGGGGAGGTGTCACTACAGAGGTGGCTGTGAAAGGTGACACTCCACAGGTGGCTCTGGAAGGTGTCACTCAAGCTGTGGTTCTGGAAGGTGTCACTGCAGAGGTGGCTCTGGAAGGGGAGGTGTCACTGCAGAGGTGGCTCTGGAAGGTGTCACTGCTGAGGTGGCTGTGGAAGGGGAAGTGTCACTGCAGGGGGGGGCTCTGGACGGTGTCATTACAGAGGTGGCTGTGAAAGGTGACACTCCACAGGTGGCTCTGGAAGGTGTCACTGCAGAGGTGGCTCTGGAAGGTGTCACTCAAGCTGTGGTTCTGGAAGGTGTCACTGCAGAGGTGGCTGTGGAAGGTGACACTCCACAGGTGGCTATGGAAGGTGTCACTCCAAAGGTGGCTCTGGAAGGTGTCACTGCAGAGGTGGCTCTGGAAGGTGACACTCCACAGGTGGCTCTGGAAGGTGTCACTGCAGAGGTGGCTGTGGAAGGTGTCACTCAAGCTGTGGTTGTGGAAGGTGACACTCCACAGGTGGCTCTGGAAGGTGTCACTGCAGAGATGGCTCTGGAAGGTGTCACTCAAGCGGTGGCTGTGGAAGGTGTCACTGCAGAGGTGGCTCTGGAAGGGGAGGTGTCACTGCAGAGGTGGCTCTGGAAGGTGGCACTGCAGAGGTGGCTGTGGAAGGTGACATTCCACAGGTGGCTCTGGAAGGTGACACTCCACCGGTGGCTCTGGAAGGTGTCACTGCAGAGGTGGCTCTGGAAGGTGACACTCCACAGGTGGCTATGGAAGGTGTCACTGCAGAGGTGGCTGTGGAAGGTGGCACTGCAGAGGTGGCTCTGGAAGGTGACACTCCACAGGTGGCTCTGGAAGGTGTCACTCCAAAGGTGGCTCTGGAAGGTGTCACTCCAAAGGTGGCTCTGGAAGGTGTCACTGCCATCAGGCTTTGCTGCGCCGCACCCGTGTCTGTCCAGGGCTGGGGTGGGAGCAGAGAGGGGCCCTGGGGAGGGACTGGTGCTGCTGTAGGGATGTGTCTGACACACAAACGGTGGCAAAGGCTCCCTGTCCTCACTGTCCCATTCCTGGGGATTTCTCAGGAGCCATGAGCTGGGTGGTTGCATTCCAGACAGTTGGGAGTTGGATCTGATGATCTTGGAGGTCTTTCCTGACCTTAAGGATGCTGTGAATTTATGGCCTGTGCCCCAAGGAGTGTGAATGTTCTGCTGGTCATTCCTGGGGGTGCCAGGAGACCTGAGCAGGGCTGTGCTGGGTGGTGGACACCACACTGCCAGGCTGCTCCCAGAGCCCCATCCCAGGCACCATCCTGGCACATGGAGCTCGAGGGTGTTGTCTTGTGGCATCTCCCTCTGTTGGCATCGTCCCATAAGGAGGCCCAACCAGGAGCTCCAGCAGTGCCAGTGATCCTGTTCCTGTGCACACATTCCCCTTGTCAAAGGCAAGTGATTCCATTCACAGATCCCACTCCTGCCTTTAAGGAGGATTTTGCTTTTTTGGGGCTGATCTGTGACATAAAAGGCACCAGCCAAGAGCCTTTTCCTGCTGTTCAGTGAAGCTCTTGGAATACCAGTGATGGTTTGGCCTCTCTGGTGCTGTTGAACCCCTTTGCTGAGCAAAGCAGTGTCCTGAGCAAAGCCTGTGCCCTCTGAGGAGATGGGTCACTGCTGGGGGCAGTGCCAGCTTGGAGAAGGGAGTTCTGTGGTGCTTTGAGGTGGGACATTTCTGATAAACGCGCTCAGAAATCTGAAGGAATGTGGGGGGAGAACAACATCCTGACAGCACCTGGTACCTTTAGTCCTTCATGAGAACACCCCAGATGATGATGAGGGGGCTTGGGGGTGCCTTGTGCTCTACCACTTGTACAACTGGTGAAAAATTCCCCAGTCGTGGCAGGTTTTGTGTCTGATTTCTCTGGGAGGAGCATCACATTCCACAGGACTGCAGAGGCACTTGGGGCACTTTCAAAGCACCATCTCATCCTTTCTTCTGTGAACCCACACAGGGTTTGTCCTACCTCTGTCAGGATCCATATTTCCACAGGGCAGGAACTGCCTTGATGCTCCTCCAGTGTGTTCTGTGTAGTTCCCATCTCAGGATGGCTCTGTTGGAAGCAACGGCCAGTAAAACTTTCTGTTTCTGTCAGAGGATACAGGAATGCTGATTGATCATTGTCTAATTGCCTGGGATGGCGTGTTCCAAATACACCTGTAGGGACTTCATCCTTCCCCACAATGGCTGTGGTGCCTCAGTTCTGCAGTTCCTCCATCCAGAAGCCATTCTGGCCCGTTGGGGTCCGTCCTGTCCCGCTGTAACCGTGTCCGGAGCGTCGCCGCGTCGCGAGGGCGGCGTCGTCCTGTGGCTGGTGTGGGAAAAGCTGCCCAGGAGAAACGTGTTTGGTGTGTCCACGTCCCCTCTGCCCAACCTGGAGCAGTGGGGGGGGTTGCAGAGGCTGCTCAGAGTGCAGAGGAGGTGCTGGTGGTCGGCAGAGCCGTCAGTCGTCCCCGGAGCGTGGTAACCAGGAGTGAGCTTAAAAGGGGATATAACAAGGACTGTTTTTGTCCTAGTTGTTGAATGTTGGACCGAGGAGATCTCAGCCAGGCCAGAGGAGGGAGCCCAGGAAGATCATCACTGTGTGTGTGAAGGAGGATGTGCACCTGAAGAAGGCAGAGAATGCCTGGAAGCCAAGTCTGAAGAGGGAAAACCAAACGGAGGACCCGGAAAATGTCAAAACCCAGGTGAGGGCTCTGGGGGCACATCTGGGGGCACAACACCCTGTACCAGGGGGAGGATGGTCCTTCCCCTTTGCCCTTGAGTCACACAGTGGAAAAGGGCAAGGGATTCCAGTTGGAATCCCAGCTTTCCCAGCCTTTGGTGGTGTTTTTCATGTGTTTATTCTTGACCTGGAGTTTAAATGCCAGTCCTGAATGTTGAACTGGGAACACCAGACAACCTACTACCTCTTTTCCAGGATTGATTTTCTAGTGCTGTTTTACTGGAATATTCCTGTCTCCACCCTAAAGCAAACAGCTCACACTTTCAGACAGGACTTGCTTTTCATCCCCTTTCACACCACCAAGACTGAGGTTCCTCTGTAAAACTCCTCAGCTGGTCCTGCCCAGCCCAACCAGCACCATCTGAACTCCCTCTGTCCTCCTCCCCCTCCTCCCCTCCATGGGACTGTCACCTGGGTGGAGGTGTTTGGTGGCCAAGCTTGTCATTTGTAGGATAAGCTGGGATGGTCTTGGAGGACACTGGAATTCTGTTCTTGGACCTAGTGGTGGTGTTGACCTCATTACCATCCTGGATAGGAAAATCCAGGTGACTTAAACTGAATGTAGGAGAAGTTGGTTACCTGTGCTTGAAAGAGACAGAGGCCATTCCCTGTTAATTTATATTTCATGGATTAAATTGGTATCAGGAAGAGCATTTCTGACAGGAGGGGCTTTGTGCCTCTGTTTCACTTGAAAAAAGCACTTGGGTTTTTCCAAAAACCCTTCCCCACAGCCTTTGGTAGCCAAGTGAGAGCCAGGTCTGGGCTGGGCAGAAACGTGTGGGGTGTCCCCAACCTCCCAGACACCCCTGGGATGTGCAGAAACGTGTGGGGTGTCACCCAACCTGCCAGACACCCCCTGGGATGTGCAGAAACCTGTGGGGTGTCACCCAACCTGCCGGACACCCCCTGGGATGTGCAGAGATCAGTGGGGTGTCACCCAACCTACCAGACACCCCTTGGGATGTGCAGAAACCTATGGGGTGTCACCCAACCTCCCAGACATCCCCTGGGCTGTGCAGAAACGTGTGGGGTGTCACCCAACCTGCCAGACACCCCCTGGGATGTGCAGAAATGAGTGGGATGTCACCCAATCTGCCAGACACCCCCTGGGATGTGCAGAAATGAATGGGGTGTCACCAACCTGCCAGACACCCCCTGGGATGTGCAGAAATGAGTGGGGTGTCACCCAACCTGCCAGACACCCCCTGGGCTGTGTTCCTGGCAGTCTCCATGCCCCTGGGAGGTGTTCCTGACAGTCTCCATCCCCCTGGAAGGTGTTCCTGGCAGTCTCCATCCCCTGGGAGGCGTTCCTGGCAGTCTCCATGCCCCTGGGAGGTGTTCCTGGCAGTCTCCATCCCCCTGGGAGGTGTTCCTGGCATCTCCATGCCCCTGGAGGTGCCCCCCGTGCCCAAACACCGTCCCTGTGCCGCAGGAGCTGTTCCGCAAGGTGCGCAGCATCCTGAACAAGCTGACGCCGCAGATGTTCAACCAGCTGATGAAGCAGGTGACAGACCTGACGGTGGACACGGAGGAGAGGCTGAAGGGAGTCATCGACCTGGTCTTTGAGAAGGCCATTGATGAGCCCAGCTTCTCCGTGGCCTACGCCAACATGTGCCGCTGCCTCGTCACGGTGAGCGGGGACTGCACGGGGAGTGTCACACACGTCACCCAGGGCCATAAACGGGGGGACAGAGGGTTGATTGTCCTTCTCTGAGTGTAATTGAGAATAATTAATGATGGAGTTCTGTTTGTTGGCTGTGCCTGAGGTGGAGGGGGTTGCCTGGGGGGATGTGTTTGGAGATGAGGACTCTTCGCAAGATGCGACCGCGTCGTGTTTGGGATGTTCAGGGAATCATGGAATGGTTTGAGTTGGAAGGGACCTTAAAAGCTCATTCAGTCCCACCTCTGTGCTTTTTGCCCCATCAGGTTAATCCTGGGAAAATCTGGACTGGAAGCACCAAGTTTGGGAGCCTCCAGGGGGCTTTTGTGCAGGGAGGCTCAGCTTGGTGGGTCTCCTCTGATTTGGGGGAGCGGTTGGATGTCAGAGCTGCAGGAGGAGAGTGGGGAAGGTATAACGTGGCTTCAAATGCCAATTAAGAGGAGTAATTTTAATAATTATTTAACCCTGGAAGTGCTTGGATTTCAGAAGACACAATGCAGGAAGGATGAATGAATTAGTTTTAATATTTGTGCACTTCAGAAGGACTAGAAACAACCTTTAATTCCTTTTTTTGTAACAAGGAAAGGAAAGAGAAAAGCCCATAACAATTTATCACATGTGTGCAAAGGGAAGATTTGCAGCCCAAATACTGAGTCTGGTCAGGACCAGGTCTGGCTTTAGACCCACCCTCGTTTGCAGGGGAGTCAGAGAATTGTATCATGGAATGGTTTGGGTTGGAAGGGACCTCAAAGCCCACCCAGTGCCACCCCTGCCATGGGCAGGGACACCTCCCACTATCCCAGGTGGCTCCAAGCCCTGTCCAGCCTGGCCTTGGACACTCCCAGGGCTGGGGCAGCCACAGCTTCTCTGGGCATCCTGTGCCAGGGCCTGGCCACCCTTCAGTGTCTGTCATTTCCAGGGCAGCCTGAGGTGCCAGGCCAGGACCCCGTTTTGGTGCAGTGGAGGAGCACAGCTCGAGTGTTCAGCACAGAACAGGAGTGTTTCTCACCAGTGGGTGTTTTTAAGGGATCCTGTGGATGGAAATGTGCTCCATCCTGGGATGGGGGTGGTGTCAGCCAAGCTTGGAGTGTGACTTTCCATCTGCAGTGTCAAACTCCCCTGGAAATCCTGACTGAGGCTTCCCCTTCGCAGGGTGGGGCGGCTCAGTGTGAGGAGCAGAGCAAAGTGCTGGGGGTGGCTCACAGGAACTTTGCTCCTCTGTGGGGTCTGTTCCAGTTTCTGCTGATGTTCCTCTTCCTCCTGCTGCAGCTGAAGGTGCCCATGGCAGACAAACCCGGGAGCACCGTGAACTTCCGGAAGCTGCTGCTGAACCGCTGCCAGAAGGAGTTCGAGAAGGACAAGGCTGACGACGACGTCTTTGAGAAGAAGCAGAAAGAACTCGAAGCTGCCACCACTGTAAGTGGTGTTTTCCCCATAAATTCTCCAAGCTCCCTCAGGAAGTGCCTTCCTTTTGAGACAGCAGGGGAATTTGGGAGCAGAGAGTTCATCCTCCCACTGTGGCTGAGGAGAATAAAAGCCACTTGCCTTGATAGCAGGTTTTTACCAGCATCTTTCTGGGCTTTAGGAGCAAAAGCAGACCCAGCAGCTCTGAGTGGGTCTGTGCAGAGTTCTGAGCTCTGGGTGTGGCTCCAGGGCTGTTTCCCTGTTTTGCAGCCCGAGGAGAAGACGCGGCTCCACGACGAGCTGGAGGAGGCGAAGGACAAGGCGCGGCGCAGATCCATCGGGAACATCAAGTTCATCGGGGAGCTGTTCAAGCTGAAGATGCTCACCGAGGCCATCATGCACGACTGTGTGGTGAAGCTGCTCAAGAACCACGACGAGGAGTCCCTCGAGTGCCTTTGCCGCCTGCTCACCACCATTGGCAAGGACCTGGACTTTGAGAAGGCAAAGGTGGGGCAGGAGGGAGGGATGAGGCTGCCCAGTGGCTGTGGGGTGTTTGGGTTTGAGGATTTGGTTTGTCTGCAGCAGGAGGAATCAGCTGCTTTTCTGTGGGTCTGTCGTCATGGCCTGGCCTGGCTCCTGCTCTGTAACAGATTCTGTGGCTTTTCCAACAGTGTTCTCCAGTTGTTTCCAAAGATTTCAGCCAAACACACAATCCAGAAGTGCTCAACATTTATTTTTTCCAAACTGAATGGGCCTCTTTCCTTGTAGTTCCCAAAACATTAATACTTGGAGTTGTTTCTGCAACCCTGAAGGTTCATGTTACCTTCAAAATCCACCACCTGACGTGTTGTTGGGTTTAAATCTCAAAACCCCTCATTAGCTGGTCCAGACCCTGCCCTGAGCCCTGGGGGTGCCTTTGTGTTGGGCCATCCTTGTCTCCAGTTCTGCTGGTCCAGACCCTGCCCTGAGCCCTGGGGGTGCCTTTGTGTTGGGCCATCCTTGTCTCCAGTTCTGCTGGTCCAGACCCTGCCCTGAGCCCTGGAGGTGCCTTTGTGTTGAGCCATCCTTGTCCCCAGCTGTGCCATGGCTGTGGCACTCCCTCCTCCTGCTCCCTGCCCTCCAACTCCTGGAGCTTCACACACTCCATGAGCTCCTCTGGCACAACCTGCTGCTCCTCCACAAAAACCAGACCTGAGGGTTTGCCAGGAGTCAGTGGGACTGAGCTCTGCAAACAAACAGAGCTCTTTGTGCTTGGTTGCCCCAGGCAGGGAGATCCCTCAGCACGTGCTGGATCTCTGGGATCATGGGATGAATCCCAGGCCTTGAGAGGAAGCACTTCCCCAGCCTGAGCAGTGCTGGATCTCTGGGATCATGGGATCAATCCCAGGCCTGCAGGGGAAGCACTTCCCAACCTGAGCATTGCCCAAAACAGGGCAGTTTCTCCCCAGCTATTCCCAGGCTGAGCTCCCGTGGTGGGAACACGGTTGGTGCGTTCCTGGCACAGTTTGGCAGTGCCAGAGACTGGGATTAAATCTCCGGTGCTTTGGGAAGGGAACAGGCTCTGACTGTAAGCTGAGCTCGGGCTGGAGGAGAACTGGGCACTGTTGGGTCTCTCTGAGCACTGTCAAAGCCACCATTTGGGGGCTCTGACCCACACTTGCCCCTCGGGGGACTCGGAGCCAGGGAGTCATTCCAGATGGCCTGTTCTCTTTGGGATCTCTCATTTCTCCCAAGACTGAGTGAGAATCCTTGTTCATGCAGTAGACACTTTAATACATGTTTTTATGGAAGCTGAAGTGTTACTCATCATTGTCATTAAAACTCCTGAGCAAAGGCCACTGGAAATATTTCCCCATCATTCCTGACTGTGGAACATTTGCTCTCAGAGCTGGAACTTTCCAAGGCAAGGCCAGACTCAAACTTTAATGGGATTTTTCTTGTTTGTTTAATTACAAGGACAAGGTTTTTGATGAAGGGAGTGGGACACACTTTAGAAAACTGCCCTGAAAGTCTTTATTTAAAACAGCCCGAGCCCCCATTTTGAGAAAAAGACTTTTGGGACCCAAATTTAGCCCTAACAGAGGCTCCTCTAATGATGCAGTTTCATGTCTTAGTCTGAACTGATTGAGATTCCTTCACATCACAATTTTTTGGGTGGAAAGGAGTTGTGGGATTTTATCCTCCAGCTGAGCCCATTAAACTGCCCTTGTTGGGAGATTTGCTGCTGCTGCTCAGCCTGCTCAGGGGGTGAGCCGTGGAATGGTGTGACCAGGGTTAGTTTTGGAGCCATTTCATTTCCTGAGCCAGTTTTTGTTGGGCTGGTTGGAGGAGGAGCTCACACTGGGTGTGTTTCCAATTGATGTGCTTTCCTTGTGCATGTGCAGGGGGTGTTGGTTGTTTCAGTAATTAATAATATAATTAATAACAGAGAATGTGCCCACACACTTGGGCCTCATTTCCTGCACATCCCACCCTGTGCACCCCCAAATCCAACCTGGAGGGTGTCCAAGGCCCAGCACCAGCTCTGGAGAGCAGCCCCAGGAGAGCAGCAGGGCAGGACCTTGGGGCTCCCTCTGAAGGAAGGAGGGGGTTCATTTTCCTCCTCATCACACTGATGATGATCACAAGGCTGGAGAAGGGACTGGAGCACAAGTGCTGTGGGGAGAGGCTGAGGGAGCTGGGGGTGTTCAGCCTGGAGAAGAGGAGGCTCAGAGGTGACTTCAGCACTGTCTGGAACTCCCTGAAGGGAAGTTCTGGCCAGGTGGGAGTTGGTCTCTTCTCCCAGGCACTCAGCAATAGGACAAGGGGGCACGATGGGCTCAAGCTCTGCCAGGGGAAATTGAAGTTGGAGAGCAGAAAAAAATTCTTTGCAGAGAGAGTGCTCAGGCATTGGAATGGGCTGCCCAGAGAGGGGGTGGATTCCCCATCCCTGGAGGTTTTTCAGCTGAGCTTGGCCGTGGCACTGAGTGCCATGATCTGGTAAAGGGACTGGAGTTGGACCAAGGGTTGGACTTGATGATCTGGGAGGTCTTTTCCAACCCAATCCATTCTGTGATTCTGTGATTCTGTGGATGTGGCACTGAGGGAGAATCCACCACATCTTGATCCAACCCCACTGTGATCACCAGCCCAGGGCACAGAGTGCCCTGGGCTGGTGATCACAGTGGGGTTGGATCAAGGGTTGGACTTGCTGATCTCAGAGGGCTTTTCCAACCCAATCCATGCTATGACTCTGTGATTCTATGGTGGTGATGATGATGATGATGATGATGATGATGATGATGATGATGATGATGATGATGATGATGATGATGGTGTTTCTCTTGCCCAGCCCCGCATGGACCAGTATTTTAATCAGATGGAGAAGATTGTGAAAGAGAGGAAAACCTCCTCAAGGATTCGGTTCATGCTTCAGGATGTGATAGACCTCAGGCTGGTAGGTGTCAACTCCAGGGAGTAAAAGAGCATCAAATCTTGGAATTCCAGAATGGTTTGGCTTGGAAGGGGCCTTAAGGGTCATCTCACCCCACCCCCTGCCATGGGCAGGGACACCTCCCACCAGCCCAGGTGGCTCCTAACTGGCCTTGGACACTTCCAGGGATGGGGCAGCCACAGCTTCTCTGCCCAACCTGTGCCAGGGCCTGCCCAGCCTCACAGCCAGGAATTCCTTCCCAATATCCCATCAATCCCTGCCCTCTGGCAGTGGGAAGCCATTCCCCCCTTGTCCTGCCTTCCAGGTCCTTGTCCAAGTCCCTCTCCAGCTCTCCTGGAGCCCCTTTAGTCACTGGAAGGGGCTCTCAGGTCTCCCTGGACCCTTCCCTTCTCCAGGTGAACCCCCCCAGCTCTCCCAGCCTGTCGTGTTCCCTTCCATGTCCAGCCTGGGAGAGCTCTCATGTGCAGCAGGGATTTACAGCACAAGGGGGTTGTTGAGGGGAAATCTGTGCCCCTTCTCCCAAAAATCTGACTGTTCAGAGGCAGGGAATCTCTCCCTTTGGCCCTGCTGATAGTGGTGTGTGGGCAGTACCAGTGCAGGGTGTGGCACAAACCCCCGAGATCCTGTGACCCCCCTGGGAGGAGCCTTGGCAGGTTGGAGCTGGTTTGGAGCTGGTTGGGAGCTGGTTGGGAGCTGGTTGGGAGCTGGCTGGGAACTGGTTGGGAGCTGGTTGGGAGCTGGCTGGGAGCTGGTTTGGAGCTGGTTGGGAGCTGGTTGGGAGCTGGTTGGGAGCTGGTTTGGAGCTGGTTGGGAACTGGTTGGGAGCTGGCTGGGAACTGGTTGGGAACTGGTTGGGAGCTGGTTGGGAGCTGGTTGGGAGCTGGTTTGGAGCTGGCTGGGAGCTGGTTGGGAGCTGGCTGGGAGCTGGTTGGGAGCTGGCTGGGAGCTGGTTTGGAGCTGGTTGGGAGCTGGTTGGGAGCTGGTTGGGAGCTGGTTTGGAGCTGGTTGGGAACTGGTTGGGAGCTGGTTGGGAGCTGGTTGGGAGCTGGCTGGGAACTGGTTGGGAGCTGGTTGGGAGCTGGTTGGGAGCTGGTTGGGAGCTGGCTGGGAACTGGTTGGGAGCTGGTTGGGAACTGGCTGGGAGCTAGCTGGGAGCTGGTTGGGAACTGGCTGGGAACTGGTTGGGAGCTGGTTTGGAGCTGCCTGGGAGCTGGCTGGGAGCTGGTTTGGAGCTGCCTGGGAGCTGGTTGGGAGCTGTTTTGGAGCTGATTGGGAGCTGTTTTGGAGCTGGCTGGGAGCTGGTTTGGAGCTGGCTGGGAGCTGTTTGGGAACTGGCTGGGAGCTGGTTGGGAGCTGGTTGGGAGCTGGCTGGGAACTGGTTGGGAGCTGGTTGGGAACTGGTTGGGAGCTGGCTGGGAGCTGTTTTGGAGCTGGCTGGGAGCTGGTTGGGAGCTGGTTGGGAGCTGGCTGGGAGCTGGTTTGGAGCTGGCTGGGAACTGGTTGGGAGCTGGTTTGGAGCTGGCTGGGAGCTGGTTGGGAGCTGATTTGGAGCTGGCTGGAAGCTGTTTTGGAGCTGGCTGGGAGCTGGTTTGGAGCTGGCTGGAAGCTGGTTAGGAGTTGGTTTGGGGGCTGAAGTCACTGGTTTGGCTGCAGGGTCCATAATTACCCCAGAGCTGTGGTGAGGCTGCAGCAGGATGAGGGCCAGGCTGGTCATTGCAGGCTGGAAGGGTGTGGGCAGTGCAGGGCTCAGTGGGCACATCAGGCAGGGCTGTGCTTTGTGCCCCTCTCCCTGCAGGGTCCCTGTCTCTGCCATCACCATCCCTGGAGTGGCAGAGCTGCACAAAACATCAGCCTCTTCCTGCTTTTTTATTTTCAAGGTTTCATTTTTTCCTTCAAGCTCAGAGGAAAGGAGTGTCAGTCACAGACAGAGAGTGACAGCAGCTCCCTCTAGTTCTGCTTCCTCTGGGAAGAGTGGGAAGCTGGGAATGTTCCAGAGCTGGGGCTTCCCATGGCTTGAGCTCAGTCAGGCCCCCAGTGCAGCCCCTGCTCTCCAGCACAGTCTCTGTGCCAGGGGATTGGCTTTGGCCTCTGGTGCTGGGACGAACTTGTCCCCAACGTGTCCCACAGAACTTCACCAGCCCCTCAGACACGAAGGGGTGGGAGGATCAGGCCTGGGTGGTGATGGGCAGGTTCCCTGAGCACATGTTTGCTTCTTGCCAGTGCAACTGGGTGTCCCGGAGGGCAGACCAGGGCCCCAAAACCATCGAGCAGATCCATAAAGAAGCCAAGATTGAAGAGCAGGAAGAACAGAGGAAGGTGCAACAACTCATGACCAAAGACAAGAGGAGACCAGGTAAAGTAAAGGCCAAGTTGGCTGCTCCTTTCCCTCCTTTCACATGCAGTGGCCATGCAGGAATCACACACAAAAGAAAAAGATCTGTTGGGTTTGTTTTTTCCTAAATACAGTGAACAAAAGGAATTGGGGCCTGGTCATGGCTGAGGCTGGAGAAGGAACAGACTCACCATGTGGGGATTTTTCAGGGGCAAATCCTGGGCTGAAAACAGCCAAGCACAAGCCAACAGAGCAGGAGTTCTCCATTCATGCAAACCATGTTTGATTCGTGACAGGCTGCCAGAAATCTGTGAAACAGGTTACTGTGTAGGAGGCAGAGTTGCCATTTCTGTGTAGGAGGCAGAGTTCCATCCATCCTTGGGCACCATGGCCTCATTTCAGGAGGATGGCACTGAAGACAGATTGTCTTTGGCTGTTCAGTTTGGGAGATCTGACTCTGCATGGAGTGTCTTCAACTGCCCCTGGCCCTTGGGGCTGGCACTGCTGGAGATGAGTTTGGAGGGACAGGGAAAATGAGCACTGGGACAGGGCAGGGCAAGGAGAAAGTCACCTTTGGGATTCTTTAATACTGAGGGTTGTCAAGTCAAAGTGCTGTGAAAACAGGACATAAAGAAAATACATGTAGGCTTTGTTTTAATTATCCTAAAAGTGACATCAGGAGAGGGTGAGGAACCTGGGAGAGCCTGAGAGGTTCTGTCTCAGACCAGCCAAGCTCTGCTGAAAGGTGTGGAGCAAGTGTGGCCCTGGTCAGGGAAGGCATTTCAGCTGTTCCTCCCACGAGCTGTGAACACACAACACACACAGCTTGTCCAGAGCTGGGGAAACCCAGCTGGGAACAGCCCCTGCCAAAGCCAGCCCTTAAAGCAGTGGCTGCTCTGTGAGAACAGAGCCAGGCTGGTGGTGTCAGCTTGGTGTGAAGAGTCCAAAAGGCTTTCCTGGGCAGGGATGTGCCCAGTGGGTTCCTCTCCTTGGGGCCTGGAGGGGACTGGGAATGGCCCTGGAGCCTGGAGGGGACTGGGGTGGCCCTGGAGGGGCCTGGGGGTGGCCCTGGGGCTGGAGGGGACTGGGGTGGCCCTGGGGAAGACTGGGGTGGCCCTGGGGAAGACTGGGGTGGCCCTGGAGGGGCCTGGGGGTGGCCCTGGGGCTGGAGGGGCCTGGGGGTGGCCCCGGGGCAGTGGGAGGAGCTGAGGCAGGTTGTGTTTGTCCCCTGCAGGTGTCCCCCGGGTGGATGAAGGCGGTTGGAACACTGTGCAGGGGGCAAAGAACAGCAGAGTGCTGGACCCCACCAAGTTCCTTAAAATCACCAAGGTAGGTGCCAGCACAAGGTCCCCTCAGGGCAAGGAACGTGCCAAGGTCTTGCCTTACTGGCTGTGCCCACCCTGGGGAGACCAGGACAGGGTGTGCAGGGCAGAACCTGGGGCTGGGACATTCTGAATCCCAGAGTTAGTTCTGTGCATAAATAAAGCACAGGGGGAGGCTCTGCTGCCTTCTGGATGTTCCTGGTCTGTTTGTTCTGAGGGAGAGGAGTGTGCAGACATTCTCCCTCAGGTTCACAGTGTCCTTTCAGTCCCCAGAAGTTCTCATAGCTGGAAAATGGTTTATTCAGTGCTGAGAATGTGAGGGATGGTGTCACGTGAGGTGGGGATGCAGCTCCTCACTGGCTGTGGCAGGGGGGTCTCAGACCTCTCTGATGGGAATCCTTGGCTGCCTCCACTTCTCCAGACCCTGTTCTGATGCTGCTCCTCAGAATGAGGGGGCCTTGTCCAATCTGACAGGTCACAGAGGGCAGCACTGCAGGCTTGAAAGGCTCAAGGAGAATGGGAAGAGCTGTGTCTGCTCCCAGAGTGTTTCTAGAGTCATGTGGCCTGGCTGCATCCCCCTCAGGGTGTGACAAACTTCCACATCCATCCTCCAGATGAGCATCTTCCTGTCATTTCACCATCACTTCTGGGTTTGGGACATTTTTCCAGGCTGCAGGTTTAGGCAAGTTGGAGATTTCTCCTTTTTCAATCTTCAGAACAGCTCTGGGTTTTCTCACCATGGAGAACTCTGACCTTCACATAAATCAGGGTGACTCCTTAAACATTCCCTGGTCCCACTTAATGTCACTCTCCCTGAATTTTACACTCAGTGCCTGGATTCTTGGAGAGCTTGAACAAACTGCAGCCCTTCTGCAAATCCAGTTTGTTCCTTCTGAGAGTCATAAAACAGCCTCCAAACCTTCACTGGCAGGAGGGATTCAGCCTGTTCTCCATTCCATGCAGATGGAGCTGGTCCCACAGCAGCTGCTTGGCTGGAAGGAGGGAGGAGCTCCCATAGATCTGTGGGGTCACAACCTCCTGCTCAATCAACTCACCCACTGAGCACTCTGAAGTTGATGTTCTGTCCTTGTCAGACACTTCTTACCTCCAAGTTCTGCAGCCTGTTGTCCTTCACCCTCTGGGTTTTGTTTGTTGCCCTTTAGATCCCCCCAAAGCCAGGATGGAGGGTTGAATGGACAGGGGAACTTTTTTACAAGGCACAAACAAACTGAACATCTTTCAAGTGCTGATCTGCTGAGCTTTTCCACCTTACTGAGCTTCAGAACTCCCAGGAAAAAGAAGCTCCTACTCCTGTGTCAGTGTCTCTCACTGACCTTCAGAGAGGCTCTTTGTGATGCCCTTTGTTGTTGGTGTCCTCTGTCTTTGGACAGGGTTTGGTCTTCCAAAAATGTGTTGAAGTGTTTGTTGGTGTTCAGGAGACAGGGACTGTTGCCAAAAAATAGCCAATTTATTATGAAACTGGACAACTTGCCCTTGTAATGGACCCTGCTGGTGTGTTTTGCAGCCCACAATAGATGAGAAGATTCAGCTCGTGCCTAAAGCCCAGTTGGGCAGCTGGGGGAAGGGCAGCAGTGGAGGAGCCAAGGCAAGCGAGATGGGTGAGTTGGGGGGATCCTCCCCTGGGCTCTGCTGCCACAGGGCAGCTCTGGGGGTGTTCACAGAACCCCAGAGTGACTGACTGTCCTGGGCTGGGAGGGACCCACAGGGCTCATCAAGTCCCAGTCCTGGCCCTGCACAGACACCTCAGTTTCCCAGCCTGTTGCCAGGACAGTTTGGCCTCCTCTGCTCCCCAGGGTTGCAGCTAAACCTCCTGAAGTCATGGACAGGACTATTTCTGGCCATAAATCCCAGAATCCCAGGATGGGTTTGGTTGGGAGGGACTTTAAAGCTCAGCTCCTTCCACCCCTGGGCAGGGACACCTTCCAGTGCTGGGAAGGCCCAGGGGATCCTGTTCCACCTGGGGATCAGCTGCTCAGATAAAACTGCTCAGCCTGTCCCAGCCAGGTGTTCACAGAATCCTGAATGTCCTGAGCTGGGAGGGACCCACAAGGACCATCCAGTCCCACCCCTGGCCCTGCACAGACACCCCAACAATCCCACCCTGTCCCTCAGAGTGTTGCCCAAACCCTCCTGGAGCTCTGGCAGCCTCGGGGCTGTGCCCACTGCCCTGGGGAGCCTGGTCAGTGCCCACCACCCTCTGAGGGAAGGACCTTTCCCTGAGATCCAGCCCAACCCTCCTGGCACAATCTGAGATCCCAGAACATGCTGAGTTGGAAGGAACCAGAAAGGTCACCAAGTCCAACTCCTGACCCTGCACAGAAACCATCACCAAGAGTCCCACCCTGTGCCCCAGAGGATCCTCCAAATCCTCATGGAGCTCTGGCAGCCTTGGGGGGCTGTGCCCACTGCCCTGGAGAGCCTGGGCAGTGCCCACCACCCTCTGGAGGAAGGACCTTCCCCTGAGGTCCAGCCCAACCCTTCTGAGATCCCAGAACATGCTGAGTTAGAAGGAACCAGAAAGGTCATCCAGTCTAACTCCTGACCCTGCAAAGGAACCATCTCCAACAATCCCACCCTGTCCCTGTCCCATCATCCAAACCCTCCTGGAGCTCTGGCAGCCTCGGGGCTGTGCCCACTGCCCTGGGGAGCCTGGGCAGTGCCCACCACCCTCTGGGGGAAGGAGCTTTTAGTGAGATCCCACCTAACCTTGCCCTGGCACAGCTCCAGCCATTCCCTGGGTGCTGTCCCTGCCCTGGCACAGCTCCAGCCATTCCCTGGGTGCTGTCCCTGCCCTGGCACAGCTCCAGCCCTTCCCTGGGTGCTGTCCCTGGTCCCACAGAGCAGAGCTCAGTGCCTGCCCCTCCCGGGGAAGCTGCAGACCCCGATGAGGCCCCTCCGTTGCTCCCTCTGTGACCTCCCAACACACCAGACCAGAGCAGGGCAGGCCCAGCCTGTCCCTGCCGGTCTGTCCCCTGTGCCAGTGTGGGATCTGAGGTGTCCCCATCCTGACCTTGTTGCTCTCTGTTCTTCACCATCCCCAGACTCCTTGCGACCAAGTGCCACAAGTCTGAACAGGTTTTCTGCCCTGCAGCCTCCGGTCTCCCCCGGCTCTGCCTCGGCCGCCCCTCCCGAGCTCGAGTCCCGCAGGGCCTTAACGAGGTGAGTGTTGCTCCTTCCTGGCTCTGCCCCTGCCCTTGGCACCTGCTGCTCTGCCTGCCAGCACTCACACAGCAGTTCCTGCCTTCCCAGGAGTGCCTGGGTCTTTCTCCCCTCTGAGTAACTTCAAACACATTTGTATTTTAAAATATCATAGGAAGGACGGGTGGAATTAATTTTTAAAGCTGTGTCAGGGAATGTTTGAGTTTCCACTTCACCCTTCAGCTAATGGTGGTTGTTTGTAACACGTTAAAAGCTCTTCAGATAAAATGTAGTGGTGAATAGGTTGGATTTAATGGATGTGAGCTCAGCAAGGTCAGTGGGTCTGTCTATCCAGACAAACACACCTAAAGCCTTGGAGGAAGGTACCTGGAGCACCATGGCTGACCCTTCCCCTCAGGTGTGAGCAGGCCTGGCCTTGCTCCCACAGCCCAGGAAAGGCTGCCCAGCCTCTCCCACACCCCATCAGGGCTGCAGCCACTCCAGCTTGTAGCATGAAACATGTATTAACCCTGAATAGTTGATTAACTCTAGACATGGTTTATAAATGTACAGTTCATTTAAAATGCCACTGGTTCTTCCTTCCAGTACACATGAGCTGCTGCAGTGTTTTCCTGGGTTGTGCCTCTAATCTTTTCCCTTCTATTTCACCTAAAACTTGGCCCTACCTGGAAGTTATTCCATTTCGGTTTTGCTTTGCCTTGTCTTACTCATTAACACAATAATTAATAGGACAGATCCTTGTCACTTGTTGCTGGGAGCCTTCACTGTTTAGAAGCTGTTTTTCAATACATGGGTGAAAAATGTAACTCCTGGAATCACAGAATGGTTTGGGTTGGAAGGAAACAGAAATCACCTGGTGCCACCCCTTGCCATGGGCAGGGACACCTCCCACCAGCCCAGGGTGCTCCAACCTGGCCTGGGACACTCCCAGGGATGGGGCAGCCACAGCTTCTCTGGGCACCTGTGCCAGGGCCTGCCCACCCTCCCAGCCAGGAATTCCTTCCCAATATCCCATCCAAATACCTCATCCCACCCATTTCACAGGGGAACACAAACCCCCTGTTTCACAAACAGGTGCTGTAGGTGTGTCACTGCCTCTCCACGTGTCCTCTGGAAAGGCTCTGCCTGCCCTCTCTGCATCTTTGTGCACCTCTGAGACTGAGTTCATTCTGGTTGCATTCTGTGTAGCTACAGCTGTAAAAACCAGGGTGAACAATCCTGCCAGGCTTGGGCTGGGGCTGTCCCTGCAGTCCCTGTGTGGCTGTCCCTGCAGTCCCTGTGCCTCCAGGGGTGTCCCTGCAGTCCCTGTGCCTCCAGGGGTGTCCCCCCAGGCTGGGGCAGTCCCTGCAGTCCCTGTGCCCCCATGGGGTGTCCCTGCAGCCCCTGTGCCTCCAGGGGTGTCCCCCCAGGCTGTGACTGTCCCTGCAGTCCCTGTGCCTCCATTTGTTTTTTTCCCCCAGGCTGGGGCTGTCCCTGCAGTCCCTTTTGTGGCTGTCCCTGCAGTCCCTGTGCCCCCATGGGTGTTCCTGCAGTCCCTGTGCCTCCAGGGGTGTCCCCCCCAGGCTGTGACTGTCCCGGCAGTCCCTGTGCCCCCAGGGCTGTCCCTGCAGTCCCTGTGTGGCTGTCCCTGCAGTCCCTGTGTCACTGTCTCTGCAGCCCCTGTGCCCTCAGGGCTGTCCCTGCAGTCCCTGTGCCCCCAAGGCTGTCCCTGCAGTCCCTATGCCCCCATGGGGTGTCCCTGCAGTCCCTGTGCCCCCATGGGGTGTCCCTGCAGTCCCTGTGTGGCTGTCCCTGCAGTCCCTGTGCCCCAGGGCTGTCCCTGCAGTCCCTGTGTGGCTGTCCCTGCAGTCCCTGTGCCCCCAAGGCTGTCCCTGCAGTCCCTGTGTCGCTGTCTCTGCAGCCCCTGTGCCCTCAGGGGTGTCCCTGCAGTCCCTGTGCCCCAGGGCTGTCTCTGCAGTCCCTGTGCCCCCATGGGGTGTCCCTGCAGTCCCTGTGCCCCCATGGGGTGTCCCCCCAGGCTGTGGCTGTCCCTGCAGTCCCTGTGCCCCAGGGCTGTCCCTGCAGTCCCTGTGCCCCAGGACTGTCCCTGCAGTCCCTGTGTGGCTGTCCCTGCAGTCCCTGTGTGGCTGTCCCTGCAGTCCCTGTGTGGCTGTCCCTGCAGTCCCTGTGCCCCAGGGCTGTCCCTGCAGTCCCTGTGTGGCTGTCCCTGCAGTCCCTGTGCCCCCATGGGCTGTCCCTGCAGTCCCTGTGCCCCAGGGCTGTCCCTGCAGTCCCTGTGCCCCAGGGCTGTCCCTGCAGTCCCTGTGCCACAGGGCTGTCCCTGCAGTCCCTGTGCCCCCATGGGCTGTCCCTGCAGGCCCTGTGCCCCAGGGCTGTCCCTGCAGTCCCTGTGTGGCTGTCCCTGCAGTCCCTGTGCCCCCATGGGCTGTCCCTGCAGTCCCTGTGCCCCAGGGCTGTCCCTGCAGTCCCTGTGTGGCTGTCCCTGCAGTCCCTGTGCCCCCATGGGCTGTCCCTGCAGTCCCTGTGCCCCAGGGCTGTCCCTGCAGTCCCTGTGTGGCTGTCCCTGCAGTCCCTGTGCCCCAGGGCTGTCCCTGCAGTCCCTGTGTGGCTGTCCCTGCAGTCCCTGTGCCCCCATGGGCTGTCCCTGCAGTCCCTGTGCCCCAGGGCTGTCCCTGCAGTCCCTGTGTGGCTGTCCCTGCAGTCCCTGTGCCCCAGGGCTGTCCCTGCAGTCCCTGTGTGGCTGTCCCTGCAGTCCCTGTGCCCCCAAGGCTGTCCCTGCAGTCCCTGTGTCGCTGTCTCTGCAGCCCCTGTGCCCTCAGGGGTGTCCCTGCAGTCCCTGTGCCCCAGGGCTGTCCCTGCAGTCCCTGTGCCCCCGGGCTCTCCCCTCTGACCGTGTCTCTCCCTCTCGGCAGTCGCGGGAGCACGGGCAGGGAGAAGAACGACAAAGCTCTGCCGCCGGCCCTGGCCCGGCCCAGCACGTTCCTGCGGGGCAGCAGCAGCAAAGAGCTGCTCCTGGACAATCAGGCGCAGGAGGAGCAGCGCAGGGAGATGCTGGAGACGGTGAAGCAGCTGACGGGAGGGATGGAGGTGGACAGGAACAGCACCGAGGCCGAGAGGAGCAAAGCCAAGGAGTCTGGTGAGCGGCGATGCCACTCATGGGGTCTCACTCGGTGTGTGGAGAGGCACAAGGGAAGGTGTGCCAGGAGCAGTGACAGGGCTCTGTGCAGGGTGTGAGGTGGTGCTGGAGGGCTTGGGCCTCGTCCCTCCCACCAGCTCCTCCGTAGGATCCAGAGGGCTTGGAAGGCTGCAGGAACCGGCACAGCCCCAGCCTGTGGTCCTGCCTGCCAGATCCTGTCACTGTCCCGCTGCTTTCTGGGCTCTGAGTGCCCCAAATCAGGGTCAGTTCTTCAGAAATGCTTCTTCAGTGCCCAGTAAAGCTGTGTCTACCCTTTCCAACATTCCCCAGGGCCAGGGCAGGGATGTGGGGCTGGGGCAGAGGGTTCCCAGCAGCTCTGTGGGGCTGTTTGTTGCCAGCCCTCCTGAGCCAGCCTTGGCACAGAGGCGGTGGCACCCACTGGGGTGACTCATGTGTCACCTTGTCAGTGCTGCAGCTCCTGCTTTTCCCTCCTGCCAGGTGGAGCTGGTTTGTTAGTGAGAGAACACTGGGGACACTCAGGGTGATGGTCCCTGTGGACAGAATCTGTATAAGTCCAATGTTCTGCTCCTTCCCTGGGAAACCCCTGGGAACTGCCACGGAGGGCACACACTCCTTGGGAAGCTCTGGGATGTTGTAGAGGACTCTATAGGACCAGGGGTTTGGGATGTGATCAGCAGATTGCCTTGGGCTGCTGCCCATTGCAGGCAGTGTGTTTAACTTTGCAGTGTCCTGCACCAGCTCCAGTTAAATCATTTAATGTTGATGGAGGGCTCTGAAGGTGCCCAAGCTCTGCCACTGCCAGCTGCGTTCCTGCCAGGCCCAGTTAAAGGAATACTGGGAGCTCATGTGGGGGGAATGTCCCCAGGAAGGGATCACAAAACCCTCAGACTGGTTTGGGTTGGAAGGGACCCTAAAGCTCATCCCCTTCCACCCCCTGCCCTGGGCAGGGACACCTTCCCCTGGACTGGGTTGCTCCAAGTGCCATTCAAGAAGTGCCCCCTGCCTGAGGGTGGGACAGGGAACACACCTGCTCTGGTGGCTTCTGTTTTCAGAACATCATCTTTAAAATGATGCTGATTTTCCTGTTCCAAACATGGTTTTTCTGTTGTGTTTCCACCAGCCAAGCCAGAAGCTCCCCCAGCTCCAGTGCAAGAAAAGCCTTCACTGTCAGAAGAGGAAATAGAGAGAAAATGCAAATCTATCATTGATGAGTTCTTGCATATTAATGATTTTAAGGTAAGCAAGATGAGATCCTCACTGAGCAGAGAGCTCTGTGGGGCTGGGGTGTGTTTTCCCCAGGAACTGTGTGAGCCCTCACAGGGGCAGCAGGACTGGTGGGGACAGACAAAACCTGGGCAGCAGCAGCAGCTCCGTGAGCATTTTTAGGACAATTGTCTCCCAAACTCATTTTCTGCCCTGCTGGTAATAGGAAAAATAGCCTAGGCTGTGTGTTTTAAGTAGCAAGATGTATGTGATCTGTCATGAATCACTGAGCAGCTCCATAATAACTGCAATTTTGGAAGCAGAAAAACTAGTGGGAAAATAAACAGAGGTTTCCCTTTAGTTATCAAACCATGTGATGTTCTGATCTGGAGGCAGATAAAGCAACACTAAATATTGAACAAACTACTCCGGAGGATTTTTAATAAACATTGGAAATTACTGAGCAGCTGTCATCACTTCCTAGTTAAAAGGTTGAAATTTTGTTTCCCTTGTAAAAGGGTTTGTAAAAAAGCTCGTCCAGGGACTTTGCAAGAAGTGTTACATTGGCTGCGAAGCTGCTTCCTTTGATCTTTCACTGAAAGACATTTTAAAACCTGCCAAGTTTGAAATGGCAGCACTTGGGAGTTGCTGGTTTGGCACCCTAAAAGCTGAGTTGCTGCTTCCATTTCATAAGGCTTCCAGTTAATAATGGGAAAGAGGAATATTCTCGTGATGGATTGGTTTGAGTTCACATTGGGATAAATTATTAAATGCTGGTTTGGAGAGGAAAGGCCCTGCTTTGACTGGCAGTGCTGCAGAGGGCTGGGCTGGGACTGGGGCTGCTGAGCCAGGAGCCTTCGCTCCTCCTCCTTGGGATGGACCCCAGGGGTTCCCTCTGGATGTCCAGGGTGGAGGAGCCGCTCGGGGTCTGTTTGCAGATGCAAAGTTCTGTGGCAGAGGGAAGTGCAGCTGAACTGCATTAGCAGGGCATGAACTGCATTAGCAGGGCAGGGCTGGTTGGAAGGGCAGGGGTCAGGCAGGTACTGGGCCCAGGGGCTGCTGGGTGGGAGGAGTCCTGGGGTCCTTCAGGGGCAGTGGGGCTTAAACTGAGCTTAAACTGAGTTTAGACTGAGCTTAAGCTGAGTTTAGATTGAGTTTAGACTGGTGTTCCTGCAGCCACATGAGGGAGTCACTGCTGTGTGCTTTGTATGTGCCCTGTGTGTATATTGTATGTACATTGTGTGCACTGTGTGCATTGTGTGTGCACTGTGTGCCCATTGTGTGTCCATTGTGTGTGCACTGTGTGTATATTGTATGTGCATTGTGTGCACCGTGTCCATTGTGTGTGCACTGTATGTGCACTGTGTGCATATTGTATGTACATTGTGTGCACTGTGTGCATTGTGTGTGCACTGTGTGCATATTGTATGTACATTGTGTGCACTGTGTGTCCATTGTGTGTGCCCTGTGTGTATATTGTATGTACATTGTGTGCACTGTGTGTGCACTGTATGTGCACTGTGTGCATATTGTATGTACATTGTGTGCACTGTGTGCACTGTGTTTGCACTGTGTGTACATTTTCTGTACATTGTGTGTCCATTGTGTGTGCACTGTGTGTCCATCGTGTGTCCACAGTGTACACACTGTGTGTCCATTCTGTGTCCATTGTCTGTCCATTGTGTGTCCATTGTGTGTCCATCGTGTGTCCACAGTGTACACACTGTGTGTCCATTGTGTGTCCATTGTGTGTCCATTGTGTGTCCATTGTGTGTCCATCATGTGCTCTGTGTCCCTCCCCACGTTCTGCAGGGTTTGCTCTCAGCTCACCCTGCCTGTGGTTCCTGCTGGGCCGTGCAGGGCCTGCCCATTCCCTGCCCATTCCCTGCATGTCCTGGGACCCCCAGGCCCTGACCTGTGGGAAAAGGCTGCTCAGAGCCTGAGAAACACCCCTGGGGCTGCCAGGTGTGGGTGACTCGAGGCAGAACCAACCTGGTCACAGAGCAGGTCAGGGAGCCCTGAGGTCCCCAGGCTGGACCCAGGAGGTCAGGGAAGGTCCTGGTGATGGCAGTGTGACATGTGACATGTTTGATGTGTGACTCTGCTCTGAAAGTCTCTGTGGAAGTGTTTTCTTTGCCTGGGTTACCAGAGGCACAGGACAGAAAGGAGGAGCATTAGAAGGAGATTTGCCTCCAGATGCTGCCCAGATGTTTTCTGCTTCTGGCTGGGTGTGTGTCTGTAATACCTGTTTGTGCCAGGGCAGAGCAATGACAAAGCTGCCCTGGTGCCTGGTGCTGGGGTGGCACAGGAAGGTGCTGGGAGGGCACAGGGGTGTGCTGGGTGTCACAAGGAGATACTGGGGTGGCACAGGGAGGTGCTGGGGTGGCACAGGCAGGTGCTGGGTGGCACAGGCAGGTGCTGGGGTGGCACAGGGAGGTGCTGGGTGGCAGAGGCAGGTGCTGGGGTGGCAGAGGCAGGTGCTGGGGTGGCACAGGGAGGTGCTGGGTGGCAGAGGCAGGTGCTGAGTGGCACAAGGAGGTGCTGGGTGGTGGCACAGGGAGGTACTGGGGTGGCACAGGGAGGTGCTGGGTGGCAGAGGCAGGTGCTGGGGTGACACAGTGGGGTGCTGAGGCACTGTGTGTCCCGCAGGATATGCTGAGATGGCACAAGGGGGTGCTGGGTGGCAGAGGCAGGTGCTGGGGTGTGGCACAGGGAGGTGCTGGGTGGCACAGGGAGGTGCTGAGTGGCACAGGGAGGTGCTGGGTGGCAGAGGCAGGTGCTGGGGTGGCACAGGGAGGTGCTGGGTGGCACAGGCAGGTGCTGAGTGGCACAAGGAGGTGCTGGGTGGCAGAGGCAGGTACTGGGGTGGCACAGGCAGGTGCCGAGTGGCACAAGGAGGTGCTGGGTGGCAGAGGCAGGTACTGGGGTGGCACAGGCAGGTGCCGAGTGGCACAAGGAGGTGCTGGGTGGCACAGGGAGGTGCTGGGGTGGCACAGGGAGGTGCTGGGAGGGCACAGGGGTGTGCTGGGTGTCACAAGGAGATACTGGGGTGGCACAGGGAGGTGCTGGGTGGCAGAGGCAGGTGCTGGGGTGGCACAGGGAGGTGCTGGGGTGGCACAGGGGGGTGCTGGGGTGGCACAGGGAGGTGCTGGGGTGGCAGAGGCAGGTGCTGGGGTGGCACAGGCAGGTGCTGAGTGGCACAGGGAGGTGCTGGGGTGGCAGAGGCAGGTGCTGGGGTGGCACAGGCAGGTGCCGAGTGGCACAGGGAGGTGCTGGGGTGGCACAGGCAGGTGCTGGGATGGCACAAGGGGGTGCTGGGGTGGCAGAGGCAGGTGCTGGGGTGGCAGAGGCAGGTGCCGAGTGGCACAAGGAGGTGCTGGGGTGGCAGAGGCAGGTGCTGAGTGGCACAGGCAGGTGCTGGGTGGCACAGGCAGGTGCTGGGTGGCACAGGGGGGTGCTGAAGCACTGTGTGTCCCGCAGGAGGCCGTGCAGTGCGTGGAGGAGCTCAGTGCCCAGGGGCTGCTGCCCGTGTTCGTGCGCGTGGGCGTGGAGTCGACGCTGGAGCGCAGTCAGAGCACCAGGGATCACATGGGCCAGTTGTTCCACCAGCTGGTGCAGTCGGGAAAGCTGAGCAAGCAGGATTTCTTCAAGGGGTTTGTATTCTGCACATGGAATGGGTTCTTTTCTCTGGTGTTCCCTCCAAATGGAGGCTGTGCTGGAGAGGAAGGACTTCCCACCTTGCTTTGGTGTCCTGCCCTCTCCACACAACCCTTTGGAAGGAGCATTTTCACCGTGGTCTGTTTTTAATACAGTTATTGTAATCTGTGTTTAAGTATTTCAGGTGCTTTAGTGAATGTAAATATGTTCATATTTATATCATATTTATCTCCAAGCAGATCTGGAGGCATCTGTTTAAATGCCTGTGTTTAGATCTCTGTTCTGTGCCACATTTGTCTGTTTGGCAAATCACTGACTAACCTGAAAGAGGAGGAAGAGTTCACGTGGCATCAGTACCTGGAAGCTCTGCAGCCTCTGCCCATCCACAGAGCCAGAGCTGCTCTCCCACCGGGAAAAGGCTTCACCCACAGGACACTGTGTCTCAGGACACCTCACCTGGGAGTGGATGAGTCCTCAAGGGGCTGAGGAGGGGAATGTGCACCAGATGGGTTAAACCTGCCCCAGGAGACCCGAGTTTTGGCTGCTGGCTCATCTCAACTCTCTGGGGTTTATATTCACAGCCTCATCCTGTCCTAAAAGGATCCATGTTCCCAGGGAGGCCCCTGGCAGGATGGGTAAAGCAGGTCTAATCCTGTGCCATCCTGGTGCTGCTCCCACAGGGATCCCTGTGCCCGTGTCTGTCCCTGTGCCATCCTGGTGCTGCTCTGACAGAGATCCATCCCTGTGCCTGTGTCTAATCCTGTGCCATCCTGGTGCTGCTCCCACAGGGATCCATCCCTGTGCCCGTGTCTGTCCCTGTGCCATCCTGGTGCTGCTCCCGCAGGGATCCCTGTGCCCAGGTCTAATCCTGTGCCATCCTGGTGCTGCTTCAACAGGGATCTATTCCTGTGCCCAGGTCTAATCCTGTGCCATCCTGGTGCTGCTTCAACAGGGATCTATTCCTGTGCCCAGGTCTAATCCTGTGCCATCCTGGTGCTGCTCCCACAGGGATCCATCCCTGTGCCCAGGTCTAATCCTGTGCCATCCTGGTGCTGCTCCCACAGGGATCCATCCCTGTGCCCAGGTCTAATCCTGTGCCATCCTGGTGCTGCTCCCACAGGGATCCATCCCTGTGCCCAGGTCTAATCCTGTGCCATCCTGGTGCTGCTCCCATAGGGATCCATCCCTGTGCCCAGATCTGTCCCTGTGCCATCCTGGTGCTGCTCCAACAGGGATCCATCCCTGTGCCCGTGACTGTCCCCGACTTTCACTGGACTCACAGGAAGAGTTCAGGCAGCCTGAGCTCAGGACCATGTGGAACAGCAGGAAAAATCTGTATCCACAGGGGGTAGAGTCGTGTCCACACCGTGGTGAGAGGGGCTCACTGAAGGGATGCAGCAGTTCCATAATGGATTGGGATTAAAGCTGTGCTGGTGTTTCCTGGGATGCCAAGTAAGGAGGATCACAATGAAACAGTGGCTGTGTGGTCTGAATGTGGCACAAACAACATGAAAGGGCTCCTGAAGATGATGAAAGGGCAAGTGGTTCTCGGGGGTGGTGAGAAGAACACCTGGAACCACCAGGACCCACCTGACACAGGAGGGCTGTGGGATGAGAACCAGCCCCAGCCACATCTCTGGGATGCACAGCAGGAACCAGTTGTGGCAGAAAGGCTTGGACAGGCCTGGGCTGCAGGAGCAGCAGAGGAGGCAAAGGACGAAGCAAAGGAGGCGCTTCCTGGGTTTGAAGCACGAGGGGAAATGTGCATTTACAGTCCCTAAACTGGACCCTGGAATTTTCAAGGGACAAATGAACCACGATAAAAACTGGCAGGAGAGCAGGAAAAGGATCATCTTGTACCAGGCTCCTCCAAGGGTTTTGTGGGAAAGAAGAGGTTGGAGCCATTCTGGAAACTGTCTCAGTGGGGAGCAGTTCTGGAATTCCTGCTGCAGTTGGAAACTGGACTCGTTTTTGTGCTGTTTCATGTACTTACAGACACCTCACTGCTCACCTTATATTTCCAATTTTGTTATGATTAACCTCCTTCTCTAAAAGGGTTTTTTAAGGGTTTTGGGTATTTTTAAGAAAACTCCATTTACTTGGTGCTTTATATTCATAGACAAAAATGCTTTTAGTTTTTCAAGTGTTACTTGTCAGCAAAAGATTTGGTAATGGGATGTAAGAATATTGTAAATGAAGCTTTCTTGGATATATCTGCTGATTGTACAAAAGGTGGTGCTTTTTCCACATATTCTCCATGTTATTGCATGGAGAAATTCACACCTGGCAGTTTGGAAGCACTGAAAGCATAAAATGGCAATAGGATTTTTGTTACCTTTGTGTTCTCCTCTATCTCTTCACCCCTCTCTTCATAACAAAAGATTTTAAAGTGCAGCTTTGCTTTGCAGGAAAAGTCTCCAGTTAAATTTTATTGAATATTTTACATTTTTCCTTCTCCTTTTAAAGCTTTTCAGAGACCTTGGAGATGGCAGACGACATGGCCATCGATATACCCCATATCTGGTTGTACCTGGCTGAGCTGGTGACCCCCATGTTAAAAGAAGGAGGAATCTCTATGAGAGAACTTCTACAGTAAGTGATGCTCTCCCAGCTGTGCTGGAGGTTTTCCTGGCAGGAGGTAAAGGATGAGCAGGGGCAGAAGCTCAGCTTGCCCTGGGAGTTGATGCAAAGCCTGTGGAACATCGGTCAGGCTCAGCACCAGCCTGAGCTGTGCTGGGAAGGGACCTTGGGGCTCTCACCCCTGGGGAAGGGGTTTATCCTAAATCTGCCTCAGCCCTGTCTGTGTCAGCTGAGGTGAAAAGTTACCCCAGTGTTGTACAGTGAAGTTGTTTGGGAGCACAGAGGGGCTGGGAATTGAAGAGAGCGAGGCATCGCACAGGGGTGTGTGTGTGGCTCAGAGCAGGAACTGAAGGAGGGCAGGGATAGGTGGGATATTGGGAAGGAATTCCTGGCTGGGAGGGTGGGCAGGCCCTGGCACAGGGTGCCCAGAGAAGCTGTGGCTGCCCCATCCCTGGCAGTGTCCCAAGCCAGGCTGGAGCACCTGGGACAGTGGGAGGTGTCCCTGCCCATGGCAGGAGGTGGGACTGGATGGACTTTTAAGGTCCCTCCAACCCAAACCATTCTGAGATTCTGTGATTTTACCACCTGTCTTAATGAGGCAAAAAACCTGCCTGCAAGACTAGAAACCATTCCCAGGACCAAAATTCCTGTGTTTTGTGCATCTCCTTATGTTTTTGGGGATAACCAGAAGCCAGTTGGATGGTTCCCTTTCTCTGTAACCACCAGTGTATTAAGAAAGTAACAGCCTTTTCCCCAGAAAGGGAAAGCAGCATCCCACAAAACTGAGGGATTTGACAATAAATATAATGTATTTTTTGATGTGAGATTAAAGTCTCTGTAATTAGCCCTGTTGTGACAAGGTCACTGCATCACAAAGTGCTTTGGCCTGTTGAAACCTCCTCCCTGACAGAAGTTACAGGTGATTTCCTGCCTCGGTTTGATCACTAATCTTTGCCTTGGATCCAAAACAGGAATTGTGACAAATCAATGCCTGGTTTTCTTTCATTCTAGAGAATTTAGCAAACCTTTGCTTCCTGTGGGAAGAGCCGGCGTCCTGCTTGCTGAAATCTTGCACCTTCTATGCAAACAAATGGTGAGTGTCCAGGTGCCCCTGGGAGGGGCTGGATGCAACGTGCTCATGTTCAGGCATGAATCCTACACAGTTCCCACCTGGAGACATTTAGGGATGGGCCAGCCAGTCCACATAACTCGGGAAACTGCCTGTGCACCCCCAGCTCCCAACCGAGCCTTGAGAGGTTCCAAAAAGTCGAGTTAACGTTTTGTTTTCTCCCGACTTTTCCCTTTTGCAGGTGCCTTTGCACTTGGCTTCTCCCAGAAGCTCAGAGTGCTGAAATGCTGCAAGAGGGACATGCTCAAGGGATTTCTGGGCTGACCAGAAGCAGCAAGTGCCGGGAATCTGGCGAGAGGTTCTCAGGGTTCGGATGAGCTCCCGCTGGCTCAGACTCGGCTGTTTATCCAAACTAAACCTGCCGACTCTTGAGGTTCACCCGTCACCAGGGGCAGTGGCACCTCCTCACCCTGTGGCTCCAAGAGCTCTCACACACCTCACAGCTGTGTGTCCAACCAGTTTGGTGCTTTCCCAATAATTCCTGTCTCCATTTTTGTCTATTTTTTTTTTAATCCAACAAAATCCTTCACTTTGGAGAGTGTCTATTTTCAACCCTGTAAAATCCCTCACTTGCCTCTCTTTTATTTTTTCGAGCATGTATTCAAGTAGGGTTGAGTGTTCCAGGAGCATTTCAGTCTAACAGTGCAAAGAGTGACTTTTTATTTATCTATTCCAGTCTTGTTTGGACAGTCAACTTCCATTTGTTTTTTTCTTACTCTGAAAGAGGAGCTGCTGTGCTCTGGGGGTGGAAGCACAGCCTGGGGTTTCTGTTTCTGCCACAGCTTCTTATCTGACCTTGTCCAGGCCAAGACTTGGACTGGAGGATTTCAGTGTAACCCCAGTCATCTAATCCAGATCCTGATGATCAGAGCAGGAACTATGCACAGTTGGCTCTTAACAACCTGCTTTGTAAACTGAAAACTGTAATCTGGTTTGTAAACTGAAAATCAGGCTGAGTTTATCAGTGCTTGGCTTGGGCTGGGCAGTGTGCAGGTGCTGTAGGATAAAATTCTGGCAGAGCATCTGAGTGAAAAGAGCTGGTTATTCTCAGCATTTTTACTCTTGTCAGAACTGTGTGTGTGCCCTCTGGGGCAGGGCCTGGAAGGTCAGTGTGACATGAGAGGCTGTGCAAGGCTGAGCTCTCTGTGCTCAAAGGTATTTCCCAAGGTTTGCATAAATTCTTGGAATCGAGGAGAGACTCTGGGATTTTGTCCCTGGCTCTGAGGCCTGCTCTGTGCCCACCAAACAGCCACATAGATGAGGTTTTCTCAGAGGAGCTGCTTTGCTGGTGCCCTGCTGGGACAGGGCTGTGAGTTGGGTCGGCCAGGAGGAGCTCCCAGGCCCTCGAGCGCCGTGTCTGGGCCTGGGCCAGCCTGTCCTGCTCCTGCCAACCCCCCGTGTCACCTGTGCCTTGTTTACCCCCCATCACGAGGTGTTTGCCCACCTGCCCAGATGTGCATTCCCCTGGGGGGGCTGCACATGTGATGGGTTCCTCCTGCACGGGATCTCCAGATGTTGCACTCGCTGCCGGGCGTTGTTGGAGGCCGGACGGGCCGGGGTTCCTCTGGCACAGCTGCACCTCTCGGCTCGTGGGAGCTCTGGGTGTCCCTCAGCTCTGGAACATGAACAAACCCTTTGTGTTTCAGAGCCATAAGAAAGTGGGAGCCTTATGGAGGGAGTCTGGCCTCAGTTGGAAGGACTACTTGCCCGAAGGGGAGGATGTACATACCTTTCTCACGGAACAGGTGAGTTCAGATCATGGGTTTGACCCTGTTTGTTCATCCTCCTCCATCCCTTTCTTGTGTACTGGGACATGGGGTGAAGTGTCCCCAGGCTGGGGTGGGTGTTTCAGCACCTCCTTTTGGAGCACAGGGAGGACAGGCCTGTCCCCTCCACTCCCATCTTCTGCCTTCCTGGGAGATCTTTCTCCAGCTGGGGAAAAACCCTCAAAATGAGTTTTGCAGCAGGGACAGACAATCTGCAGAAGGGCCACAAAAAATGGTGGCAGTCACTTGCTCATCCCACCTTGGATTATGATCCAGGGGGAGCCAGGACTGATGGGGGCACCTCAGCTCTTCTGGTGCTGCTCCTCAGGATGTGCTGGAGGTCTTGTCTCCCTTCGGAGCTCAGAGTGATCCCCTGCCCAGTTTCAACCCTTAGAACTCCTGTATTGTAGGAAATGAAGTGGATCACCATGGCCTGGGCCTTGCTGAGGGGGCTGTCACAGTTTGCAAGGAACTGGTGCCCTGGCTGCACTTCTTTGAGCCCCTGCCAGCTCTGGGCTTGCATTGCAGCTTCACATGCACCTGATTTTGTTTTATGTGCCCACCTGGGAGGGGCTGGGGCTGCCTGAGCTGCCTGGTTGTCTCTGCTGGATAATGTAATTCCCACCTGTTTGTAAAATGCTTCCTGACCTTTGGAGCAGAGAAAGTTTCTGTCCTTGGAGCAATAACTGAGCAGCTGAAAGGTGCCAGGAGGCAGAGTGAGGTGTGGTTTGCTGCCTCAGCCTGGTGTAATCCAGCCTAGGAAAGTCCATGTCACTAATTCCCACCCTCACTTGTGGTGTTGCAGAAGTTGGAGTTCACAGAGTCCGACTGTTCCAGTTCCTCAGAAGCACTTTCAGAGAAAGAACTCTGTGCAGAAGAGCTGAACAAGCAGCTGGAAAAACTCATAGTTGAGGACAAGGCGAATGATGAACAAATCTTTGACTGGGTAGAGGTACAAAGACAAAGATTTTCACCCTCCCTGCTCACTGTTCCACTGCTTTTGTGCTCATTTCCTGTCCTGAAGGAGCAGTTCTGTGGGCTCCTCTTGGGGAAGAGGATACTGAGAGGATTTGGGCTGTGCAATCAACAATTCCAAAGAATTAAAATCTAAAATATAGCCAGTTATTTCAGAGTCAGCTTTAGGAAGGAAGAATTTTAATCATATTAATTGTGTAACTGCCTTTTAAATACTGTAGACTTCTGACACTGAATAACCTGCTGCCTCCACCTGGTGCATTTTAGACCATACACTGCTGCATTCTCCCTTCCCAAAACAGAGGGGGGAGAGTTTCTCCTTGCTTTTTTCCAACATGACCTGCAAATTCCCCCCCTGAAAAAACATCTGGGCAGTCACTGAGATCACCTGTAGCTTTCCCAGTGCACTGGGCCAGGCACTGGAAGAGAAAATAAAAGGAGGGGGTGAAAAAGGCCTCTTAACCCACTGATCTTTGCCCTCTGTGGCTGCATCTTTTAAGCCAGATATTTATTGTCTGCAGTTCTACCCAAGCTGATGCATTTAGATCTGTGCTCACACTAAACCTTGGTCAGCTTCAGTTCAGTCGTTTCAGTGGCAGAGCAATGCGTTAGAAATGTCATTTTTCCACTGCTGTTTGAGGAGTCCAGAGTGGAACAGCAGCAGCACTGAAAATCTGGGATCACCCAGAGGCTCTGTGGAGCCTTGGACACGTTCCACAGCCATTCTCTGAGCTTCTTCTACCGAGCAAACAAGTCTCCACCCAAGGAATGTTGGTTGGAAAAGCCTGAAACCCTGTGGAGCTGTGTGAGGGCGCTGTGAGCCCAGCGCTGCCCTTTGGTTCTGCGCACAAACAGCTCCTGCTGGGAGGTGTTAAACGGTGCTTTGATCCCGGGGGAACTGCTGGCGCCTGCTGAGGCCCTGCGGGAGTTTCGTGGAGTGAGTGGGAAAGCTGAGTGTCTGCAGGGAGGAGCTGCTGCTGAGCTTGGACTTGCTGCAGGTCCAGCAGCAGAGTCTGGAAGTGGGGGCTCTGCTGCAGCTGCGTGTGTTTGTCTGGCCCATTTACTCTTGATTTCAGACTAATCCATTTACTCTTGATTTCAGGCTAATCTAGATGAGAGCCAGATGAGTTCACCTACATTCCTTAGAGCTTTAATGACAGCAGTTTGTAAAGCAGCTATTATAGGTGAGTAACTTGCAGTGTAAACACCACACAGGCCACACATGCAAAGAATTAATCGGTATTTTTCGGGTTTCTCTCACCTTTCCCTCCCCGGGGCTTTGTTTTATCCCACACCAAGGATGTTCCAGCACGTTGAGTGCCCTTGGGTCAGCAGGTGTTTCAGACAACCCTGGGTACTGCCAGGTGGCTCATTGATCTTCCTGGAGAAGGTGGAAATGACTGAGCCATTACTAAGATAATGAGCATTTCCCCTCCTGTGTCAGCACCCCACGTGGGTGCTCCACCAGCGCAGCTCCAAGGGCCAGCGTGGGCTGCAGGAAGGAGCCAACCTGCAGCTCAGGCCTGTAATTAATAGTTTTACATCCAGAGTTTCAGTTTTGGAAAGGCGATTTGTGTGTGGATTGTTGACAGGAGTCGGCTGGAAAGGCAGGAAAGGGGGGGGGGTTCCCAGGTTGGAGCCTCAGACCCCCGAGGGGGTTGAGGAAAGTGCTCAGCCAGAAACATCTGCTCAGTTCACTTGGTTTGCTTTGACTTCGCTGTTGGCATCTGGCAAAGCAAAAAGTGGTTCTGCTCTGAGCTGGGAGGGGCTGGGGGTGGGGAATGGGCTGGACTCTGCTGAGGGAGGGAGGGACAGCCCAGCTCCTTCCTCTCCCCGAGAACAGAACCTGCTCATGCCACCTGCTGTTCACAGGGATTTGATTTCCAGTGGTTAAATGTTCCCTGACCTGTTTCAGGAGCATCATCCTCAGGCTTAAATTCTGGCCTTGCCTCTAATCGAGTTTTTATTCTTTTTGTTTTCAAAATATCACTTAATTGTGCTGCATGAGGTACTTCAGACCCACAGGGCCACAGAGCAGTCCAAGCTGGAAGGGACCCTCAAGATCAAGTCCACTTAAAAGCTGCTGAATAATTTACCTGTGTTGCTGATGGATTTCTAGTGCATATTCTGTGTATATTCCTCATGCCTTTGTCATGTGCAGCTTGTGATTCTATTTCTGCCCTGGTATTTTTAGAAGAAAAAAAAAGAATTTTCTAAAAACCTTCTAAACTTGTAAACCCAGTTGCCTGTGAAAACACAATTTTCCCTGCAAAGTAAGGTTTGGTTCTGGTGTGTGTGTTTGGGGCCTGGCTCAGCAGATGCTGCAGTTTGGGGAACTGGAAAGACCAAGACTTCCAGAAAAAATCCACTACTTCCTGCTGTTTCTTACCTTCCTTTTCTCTCCACTCTGCTGTGTTTGTGATGGCTGTTTGAGCAAGCGAGGGCCACAAATGACCTGACCCTGGTGCTGTGTGCCAGCCTGACCCTGGTGCTGTGTGCCAGCCTGACCCTGGTGCTGTGTGCCAGGCTGTCCCTGGTGCTGTGTGCCAGCCTGACCCTGGTGCTGTGTGCCAGCCTGACCCTGGTGCTGTGTGCCAGGCTGTCCCTGGTGCTGTGTGCCAGCCTGTCCCTGGTGCTGTGTGCCAGCCTGACCCTGGTGCTGTGTGCCAGCCTGTCCCTGGTGCTGTGTGCCAGCCTGACCCTGGTGCTGTGTGCCAGCCTGTCCCTGGTGCTGTGTGCCAGGCTGTCCCTGGTGCTGTGTGCCAGCCTGACCCTGGTGCTGTGTGCCAGGCTGTCCCTGGTGCTGTGTGCCAGCCTGTTCCTGGTGCTGTGTGCCAGCCTGACCCTGGTGCTGTGTGCCAGCCTGTTCCTGGTGCTGTGTGCCAGCCTGTCCCTGGTGCTGTGTGCCAGCCTGACCCTGGTGCTGTGTGCCAGCCTGACCCTGGTGCTGTGTGCCAGGCTGTCCCTGGTGCTGTGTGCCAGCCTGTCCCTGGTGCTGTGTGCCAGCCTGTCCCTGGTCCTGTGTGCCAGCCTGACCCTGGTGCTGTGTGCCAGCCTGTCCCTGGTGCTGTGTGCCAGGCTGACCCTGGTGCTGTGTGCCAGGCTGTCCCTGGTGCTGTGTGCCAGCCTGTCCCTGGTGCTGTGTGCCAGCCTGTTCCTGGTGCTGTGTGCCAGCCTGTTCCTGGTGCTGTGTGCCAGGCTGTCCCTGGTGCTGTGTGCCAGCCTGTTCCTGGTGCTGTGTGCCAGGCTGTCCCTGGTGCTGTGTGCCAGCCTGACCCTGTTCTCTCCTGCCCACAGCGGACTCCTCCAGCTTCCGAGTGGACACTGCTGTCATCAAGCAGAGAGTGCCCATCTTACTCAAGTACCTGGACTCAGACACAGAGAAGGAACTACAAGCACTTTATGCACTACAAGCATCAATAGTAAAACTTGATCAACCTCCTAGTAAGTGTTGCCTCTGTGCTGAGGGTTTGAGCCCTGACAGTGTAAGGAAGGGAAGTTTCAGTGGGAGTAGGGGCTGGAAGAGGGTGTGATTTTCCTTACCTGATGTAGCAGATGATGAAAGGAGCATGTGGTGGGTCAGCTTGTCCAGAGTCCAGCTTTTAGAGCAGTGCAGGTTCCCAAATGCTTGGCTGGAGGCTGCCTCTTGTCGTGGTTGCTCCTGTAAGCAGCTGTGCAGAAGGAAGGACAAACCTGGGTTGAGGTTAAACAGAGCAGTAAAAGCAATCTGAGGAGTTCACAGTGCCTGGACATTGTCATTGCAATGCTGCTCCACTGGTGTCTGTGGGCTTGGAGGGAATAAAATGAGGTGGGGAACTGATGAGTCTTATCCCAGAGATGCTGAAGAAAACTCTATTGGGACAGGGGGAGAGGGATGTGCCAAAGAAACTGGCATTCCCAGGGACTCTGCAGCACAAAATCAGAGTGCCCCAAAACACCTGATCTGATCATCCTTAGTGCCCTTTAGAGTTATTTGGGCATCATCCCTCCTGCTGAGGCACAGAAATGTGGGGTGGGAGGGGAGCCGGGCAGTGTGTCCAGAGGGGATGGGCTGCTCTGGGTTCTGCACAGCACAGGGGTCATGGGTAGCTCATCCCCACAGAGGCTGCTGCTCTCGGGCAGCATCAGCTGGGTCCCCATTCCCCCTCAGTCAGTGGGAGCAGCCAGAGAGCAGGAACTGAGTGACAGCCCCTCAGGTGCAAGTGGGCACGTTGGTTCCTGCGGGTGCCAGTGCCGCTGTCCTGTCCCCTCTGTGCCTGTGTGCCATCCCCTGACCCCTCTGTGCCACTGTCCTGTCCCCTCTGTGCTGCTGTCCTGTCCCCTCTGTGCCATCCCCTGATCCCTCTGTGCTGTCCCCTGTCCCCTGACCCCTCTGTGCCATCCCCTGACCCCTCTGTGCCATCCCCTGACCCCTCTGTGCCATCCCCTGACTCCTCTGTGCTGTCCCCTGACCCTGCTGTGCCATCCCCTGACCCTGCTGTGCCGTCCCCTGACCCCTCTGTTCCACTGTCCTATCCCCTGGCCCCTCCGTGCCACCCCCTGACCCCTCCGTGCCACCCCCTGACCCCTCCATGCCGTGTCCTGACCCCTCTGTGCCACCCCCTGGCCCCTCCATGCCGTGTCCTGACCCCTCCGTGCCATCCCCTGACCCCTCCGTGCCACCCCCTGACCCCTCCGTGCCACCCCCTCACCCCTCCGTGCCACCCCCTGACCCCTGACCCCTCCGTGCCACCTTCTGACCCCTCCGTGCCACCCCCTGACCCCTCCGTGCCACCCCCTGACCCCTCCGTGCCACCCCCTGACACCTCCGTGCCACCCCCTGACCCCTCCATGCCACCCCCTGACACCTCCGTGCCACCCCTTGGCCCCTCCGTGCCGTGTCCTGACCCCTCCGTGCCGTGTCCTGACCCCTCCGTGCCGTGTCCTGACCCCTGACCCCTCCGTGCCACCCCCTGACCCCTCCGTGCCACCCCATGACCCCTCCATGCCACCCCCTGACCCCTCCGTGCCGTGTCCTGACCCCTCCATGCCACCCCCTGACCCCTCCATGCCGTGTCCTGACCCCTCCGTGCCACCCCCTGACCCCTCCGTGCCACCCCCTGACCCCTCCGTGCCACCCCCGACACCTCCGTGCCACCCCCTGACCCCTCCATGCCACCCCCTGACACCTCCGTGCCACCCCTTGGCCCCTCCGTGCCGTGTCCTGACCCCTCCGTGCCGTGTCCTGACCCCTCCGTGCCGTGTCCTGACCCCTGACCCCTCCGTGCCACCCCCTGACCCCTCCGTGCCACCCCATGACCCCTCCATGCCACCCCCTGACCCCTCCGTGCCGTGTCCTGACCCCTCCATGCCACCCCCTGACCCCTCCATGCCGTGTCCTGACCCCTCCGTGCCACCCCCTGACCCCTCCGTGCCGTGTCCTGACCCCTGACCCCTCCATGCCACCCCCTGACCCCTCCATGCCGTGTCCTGACCCCTCCGTGCCACCCCCTGACCCCTCCATGCCGTGTCCTGACCCTCCGTGCCGTGTCCTGACTCCTCCGTGCCACCCCCTGACCCTCCGTGCCACCCCCTGACCCCTGACCCCTCCGTGCCACCCCCTCACCCCTCCATGCCACCCCCTGACCCCTCCATGCCATGTCCTGACCCCTCCGTGCCATCCCTTCACCCCTGCGTGCCACCCCCTGACCCCTCCGTGCCGTGTCCTGACCCCTCCGTGCCATCCCCTGACCCCTCCGTGCCATCCCCTGACCCCTCCGTGCCATCCCCTCACCCCTCCGTGCCACCCCCTGACCCCTCCATGCCGTGTCCTGACCCCTCCGTGCCACCCCCTGACCCCTCCATGCCACCCCCTGACCCCTCCGTGCCACCCCCTCACCCCTCCATGCCGTGTCCTGACCCCTCCGTGCCACCCCCTGACCCCTCCGTGCCACCCCCTCACCCCTCCGTGCCATCCCCGACCCCTCCGTGCCACCCCCTGACCGCTCCGTGCCATCCCCGACCCCTCCGTGCCACCCCCTGACCCCTCCGTGCCGTGTCCTGACCCCTGACCCCTCCGTGCCACCCCCTGACCCCTCCGTGCCACCCCCTGACCCCTCCGTGCCATCCCCTGACCCCTCCGTGCCACCCCCTGACCCCTCCGTGCTATCCCCTGACCCCTCCGTGCCGTGTCCTGTCCCCACAGACCTGTTGCGGATGTTTTTCGACTGCCTGTACGACGAGGAGGTGATTTCGGAGGACGCCTTCTACAAGTGGGAGAGCAGCAAAGACCCCGCGGAGCAGAACGGGAAGGGGGTGGCGCTGAAATCCGTCACGGCGTTCTTCACCTGGCTGCGGGAGGCCGAGGAGGAGTCGGAGGATAACTAGAACTTAAAATACAGATTTAAAACATTAAAAACAAACAAACAAAAAAAAAAACAAGGAAAAAGAAACAATTTAAGTATTTTTTTAAAAAGTTTCACGTCTTCGCCAATCACAGTGCAGCAAGGCCAATTCTCTCTCGCAGACCCCCCTTGCCCCACACACGCACGAGTGGGAGAGGTAACAACAACCCGATAAACACCGAGGTGATCATGGAGGCAAAAAGGTACTTGAAAAAAAACACAACAAACCACAAAAACTAAACTTCAAACCTGAGGGCGGGAGCACTAAACCAAAATACCTGTATTATTTATAGAAAATATTTTCTGTTTTAATCTTTTTCTTTTTCTTTTTTTGACAAGGACTCATACTTAGGAAAACACACAAACCTGTTTAGCAAAAAAAAAAAAGGAAAAAAAAAAGAGAAAGGTTGGAAACTTTTAATTTATTATTTTAAGGACTGCAAATGCCAGTGTAATTTTTGAATTTGCAGTTTCTGTAAACAAATTGTATAATAGAACAAAAGCAGAGAAATAAATTTCCCTCCCCTTCATAAGCACCTCAGTTTTGTTTCACAGCATGACAAACAGACAAAACTTTCAAGGGGGTTGGGCTGAGCTAGATGAGGACAAGATCAATTTTTTTTTTATTATTTCTTTTTTTTTTTTTTTTTTTGGAATTGTCATCAGATTTTTCTGCCTGCCTCTCAGCTTGCTTCAGAAATTTAAAAAAAGAAAATAGTAATCAAACCACACATAACCTTGGATGGGAAGGAAATGCATTTGAGAAAACGGCTGCGGACCAGAAGGCTCCGAAAATAACTCATTGAACCCAGTGCAACCCCGGGGAAAAATACTAGTGATACTCTGAGAAACTTTAGAGCAACTTTAAGGCTTGTAAATACATAGAACAAATATTTAAAAAAAAAAAAAAAAAAAAAGAGAAAAAAAGAAATTGACTCAATACTATTTCTTTTCACTTTCAAAATATAAAGAACAAAATAAAGACAAACATTGCAAGTTTAAAAGAAAGTAAAACGACTTCTCCTTTGACAGCTGCTGAATGTGTGCACCATCCTGGCGGTGCTTCCTGGGCCTGCCATAGGTCCTCGGGCCCAGCTGTACATAAAGTGTGTGTCTGTCTGTGTGGCTACCAAAAATGAGGGGTGAGAGCAATTGTTTAAAAAAAAAATAGGAAAAAGTTAAAAAAAAAGGGGTTGCTGCTTGGGAGACCTTTGTGCCCAGAGAACTCGCTGGCGGGGAGCAGTGGGGTGTTTGGTGCCCGAGGCTGGCAGTGCCCGGGGCGGGCAGTGCCCGCTCCCAGCGCGGTGTCGTGTCTCTCCTGTGCCGTGGATCAGTGGATTCCTGCGGGGACTTGGGATCGTGGGAGCTCTGGAGGTCTCGGCTGTGCGAGCAGAGACCCGACAGACAGACAGACAGACAGACAGCCCTTCGCCGCCGTCACCGCCCGTCGCCAGCTGTGCCCACCGGAGGGACACGGCAGGGTGGGCACAGGAGGAGGTGGAGGAGCGCCGTGGTGCCCACCCCGTGCTGGTGCCCACCCCGTGCTGGTGCCCACCCTGTGATGGTGCCCACCCCGTGCTGGTGCCCACCCCGAGCCGCTGCCCACACCGTGCCAGTGCCCACCCCGGCGATGGATCCGTCGCGTCGCGGGAGCACCGAGCCCACGGGCACAGAGGGACCCAGCACCGTGGGGCTGCCCCAGACCAGCACGGGAGGGCTCCTGTGCCTCTGCTCCGCCACCAAAGATGCCCTGCTGGCTCTCCCTGTGCCAAGCACCTGCCATGGGACGCTCTGCAGTGCCGGCAGCGAAGCCCCGAGTGTGGTTGGTTTGGGAACTGCGGCCCGTGAGCCACGTGCACCCTGTGGAGCACCTGCTGGGGATCGGTGCAGCACTGGCTGCTCATGTCATGCTGACTTTCTCTTTCCAGCTGCTAAATCACTTCTTTTTTTTTAAAAAAAAAGGAAAAAAACAAGTTAAAAAAAAGGCTACAAATACATTACTTTCCTAATCTTACTTTTACATGTTAAACAATTGCTGTACTTGCCTGAGGATGTGATTTGATCACCACAGGGAAGGGAGGAGGTGCCTGGTTGTGGCTGGAGGGGAGATGTCCATGAGACACTTGCCCTGTTTATGTGTTCCACGCCATGAATCTGAGCTAGAGAATCCATGGCCTAAAACACTAGAGCATTGTTTGGTTATTTTTTTTTAGTAACAATAAAACACTTTTCTCTGATGTTTTGTTAAAAAAAAAAAGAAAGAAAAGAAAAAATATTCTCACATAGATGTATCTGTGTGTACCACATCAGTGCCCCAGAGCTGGGCCCAGAGGTTTGGATGGGCCCAAAGGATCTCCAAAAGGCTCAGCCCCACAGAGCTCCCACCCAAAGGAGCTCCAGATGAGTCTGTTCAACCTCCACAGAAAGTTGTGTGGGTGCTGTTCTTCCAAAAGGCAGTTTTTGAGCCGTACACGGTGGTTTGTAGCAGTTAAATAGTTGAATTAAATGGATGAGAGTTTGTATGTAAATGAGGCTGAGTATTTGGAGGGTTGGTGTGGGATGGAATTCCTGCCAGGATGGGCAGAGCCTGCTGGGAGTGAGAGCTGTGCTAGGACTGTGATTTATCCATCCATTGCCTCGGGTTGGAAAGGAAGGACTTGCTGAGAGCCTTTGAACAGCCCTGTGAATACGAGTGTGTCAGGGCAGGGAAATCTGCCTGGGGAGCTTGAACCTCCTGGCTGGAAGAGTTGGGAAACCACTGGATGGAGGGAATGGGAACCACGAGCCAGTGGGTAGAGGAGAGGTGAGAAAGTCTCTCCCCTCCTTGTTGAAGCCTTTAATGTGAGATGTTCCAGGGGTGAGAAGTTCCCTGTCAGTGCCCTGCAAAGGCCAGGAAGGGACTTGGCATGTGGGTTTTTTTCAGAATTACCCAAAGGTGGGTTTGAAGCTTGGCAACTTTGGGGTTCTGGGGAGCTGCAGGTGGGATGCAGTGAGCAGTTCATACATGAGTCCTTGAGGTCTCCAGCTCTGAGTGTGTCACCTTGAGCTTCAGCGTCCCACAACTGTCACTGCAAGGAGCAGAACTCCTGAATCCTTCCTGGGCTCCCCTCGTGCTCTTTGCCACAGGCCTTGTGCTTACCTGCAGCTGTACCAAGATCTGGGTGTTTTCCAGCTGCCTTGTAGATCAGCACAGGTTTGCAGGCAGTTGTGGCTCCTCAGGATGCAGCCCCTGGTCCTGGAAGATCTTTGTAACCTGTTTCCTCTGAAGGGTGTTAAAATACAAAAATCCTGTAAGGTGTATGAAACAGAAAAGGGAATTGTTGAGTTACAAAGGTTGCTGTGGGAATGAGAGTTGAGGGATCCTTATTTGGTGTAAGTGAGGAGGGAAGAGCTGTGGTTACTCCAACCTGCCATTACAGCAAAGCCTCAGCAGGGAGGAGAGATTTCCACCAAGAATGCTACAGGGTTGGGATGTGTTGGGTTGTTTTCTCCTCATCTTGATTCTGTTTAAACACATCTTGTGTTCAGACTCCTGGACACAGCAGGGAGTCAGTGCAGCCCGTCAGGGAAGAGCAGCTTTAGAACCATTTTCCCTGCTGGGAGCCCTTGGGCCGAGGCTGGGGCAGTGTCAGAGGAGGAGCAGACACATCTTTTCATCCCTGTTTGTTGCTAAAAATGTCCCCAAAGCCGAAGCAGCCAAACAGCACATTTCCAGGTGTGTGCTTAACTTAAGGCTGGTTTGTTTCTAGGAAATTGTTGTGATAAAAGGATCAGCCATCCCTGTGAAGGAGGGCAGGGAACTCACCAATACCAGACACTGCACTCCATCTGCCTGAGTCAACATGTCCAGGTTTCACCTCAGTTTCTGGATGTGTGGAAGATTTTCACAGAATCACAGAATATGCTGGGTTAGAAGGGACCTGTCAGGATCATTGTGTTCTGCTCCTGGGAATTTCTTTGCCTGAAATCAGGAGCAGGAGGTGGTAACCAAAGAGCCCACGTGGCAGGAGAGGCTCAGGAGAAGGGATTTCTCTGCAGAGACAGTCTCTAGTGTGTACAAGGCAGGTTTAAGCCAGTACTAATTTACACCAGCCATTGCTGTGACCCACAGAGCTTTTGGTTCCAACCCTACAGACTGTTTTTACTGACAAAGATAAAACAGGGCCTCAGAAAGTCCCCTTAAGTCACTGAGCAGCCTGAAAACATTAAAGCCAGTTTTCAGATGTTGGCACCTGGTTGCCAAAGGGTGGCTGTGACTGTTCCTGCTGCATTTCATCCAGCAGGAGTTGTGTGTGCAGAGGGACCTGAAGCTGGTTGTGGTGTCAGCAGAGCAGAGGAGCTGTTAAGCCCACCTGTCATGCTTGGCCCCCTGAAGCTTTTGTGCCCTCAGATGCAGCACCTTGAGGAGAGCTGGTGGTCCACACGTGGTGTGAGATGCTGCAAGGCTGGAGTTGGGTTGGGGGTGAAGCCACTGGGAGGTGTCACAGCTGCAAGTGCCCTGAGGTCCCTGCTCTGCCAGTGGTGGCAGAGACAGCTCAGCCTTTCCTGTTCTTTGGAATGTGTTGGCCTGGAAGCTGCTCCCTGGTCCTGGGCCAGCCAGAAGCATCTGCAGCCAAGCAGAGTCAGCAGGAGCAGCAGCTCTTTGCACAGCACTGGCTTTTCATGAGCTGCCAACCTGGAGTTTGCACAAGACCCTGCACGCTGAGAGGGAGAACCTGCAGGGGCTCTGAGTGCCTGGGGAATATGTGGGAGCTGCAGGAACCATGGGATGGAGCCTGGGGGACAACTGTGAGCTGCAGGAACCATGGGATGGAGCCTGGGGGACACCTGTGAGCTGCAGGAACCATGGGATGGAGCCTGGGGGACACGTGGGAGCTGCAGGAACCAGGGGATGGAGCCTGGGGAATATGTGGGAGCTGCAGGAACCATGGGATGGAGCCTGGGGGACAACTGTGAGCTGCAGGAACCATGGGATGGAGCCTGGGGGACACCTGTGAGCTGCAGGAACCATGGGATGGAGCCTGGGGACAACTGTGAGCTGCAGGAACCAGGGGATGGAGCCTGGGGACAACTGTGAGCTGCAGGAACCATGGGATGGAGCCCGGGGGACACCTGTGAGCTGCAGGAACCATGGGATGGAGCCCAGGGGACACCTGGGAGCTGCAGGAACCAGGGGATGGAGCCTGGGGGACACCTGTGAGCTGCAGGAACCATGGGATGGAGCCTGAGGAAGATGTGTGAGCTGCAGGAACCATGGGATGGAGCCTGGGGGACACGTGGGAGCTGCAGGAACCACGGGATGGAGCCTGGGGGACACGTGGAAGCTGCAGGAACCATGGGATGGAGCCTGGGGGACACGTGGGAGCTGCAGGAACCACGGGATGGAGCCTGGGGGACACATGTGAGCTGCAGGAACTATGGGATGGAGCCTGGGGGACATGTGGGAGCTGCAGGAACCACGAGATGGAGCCTGGGGGACAACTGTGAGCTGCAGGAACTATGGGATGGAGCCTGGGGTACATGTGGGAGCTGCAGGAACCACAGGATGGAGCCTGGGGACCAGGAGGCCTCAGCCCAGAGGGTCCTGCTTGGCTGGCTGTGCACAGATAACCCCCAAGGAGCTGCTGCAGGAGAACCCATGATGGGCAAAGGAACCACAGCAAGAGGTTGATCAACCCACTCAGCTCCCAGCAGTGTGACTAAATCCCAATATCCAAGGAAACTTAGTTGTCTACCCTCATATTTGCCACCTTTGGTAACCATCTCTGAGCTTACATAACTCCTGCTGAATAAACTCCTCTATTTGAATGCTGCTGCAGGGATGCTGACTGTGGAAAGCTCTGTCAGGCAGCACCAGCTTCTCTTCCTCCTTTCCAGCTGCCAAATTGTGCTGAACCAGCAGCAGGAATAAAACCAGCTCCCACTGCATTCAGTCCTTTCCAAAGGGGAATTTGTCCAAGTTGCTGGTCCAGCTGCAGGGATGGTTGTGCTGTGGTTGCAAATGGGAAAGGGGAGAGGGGAAGGCAATTGATGCTGTTGGTTGGGAAATCTTTGTGCTACTGAGTGAGTGGAGAGAAGGGTGAAGCTCTTGGCTGTCCCACTGCAGCCTCTGCAGGGGCTCATGGCAGATGTTGTCACAAAGCAGAGTGTCACTAAGCCCCTGGGGTACAGAGCATTGAATGTGGAGCTGAGCACTGTCAGAAGTGGTTTTCACAGCATTTTGGAGAACAGCTGGAAGGGGCTGCAAAGATAATCTCACTGAATGCAGCTGGTACCTTCAGGTCTTGCCCACAAAGGGAAATGGGTCATTTCAGTGTTGCAGAGTGAGCTGTTCTGCAATAACACCCGGTGCAAATGCTCTGTGCTGTTACAGGGGGCATAAAGGGGAAAATCCATCAGTCCAGGCCACTTCCCACTGGTGTGTGAGTGCAGGGAAAGTGTGAACTTCACCAAAAGCACCAGTGTGTGCAGGGAGCAGTCCCTCAGCCCCCAGAGCTGCCCCAGGATGTGGCACTGCTGCTGTGGGGATTCCTGGACACACCTCACAGCTCTGCTGTCCCACCCCTCACCCTGCAAGGGTGTCCTCACACTGGGGCAGAAACGCAGGAATTCCATCCATCTCCACAAAACAGGAGTTGAGTGTTTTACCTCCCTCCAAGGAAACGTGTCTGACTCTCCAGGCCTCCTCCAGCAGCACGAGGTGCGTGGTCTGAGCTGGAACCTGAGCTGCAGATGGCACATCTCAAAGAAAAGCCAAGGGCAAGACTTCCCAGAGCCACCAGTGAGGCATCTTCGAGAGCTGACCGTTCACTTCCAGCAGGAGCCATCGCCAACAAAGCTGCTGATTCCCGCCCAACCCCGAGGGTTTGTGCCCTCCCAGAGAGGCTCCCTGGCATGGCCCTGCTCTGGGATGGCACAGGCTGCTCATGGCAGGGCGTGTGTGGCAGCCAGGAGGGAGACTTGGGGCTGCAAAACCATCCCAGCCAGGAGGTCTGACAGCAAGTCCTCACCTGCCCAGGTGAGGGGAGCAGCCCCTGCGTGCGGCTCACCTGAGTTCATCTCTGCCAGGTGTGGCTGAGAGGGAGGGGAGGGGAGGGGAGGGGAGGGGAGGGGAGGGGAGGGGGGAGGGGAGGGGAGGGGGGAGGGGAGGGGAGGGGAGAGGAGAGGAGAGGAGAGGAGAGGAGAGGAGAGGAGAGGAGAGGAGAGGAGAGGAGAGGAGAGGAGAGGAGAGGAGAGGAGAGGAGAGGAGAGGAGAGGAGAGGAGAGGAGAGGAGAGGAGAGGAGAGGAGAGGAGAGGAGAGGAGAGGAGAGGAGAGGAGAGGAGAGGAGAGGAGAAGGGTTGGAAAAGACCTCCAAGACCATCAAGTCCAACCCTTGATCCAACCCCACTGTGATCACCAGCCCAGGGCACAAAGTGCCCTGGGCTGGTGATCACAGTAGGGTTGGATCAAGACATGGTGGATTCTCCCTCAGTGCCACATCCAGAGACTCACAGAATGGATTGGGTTGGAAAAGCCCTCTGAGATCACCAAGTCCAACCCTTGGTCCAACTCCAGTCCCTTTACCAGATCAGGGCACTCAGTGCCACGGCCAAGCTCAGGTTAAAAACCTCCAGGGATGGGGAATCCACCCCCTCTCTGGGCAGCCCATTCCAATCCCTGATTACACTCATCATTCTAGTCCACATTTGCTCCAGAAAAGAGCAAACTTTGGTGTGTTTTAAGTGTATTTTCATTCACTTGCTGGGAACTGATATAAAAATGCATCTGTGGGGTTGAAAGTGTGTAAAAAAACCAGGATACCCCTTGGAAAAAGGGAAATGTTTGAAAAGATGAACCTACTGGGATTAGCCCTAAGGGGAGGTGGGAGGGCCAGCAGGGACATCAGCTGGGAGCCAGTGTAGGGTCACAGTGGGAAAATTAAGGAAAACAAATTATTAGGAAGATTATAAGAAATAAAGAGATTAAAGGTGATGTCTGGAAGGCCACAAAGTGGCAGGGAGTATGAGATTTTGAGTTGAAAGCACAAGAGGAGTGATCTTTGCCTAGAAATTCAGGGCTGGCAGTGGGACTGATGCTGAAAAAATGTAACTGAACTGGAAGAGAAGTGTAAGTTTTTCTGGAGATCTCTAGAAGTGTCTTTGGGGAAGTGAACCAGCAACCAAGTGGAAAATACCATTAAAGGACTGGAAGTGCCTGTTTGTACTGAAGATGGGAAAAAAATCCAGAAGTAAAAAAGCAGATCAAGCATAAAGACCAGAAGGAGCTTCCCAGGCTGGTGGTGATTAGACACAGGACAGGGTGGAAAGAGGCTCAAATTTTCCCTGAGCCAGGTGGGCTGCAGGTCAGGAGGGGATAAAAGGCTTCCTAAAGTAAATGCAAAGCTCAGGTGAAGGTGGAAAAGCAAAAAATCACCAAAAATCTTGGGGTGAAAACAGCAGAGGCAAGGCCTGAATTTTATCAGAGCTGAAGTTTGGACCTGCAGGTCAGTGTTGAAACAGAATTTGGCAAAAAAGATGCAGCAGGTGCAGGAATGTCATGGGAGAAGGTGATTTCAGCAGGTGCCCAGTGGGACAAAGTAATAAAAAAAGGTAATAATCTTGTGGTTTGTACCATGTGTGGCAGGCAGATGTTAGGCCATGCTTTTAAACCAAAAAGTGTTGCCTTTCAATAAAAATATGGGGAAAATACGGGTTGGTGTAGGGTAAGAAAGTCAACAAAGTAGCCCCTGGAAGGGAGTTTCTGTGGGCAGATTGAAAACAGAATTTAAACCAGCCTTTAAAACAGAAACACACCAAGTTTCATGTTTTCAGGAGAAGCACAGAACACATTGCTCTGGGTACCAGGTGGAGACAGGAAACCCCTTGGCAGGGAAATCTCCTGTGACTCCTTGGGAGCAAAACCAACGTGTCTGAATGATCTGGGTTAGACTGAGTGGCACAGCTAAAGCCCAGCACTGTCTGGGGGACAGCAAGGTGGAATCAAAGGGAGTGATTTTCAGGAAAAAATCCCAGCTGGAATCCTTCCAGCATGGCACTGAGAGGGTAGGAAAGGTGTAGAAAAGGCTTAGTGTTTATTAAAAGTGCTTAGTACTTATTGAAAGTGTTTGATGCTTATTAGAGGTATTTTCTGACGATGGTAGTGCTCCACCCCATCACAAACATCTCTGGCAGCAGCTCCTGTTACAGTCTCACTGCCTGGCCATGGGTTCACAGAAGAATCCCAGAATATGCTGAGTTGGGAAGGACCCACAAGGATCATCAAGTCCAGCTCTGACGTGAATGGCCCACCCAGATTTCCCTGTGCTGGGTCACAGGTGCCCAAAGCTCCACTCCTGTCACTGTCCCACACAGTGTGTGGCACTGAGGGGACAGGGAGGGGACACAAGTGGCACAAAGCTGGGGCAGAGGGGAGGGGGCAGTGGTTTGTGACCCCACAGTGTGGCTGTGAGGAGTGTGCAGGGCCTGCTGCCACCTCAGGGGGGACTTTGAGGCAAAAGCTTTTGTGCTGCTCTGCTTGGAGCTCTGTGGCTCAGCCCAAACAGGTGCTGGGGCTTCACACAAGCCTTGCAGTGAGCAAGGGAAGGGCTGCTGGGATGATTTCATCTTTCCTTTCTTGGTGTCTTAAAAGTTGGCAGTAAAGGAGCTTCTTCTCTCTCCCTCCCCTCTCCTCCACCTTCCCCTCCTGCCAAAGAGGCACCACAGGGGGAAAAGGCCCAAGAACACATTTTTCTGCAGCTGCAAAGGCCTCGTTTCACACTCACAGGCAAGACAGGAATGCTGAGCAAAGTGGAGCCATCTGGTTCAGGTGCTCCCAGGGCTGTTCAGCTCAGGAGACAAAGGGAAGCACCACAGGGATAATGTGGAATGGATAAGAGGCCAAGCAGGGCCAGGCCTTGGGCACAGCACTTTAGGAGGTGACACTCACTGAGAGGAGTCACCTGAGAGGGGGAGGAGGTGGAAGAAGCTTAGACAAGAAACAGTCAAGGCATTAGTGCAGAAATGAGACACCTCTGCAGTGCTTTGAGTGGTGTAAGTGCTTCTGAATGGGCTCAGAGGGGCTTCCCATCACAGGAGGGATAAAAGTGCCCAAATAAATGGGTGAGGGCCTGTATGGTCTTCAAATGGTGAGAACTCAGATGGAGAGGGAGGTTGGGAGTAGGTGAATAAAGAGTATGAGAGACTTTGGGTGAGAGGCTGCAGAGGAAAAGTGCTGTGGTGCATGAGGAGCCAGGTGGGATTGGTCTCTTCTCACAGGGAACAAGGGACAGGACAAAAGGAAACGGCTTCAAGTTGTGCCAGGACAGGTTTAGGTTGGATATTGGGGAAAATTCCTTCCTGGAAAGGGTGGTCAGGCTGGAAGGGGCTGCCCAGGGAGGTGGTGGAGTCACCACCCCTGGCAGTGCTCAGTGTGGCCCCTGGGGACATGGATTAGTGATGGACAGGGCAGTGCTGGGTTGTGGCTGGACTGGATGATCTTGGAGGTCTTTTCCAACCTTTGTGATTCCAGGATTCCAAACATGCTTCGGGCAGAGGAGAAAATCATCATAGCTGGGGAAGGCAAATGAAGAGTTGTACCTTAAAGTCAAGGTAAGTGAGAAGGGTTTGGGGGAAGAGGGGAAAAAGAACACCCGTGGGTCCAGCTGAAAAATAAACTTGGAGCAAAAGCACAGCAGGAGATCCACAGAAAGAACTTGTTTGTTACCTCAGTGTGCTCTGCCCTGCCCTGAAATAACTGGGATGGTGAAAACAGGAGTGTGGTCACACCTCAGCTCTGCCTGCCGAGACAATCCTCACTTTGGGCCGCTGAGGTGCAGCAAAACCTGCCTGAAACAGAGCAAAGGATCATCAGCAAAGGGATCCTTCCCTCCTGTGAGAACCTGGGGGTGTGTTGGGACAGAGAATTCCCAGCTTTCAGTCAGACCTCAGCGCTGGGACTGGGGTGAGCGTGGCAGGCACTAATTACACAGCTAATGAGCAATGGGGTGAAAGGCTGAGGCCAAGGGAGGGAACACAGAGGGCAGGAGGAGGATGAAGAGAGCAGAGCCAAGAGCCAGCCTGGAGTGCCTTGAAGGGGAGTTTGCAGGTACCAAATCAGAGTTCAGAGTTCACAGTTACCAAATAAGAGTTCAGAGTTCACAGGTACCAAATCAGAGTTCACAGGTACCAAATCAGAGTTCACAGGTGCCAAATCAGAGTTCACAGGTACCAAATCAGAGTTCAGAGTTCACAGGTGCCAAATCAGAGTTCAGAGTTCACAGGTACCAAATCAGAGTTCACAGGTACCAAATCAGAGTTCACAGGTGCCAAATCAGAGTTCAGAGTTCACAGGTGCCAAATCAGAGTTCAGAGTTCACAGGTACCAAATCAGAGTTCACAGGTGCCAAATCAGAGTTCACAGGTACCAAATCAGAGTTCACAGGTGCCAAATCAGAGTTCACAGGTACCAAATCAGAGTTCACAGGTGCCAAATCAGAGTTCACAGGTACCAAATCAGAGTTCACAGGTGCCAAATCAGAGTTCAGAGGTACCAAATCAGAGTTCACAGGTGCCAAATCAGAGTTCAGAGTTCACAGGTACCAAATCAGAGTTCACAGGTGCCAAATCAGAGTTCACAGGTACCAAATCAGAGTTCACAGGTACCAAATCAGAGTGGCTGGGTTGGAAAGGACCTCTGGAGATCACCCAGTCCACCCCCACTGCCCAGGCAGGCTCACCTGGTGCAGGTGATACAGGAAAGTGTCCACAGGGTTCTGACAGGGCTGAGGAGATGGAAGGGCAGCCCCAGCCTGGGGGACTGAGGTGTGGGGTGAGGGGGGGCTGAGGTTGAGGGCCTGGCAAGGCTGGGGTTGAGGGTCAGCCAGGGCAGAGGTTGGGGGTCAGACAGGGCAGTTTGAGGGTCAGCCAGGGCAGAGGTTGGGGGTCAGCCAGGGCAGAGGTTGGGGGTCAGACAGGGCAGAGGTTGGGGGTCAGACAGGGCAGTTTGCAGGTCAGACAGGGCAGTTTGAGGGTCAGGCAGGGCAGAGGTTGGGGGTCAGATGGCGCAATTTGAGCATCAGATGGGGCAGAGTTTGAGGGTCAGACAGGGCAGTTTGGGGATCAGACGGGGCAGAATTTGGGGGTCAGACAGGGCAGAATTTGGGAGTCAGACGGGGCAGAGTTCGGGGGTCAGACAGGACAGTTTCTGAGGGTCAGGCCGGCCCCAGCCCGAGCTCCGGCCCCGCCGCGCCCCCCGCGCCCTCAGGGGGCGGGAATCGCCTCACGGCGGCAATGGCGGGAACGGCGGCAATGGCGGGAAGCGCGCGCAGCCCCGCCCCGCCCCCCGCGCATGCGCGCCCGTCCCTCCCGCGCGACGTGGAGGCGTTGGGGGCACCCGGAGGGGGGGGGGCGGTGTTCGAAAAATGCCCTCGGCCTCCCATTGGCCGCCGCCTCGCAGGCCACGCCCCCGCCGCACGCCGCGGCCCCGCCCCCAGCCCGGCCCTGGTCCCGCCCCTTCGCCCCCCCCCCCCCCCCCGCCGGTCCCGCCGCCATTGGAGGCGCCGCCGCTTTGTGTCCACCGGGCCCGGTGAGTCCCGGTGAGTCCCGGGGGGTCCCGGGGAGTGCCGGCCCTGCCCGCCCCGGCCCGCCCCGCCCGGGGCAGCGGGGACAGCGCTGCGGGGCCGCGGGGGCTGCTGCGAGGCGCGGGGGCGGCCTGGCGGCGCTGCCACAGAAGGGCCCCGGAACTGCCCTCAGCGCGCCCCCCCCCCCCCCCCTCACGGCCCTGACAGGCCTGAGGGTGTCGTGACGGGGTGTCGCGACACGCAGCGCGCGCGGCGGTGGGCGCTGGGCACGGCGGGGCCTCACAAAGGAGCTGCGGGGCCCGAGCGGGCCGCAGTCCCGCCCCGCCGGCCCCGGGCGGGCCCTCGGGAAGGTCAGCGGTGGAAGGGCCCGGCACGGCCGCGACACAACAAATTATCGCTATTTATAAACCCCGGGAGCGCCGCGGCCCCTCGGGCTGTGCCGGGCGGGCCTTGGGGTGCTCTTCCCGCACAGAGGCCCTTCCTGGGCCGCACGGGAGGCCCGAGGGAGGCTCTGCCCGACCGCGCCGGGCTGCGCTTCCCTAAGGGAGGGCCCTGATCCCCCTCGGCCGCCGCAGGGTGAGCGCAGACCGGCCCGGGAGGATCCCGGGGCCTCCCCGAGCCCCGCCGGCCGCAGCCCGGCTAAGGGATGGCCATCGCCCTGTTCCCCTCCTGCAGCGAGACTGGTGAAGCCCCGTCGGGAGCGGGGCTGGCCCGGGCAGGCTCCTGTTCCTGTGCCATTTTCTTCATTGGCACTCTGGGATGTGGTTTCTTTTTTTTTTTTTGCAAGTTTTAAGAAGAGGAGGAGCAGCTACCGAACCCCCGGCTGATGTAAACTAACCCCACCACCTCACCTGCCCCACCTGAGGGCAGCGCCCGACCAGGGCCACTGCTCTGACTGAACAAACCCTTTAATTTGTTTTAATTGTTTTCTCACTCCCCAGTGCCTGCAAAGCGCTGGGAAACTGTTCGGCCCGTGCTGCAGGAGAACAAAAGTTGCCTAATGTGGGGTTGGGGGTGTGTTTGGACTTTCATATAGTGTAGCAGAGACCGATAGTTTGGGTAGTTTGTTTCTGTCTGGTGTTTCACAGGTACTCGGGTATTTCTCACTTTCCAGGAGCGTTGCTGAATTATCTGTGGCTTGACAACTGTGTCACTTCCCGGTTCTTATTTAACTGTTGAGTAATTGTTGCACTCGGGTTTCCCAGTACATGGCACTTGTTTCGTTTGACCATAAATAGTATTTTTAGCATCTTCAAGAAGGAGTCGGCCGGCAATCTTTGGCAGGCAGCTCCTGTTGAGGAGGGAAAGCATCAAAGTGCTCGTGGGTATAAAACTTGTCACTCCACCAGGGGAGTGAGAGGAGAGGGAGGTGAGTTCAGTTCAGGAATTGAGCTGTTTGATGGAGTGGGCAGGAGAGCACTGACCTCCCTCAGTGGGACTCTGAGAGACTGTGGATGGAGTGGGAGATCCTTGGAAATCAGGAATGAGTAGGAGGGGAAAAATACACTTAGAATAGAATCATAGAGTGGGTTGGGGGGGGAAAGACCTCCGAGATCATCAAGTCCAACCCTTGATCCAACCCCACTGTGATCACCAGCCCAGGGCACTCTGTGCCCTGGGCTGGTGATCACAGTAGGGTTGGATCAAGACATGGTTGGATCAAGACATGGTTGGATCAAGACATGGTGGATTCTCCATCCCTGGAGGTGTTTAAATGCCACATCCAGTCTCACCTTAAACACCTCCAGGGTCAGAGAATCCACCCCCTCTCTGGGCAGCCCATTCCAATCCCTGAGCACTCTCTCTGGGAAGGATTTTTTCCTGCTCTCCAACTTCAATTTCCCCTGGCAGAGCTTGAGCCCATCGTGCCCCCTTGTCCTATTGCTGAGTGCCTGGGAGAAGAGACCAACCCCCACCTGGCCAGAACTTCCCTTCAGGGAGTTCCAGACAGTGCTGAGGTCACCTCTGAGCCTCCTCTTCTCCAGGCTGAACACCCCCAGCTCCCTCAGCCTCTCCCCACAGCACTTGTGCTCCAGTCCCTTCTCCAGCCTCGTTGCTCTTCTCACTTGGGTTGGAGGAGACCTCTGAGATCATCAAATCCATCCCTTGATCCAACCCCACTGTGATCACCAGCCCAGGGCACTCTGTGCCCTGGGCTGGTGATCACAGTGGGGTTGGATCAAGACATGGGTTGGATCCATCAAGTAGGGTTGGATCAAGACATGGTGGATTCTCCATTCTTGGAGGTGTTTCAGAGGACACTCAGAGCCACATCCAGTCCCTTCTCCAGCCTCGTTGCTCTTCTCTGGCCCCGCTCCAGCCCCTCAAGATGCTGGAACCCAACTGAGAGGGGTTTGCACACTGAGCTGAGAGGAATCATAGAATGGATTGGGTTGGAAAAGCCCTCTGAGATCATCAAGTGCAACCCTTGGTCCAACTCCAGTCCCTTTACCAGATCATGGCACTCAGTGCCACGGCCAAGTTCAGGTTAAAACCCTCCAGGGATGGGGAATCCACCCCCTCTCTGGGCAGCCCATTCCAATCCCTGAGCACTCTCTCTGCAAAGAATTTCTTCCTGATCTCTAACCTAAACCTCCCCTGGCAGAGCTTGAGCCCATCGTGCCCCCTTGTCCTATTGCTGAGTGCCTGAGAGAAGAGACCAACCCCCACCTGGCCGGAATTTCCCTTCAGGCAGTTACAGACAGAGATAATTATTTCTTTTGGGATGTAAATGCCTTGAGAAAAGTGGCTTCTCAGCTTTCTCCCCTGTATCTGTGTGTGCCTCCTGATGAATTATCTCCTCCATACATCGTGCACATTCCTCAGGTGGAAACTTGTTAAATTATTGTTGTCCAGACTGTCTTTTCTCTGGTGTTTTCCCTCTCAGCAGGAAGGGGTGTGGAAATCCTTTGTTTCAGGTGCCCTCGGGGGCCTCTGAGCGTTTTAACTTTGTGAGAGGGAAGAAGAGTTTTACACTGAGGGGCTCTAATGTGAGGTGTGGGTGGATTTTATACAGGCTGCAAGGAAATCGTGGCTTTCATCATGTAGAGTTTTGTCTGTAGGACAATAAGTGATGGCTGAGTGATAGTCTGGGAGGAGGTTTATGCAGTGGTTTGAAGTTTAATCCATCTGAGCAAGGAGGGGAGGGCCTGCCAAAGGTTCAAGCCCTGGTGTGTAACATTTGCAGCCTGAATTTGCATTCAAGTGTCAGCAGTTTGTCAAGACTCCTAAAGCTGGATCCTGAATTAAGGTATTTTATCCAAGGCTGTGAAACTTTCAGCAGGGGATTGTCACGTTGGAGTAGCTCAAAGTTTGTGAGTTAAACTTGTTTTGAAGTTGGAGCTGAGCCCTGTGGACTCAGGGATTCCATCCCAGCTGCTCGTGGCACTGGCAGAGTGTGGAGAGTCTGAATTAAGGACCATTCCAGGGAAAAACTGTCCCAAACTCCTCCCATTGTCCCCATCCTGAGCATCAGTGCAGGGATTACTTGGAGACAGCTGTGCAGGCAGAAACTGCCTTGGCTGGAGTTCTGGGGAGTGTCTGGGTGGGAGTGTGTGTGGGAGGAGAAACTGGGGGATGGAGGAGTGGAGGAACTCATGGAGGAACTCAGGAATAGAGGAGTGGAGGAACTCAGGGAGGAACTCAGGAATAGAGGGATGGAGAAACTAAGGGATGCAGGGATGGAGGAACTCAGGAATAGAGGAGTGGAGGAACTCAGGGATGGAGGAGTGGAGGAACTCATGGAGGAACTCAGGAATAGAGGAGTGGAGGAACTCAGGAATAGAGGAGTGGAGGAACTCAGGGATACAGGAATGGAGGAACTCAGGGATAGAGGGATGGAGGAACTCAGGAATAGAGGAATGGAGGAACTTGGGGATAGAGGGATGGAGAAACTCATGAAGGAACTCGGAGATAGAGGAGTGGAGGAACTCAGGGATAGAGGAGTGGAGGAACTCAGGGATGGAGGAACTCAGGGATGGGGGAACTCAGGGATAGAGGGATGGAGAAACTCAGGGATAGAGGAGTGGAGGAACTCATGGAGGAACTCAGGGATAGAGGAACTCAGGGATAGAGGGATGGAGAAACTCAGGAATAGAGGAATGGAGAAACTCAGGGATAGAGGAATGGAGAAACTCATGGAGGAACTCAGGAATAGAGGAGTGGAGGAACTCAGGGATAGAGGAGTGGAGAAACTCATGGAGGAACTCAGGGATAGAGGGATGGAGGAACTCAGGGATAGAGGGATGGAGGAACTCAGGGATGCAGGAATGGAGGAACTCAGGGATAGAGGAATGGAGGAACTCATGGAGAAACTCAGGGATGCAGGAATGGAGGAACTCGGGGATAGAGGAATGGAGGAACTCAGGGATAGAGGAATGGAGGAACTCGGGGATAGAGGAATGGAGGAACTCGGGGATAGAGGGATGGAGGAACTCAGGGATAGAGGAATGGAGGAACTCAGGGATAGAGGAATGGAGGAACTCAGGGATAGAGGAATGGAGGAACTCGGGGATAGAGGAATGGAGGAACTCGGGGATAGAGGAATGGAGGAACTGAGGGGTGCAGGAATGGAGGAACTGAGGGATGCAGGAATGGAGGAACTGAGGGGTGCAGGAATGGAGGAACTGAGGGATGCAGGAATGGAGGAACTCAGGGGTGCAGGAATGGAGGAACTCAGGGGTGCAGGAATGGAGGAACTCAGGGATGCAGGAATGTCAGCCTGCCCAGGCCACCAGATGATCAGCTGTTCCTGCTTTCTGGGATGTCAGAGATGGATGGAGGAGGAATCTGAAACCTGGGGTGGTTTTATACTGAGCTGCTGTGCTTGGGGTGGATGGAGAACAGTGGAGGTGAGGCAGGAATTACTTCTGTTTTAATTAACATTTGTACAGATTGAGCTGGTTGGGGGTGCTGCTGTTAGACCCTGTCAGAGGTGAAGGGGCTGAGCTCAGGGCGGGGTGGGAGCACCAGCCCCACTCCACTAATGTGCCTCTTGATTTATTTGTTTGTTTTTGCAGTGGGAGCACCGTGTGTGTGCACAGAAGGGCAGGGTTTAGTTTTTGTTGTGCTCTGTGAAAATTGGGGCAGGCAGGGTGGGAGTCAGGGGGCATTTGGAGCATTTGGAGTCAGAGCTCAGCTCTGAGTGAGAATATTTTCAAATGAAAATAGGTGTTTATGTTCTCCTTTGGCTCTCTGAGTGTAGGAATTCCTGTGCTGGGACACTGGAAGTGTGAAGGATTTTCTCTGTGCTCCCCTGAGCCCTGAAGTGTGTGGGGTTTGTTGTTCCTCCCAAAACCCCATGGAGGGAAGAACTGCCTGGAAATGGACACTGTGACACAGTCAGGCCAAGGAATGTGTTCCCTGGGAACTCCTGGATCTCTCCTGGACCAATTAACTATTCCTGGGTAATTGGAACAAGCTGCTTTACTGCAGCAGTGAGTGGCTCAGGGAGCCAGAAACAGATCCCTGGGAGCAGGAACAGATCCCTGGGGAGCCAGGAACAGATTCCTGGGAGCAGGACCAGATCCCCTGGGAGCAGGACACAGGTGCCTGGGAGCAGGAAACAGATCCCTGGGGAGAAGGAGCAGATCCCCTGGAAGTTGGGAACAGATCCCCTGGGAGCAGGACACGGATCTCTGGGAGTTGGGAACAGATCCCTGGGGAGAATGAGCAGATCCCTGGGGAGTGGGGACAGATCCCTGGGGAGCAGGAGCAGATTCCTGGGGAGCAGGAAAAGATCCCTGTGAGCCAGGAACGGAACCCTGGGGAGAAAGGAGCAGATCCCTGGGAGTTGGGAACAGATCCCTGGGGAGCAGGAACGGATCCCTGGGGAGCCAGAACAGATCCCTGGGGAGAAAGGAGCAGATCCCTGGGAGTTGAGAACAGATGGGGGGGGGGGGGGGGGCAGGAACAGATCCCTGGGGGTTGGGAACAGATCCCTGGGGAGAAGGAGCAGATCCCTGGGAGTTGGGAACAGATCCCCAGGGGGCAGGAACAGATCCCTTGGGGAGCCAGGAGCAGATCCCTGGGGAGCAGGAACAGATCCCTTGGGGAGCCAGGAACGGATCCCTGGGGAGCAGGAACAGATCCCTTGGGGGGCCAGAACAGATCCCTGGGGAGCCAGGAGCAGATCTCTGGGGAGCCAGGAGCAGATCCCTGGGGAGCCAGGAGCAGATCTCTGGGGAGCCAGGAGCAGATCCCTGGGGAGCAGGAGCAGATCCCTGGGGAGCAGGAGCGGATCCCTTGGGGGACCAGAACAGATCCCTTGGGGGGCCAGAACAGATCCCTGAGGAGCCGGAACAGATCCCTGGGAGCAGGAACAGATCCCTTGGGGGGCCAGAACAGATCCCTGGGGAGCAGGAGCAGATCCCTTGGGGGGCCAGGAAAACAGTGTTGGGGTTTGGCCTGTTTGGTTTAGACTTGCACAAATATTCACATTTCCTGTGCTTTTTCCCTGCAGTTTCTCAGACATTTAAATGCTCTTCAGCTTTACAGAGTAGTGAGTAATTGCACAATAATCAATAGCCTGGTTTTAAATCCATTTTCCTTGGCTGTTTAAGCCTTTCTGATAATAAACAGTCACTCTTGCATCATTTTAGGGTTGTTGGGTTTGTGTCCCTTCAGATCTGCAGGTGCATCAAACCTTTTTTTGCCCCTTTTTGGCCTGATTTCTGGGTTTGTGCTTTATCCCCTCCCTTCTGAGCTCATCAAACCCCCGTTGATGTGGCAGTGACAGTGAGGGGACACCCCAGCCCAGGACTGCTCCTGCTTTTCCTCCTTTTCCCTCTGCATGTTTGTTTTCAGCCTCCCTGCCCTGCCCCAGTCCCTCTGCTTTGGTGTTTCCACCCCCCTGACACTCGGATTGCCACATTCCAAGCCTGATTTATCCTGAAACATTCTAACCCTCAGAGGAGATTGAAGGCTGAGAAAAACTGAAAAATCTTCTGGCCAGCAGAAGGGCAAGGACTCAGCCTGTGCCTCAAATTAATTATTTTGACTTTTTTAATATTCCTGTGTCTCACATTAGTGAGGGAACTCCACACTTCCAAAACATTATCCTGAGGCCTCCCTTTCTTTGCTCCCTAATGATGTGCTGGTAACTCAGGAGAGAATTCCTGTAGTTTTTATAAAGCTCCCTTTGGATGTTCCACTTGTCCCCTCCCTGAGCCGGGAGACCCATCCAGAAAACCAGAACTTTGGGAATGTTGTTGCTCCTTCCTGGATCACCAGCTTTGCAGTGCCCAGTTCATGATCCTTTGGTGCCCTGTGAACCTGCAGTTCAGAGGGAAGATGGGTGTGAGCAGCAGCTTTCTGTGCTCCTGTGAGGGTTGGCTGGTTGTGTCACTGCTGGTGGGATTTTATTCTCCTGAGCAGGTCAGATTTAAGTGTCCATGAGAGTTTCCCAACAAGCACCTTGAAGCTGCATCCTCAGCTGGCAGCCTCTTCTGCCTTCAGAGCACAGTGTTGGTTTGTTTGATGTTTGTGTAAATGCAAAATACAGTTATCACTTTTGGTTTTATTGTTATTATTGAGAGTGATGCTTGTGATTGTAACTGGCTCCTGTTTAAAGCTGTTTTTTGAATTAGGGTGTCCAGGTGATGTTTTGTGTGACTTGATTTTTCCCTTAAATAAATCTGTTTTATTTGCTGGGGGGGAAGAATGAGGTTTTTGCAATATTGTTGCAAAACCTTCAAGTTTTTTGCTTCATCTTTTTGAGGAGCTGCATTCAGGCCTGGGTTTGGTTGGTATTTCACACCCAGTGCACAAAATGACTTTTGGTCCCTGTGTGGAAACAAATACTGGGCTGAGCAGGTGCTGAGAGAGGCTCTGCCATGGTGGGGCCTCTGCCTTTGCCCTGGAGCTCCCAGTGCTTGGAAATCAGGAGGGGATTGGCCTTGGATTGCCTTTTGAGCAGGAGCTGATCCACACCTGGGAATGCAGAGGGAATCCACAGGCCATGCAGGATTTCTGTTGGATTCCTGCTCATCTATAGACTCATAGAATGGACTGGGTTGGAAAAGCCCTCTGAGATCATCAAGTCCAACCCTTGGTCCAACTCCAGTCCCTTTACCAGATCATGGCACTCAGTGCCACGGCCAAGCTCAGCTTAAAACCCTCCAGGGATGGAGAATCCACCCCCTCTCTGGGCAGCCCATTCCAATCCCTGAGCACTCTCTCTGCAAAGAAGTTTTTTCTGCTCTCCAACTTCAATTTCCCCTGGCAGAGCTTGAGCCCATCGTGCCCCCTTGTCCTATTGCTGAGTGCCTGGGAGAAGAGACCAACCCCCACCTGGCCAGAACTTCCCTTCAGGCAGTTCCAGACAGTGCTGAGGTCACCTCTGAGCCTCCTCTTCTCCAGGCTGAACACCCCCAGCTCCCTCAGCCTCTCCCCACAGCACTTGTGCTCCAGTCCCTTCTCCAGCCTCGTTGCTCTTCTCACTTGGGTTGGAGGAGACCTCTGAGATCATCAAATCCATCCCTTGATCCAACCCCACTGTGATCACCAGCCCAGGGCACTCTGTGCCCTGGGCTGGTGATCACAGTAGGGTTGGATCAAGACATGGGTTGGATCCATCAAGTAGGGTTGGATCAAGACATGGTGGATTCTCCATTCTTGGAGGTGTTTCAGAGGACACTCAGAGCCACATCCAGTCCCTTCTCCAGCCTCGTTGCTCTTCTCTGGCCCCACTCCAGCCCCTCAAGATGCTGGAACCCAACTGAGATGAACCAACTGAGAGGGGTTTGCACACTGAGCTGAGAGGAATCACAGAATGGATTGGGTTGGAAAAGCCCTCTGAGATCATCAAGTCCAACCCTTGGTCCAACTCCAGTCCCTTTACCAGATCATGGCACTCAGTGCCACGGCCAAGCTCAGCTGAAAACCCTCCAGGGATGGGGAATCCACCCCCTCTCTGGGCAGCCCATTCCAATCCCTGAGCACTCTCTCTGTTTTGTAGGAGTCAGGAATTGTGCTGTGTGAAGTTTTACTTTCAAGAGCAAACACGTTACACACTGATCTAAACAAAGGGGGTTTAGAACTGGGGCAAGTGACTTTTAAGTGCTGTATTTTCTTGCATGTGCCATTCAGGTCACACAGTTTAAAAATAAATAAACCCCAGGCCCAGGTCAGCCAGTGTGTGATCCCAGAGCAAGTGCCTTTTGTAGCCTCCAACTGATTTCCCCGAGAGGGGACCTTGAGTTGGTTATTTCAGGACTCCCTTCAAAACTCTGGCATTTTTCAAAAGAATTCACTCTCAGCTTGGTAGAAAAAAACCTGAATACTGAGCTGAATCCTGGTGAAGAATTTCATTTTTCCTCTCACTTTCCCCACTTGGGGAAGGATGATCCCTCCAACCAGGCCAGAGTTGTGCTGGCTTATAATTCATATGTTCCATTTGCCCATTAATATTTTTTTCCCACCCTGACCTGTCACCACAAAGCTCCTTTCATCTCAGTTTTGTGGTTTTGGCGCATGGTGTGTTTTGATTTTTCTGTTTTTCCACAGCAAACCCCCCCAGCTCTGCTGGGCTTTGCTGTCCCTGGTGCTGAGAGAGGGTTCTCAGGGCACTGCCCAGTCCTGGCAGTGCCCAGTGCTGGAAATGAGGGGGCTCTGCTGTGGGGCACAGCCTGGTGTGGGTGGGCAGGGGGGACAGCAGTGCCAAGTGCTGAAAAAGTACTGAGAGTCATCTTGGAAAGGTGGCTGGGAGTGCTGGTGGGTCTGTGTTCAAGAGCAAAACACTCAGGCTGGGGAAAATACTTATTAAAGTGAAAATGGATGGGAAGTGCCTGCCTTTAACAACAAAAAAATCCAGAATGGTGCAAATGGGCCCATTTTGGCTGTTTCTCTGTAAGGAAGGGAAGAGGACAGGCTGAGTTTTGGGTGGAATTGGGGAGGGTGGGCCCAGCCCTGGTTTGCCAGAGTTGAGGCTTTGCTTCTGAGGCTTTTAAGAGGGTGCTGAAAGGAATGAGGCAGTTTGGTGATGGAACTGGGGGAGCCCCTCTCTGTAGGAGAGGCCAGGCAGGTGGGCAGCAGGTAAGAAAGGCTGTAAAAGTGTGAAAAAAAGTAGTAAGGGATGAGACTTGATGAGGTTTAAACTGAGTTTACCCTGTTTGGTATCCATGGCAGTGCATGTGCCTGGAGCAGTTTTGGAAGGATTACATTTTTTGGTGGTGAAAGGCATGGAGAATGCTGGCTTGATTCTTTTTTTTTTCTTTTTTTTTTTTTTTTAATTGAAAGACTCCTTCATTTCTTTAAATTGCATGGGGTTTAATTTGGGGGGGTGTGCATGGTTTGGTTCCCCATGTTTGCATTTCCTGCCTGACAGATTGGATGTTTTCACTCCTCAGCTCCCTCCCTGTGTCACTCCTGCCCTCACAGAGGGACTCGGTGCAGTGGCTGCTTTTTGTTAATGCTTGCCCTTAAATTAAAGAGCCTTTTTGTCTTTCAGCCATGCTTTAGTGGAGCAGGTCTGGCTTGCACCTCTCCCAGTTCTGCTCCATTGTAGCTCTCCAGTTCCCACACACATTTTAGCACCTCTGTTGAATGCAAGTGTTGCTTGTCAGTTGTGTTAGTCACGAGCTGTAAGTCATTTACCCTTTCCTTTTTAATCTTTGGTTTGATGGCTACGTGGACGTAGATGTTTTTGTTTTGTTAATTTTCACACCACATCTTTTCTGTACTTCAGGTTGACTCCTCACTGCACTGGGAAAACCATTAGGAAAAAGTTCCTTGGGGTTAAAACCTGGGGCTCCATCCACAGTGTTGGGGCTAGAAATTAATTTAAATGGCGACTGATCTGTCTGAAGCTGAACCCCCCGTGCATCATAAGGCGCTTCCTCTCTTAGCGGGAGCTCAGCTGATCCACACGGACAAGTTAAGTGAGGTAGGGGCTGGCCCTTGCTCCAAGCTTGCCCTTGGATCAGTCCTTGACTTCCAGGCCTGCTGAAGGGTACTCAGTTCTCTTTCTCCCCTGCTTCCAGGAAACTCCACTGGGGCTCCAACAAGCTCTGCGTGCCCTCCCCTGCTTTCCCTGAGATGATGTCTCTGTCAAAATCCTCATCTCATTTAATTTGGAATCCTTTTATAACCTAAAATATGCACCTGTCTTCTCCTGGTATTCCTTGAAGAAGCTGGTTTGAGGGTTACTGTGCCTTAACAGCCTGAAAAATCCAAAACAGAATATTTCTACCTGTGCTGCTTTGATGTGCTTTAATCCCATCTCAAACCTCTGTGGTTCCTCCCAGCCCCTCTAGTGATTTTCTGTGCTCTTTGTAGAAGGCTGAGGACGACACGATGCCCATCCGGCGCTCGGTGAATTCCACGTCCCGGGAAACTCCTCCCAAGAGCAAACCTGCCGAGGGGGAAGAGGTCAAAGCAGGTATGGAAGAGCTCAGCAGTGGGTGTTAAAGTCTATCCAAGCACGGGCTCGAGTTCTGAAACTCCTGAAAAGCCCTTTCTGCCAAGATTAAAATATCACTAATCACAGAATCACAGAATGGATTGGGTTGGAAAAGATCTCCAAGATCATCAAGTCCAACCCTTGGTCCAACTCCAGTCCCTTTACCAGATCATGGCACTCAGTGCCACGGCCAAGCTCAGCTGAAAAACCTCCAGGGATGGGGAATCCACCCCCTCTCTGGGCAGCCCATTCCAATGCCTGAGCACTCTCTCTGCAAAGAATTTCTTTCTGCTCTCCAACTTCAATTTCCCCTGGCAGAGCTTGAGCCCATCGTGCCCCCTTGTCCTATTGCTGAGTGCCTGGGAGAAGAGACCAACCCCCACCTGGCCAGAACTTCCCTTCAGGGAGTTCCAGACAGTGCTGAGGTCACCTCTGAGCCTCCTCTTCTCCAGGCTGAACACCCCCAGCTCCCTCAGCCTCTCCCCACAGCACTTGTGCTCCAGTCCCTTCTCCAGCCTCGTTGCTCTTCTCTTCTCACTTGGGTTGGAAGAGACCTCTGAGAGCATCAAATCCATCCCTTGATCCAACCCCACTGTGATCACCAGCCCAGGGCACAGAGTGGGGTTGGATCAAGACATGGTTGGATCAAGACCTGGTGGATTCTCCATCCCTGGAGGTGTTTCAGAGGACACTCAGAGCCACATCCAGTCCCTTCTCCAGCCTCATTGCTCTTCTCTGGCCCCGCTCCAGCCCCTCAATCTCTTTCCTCAACTGAGGGGCCCAGAACTGAACACAACACTCAAGGTGTGGCCTCCCCAAGGCAGAGTCCAGGGGAAGGGTCACTGCCCTGGGCCTGCTGGCCACGCTGGTTTGGATCCAGGCCAGGATCCCGTTGGCCTTCTTGGCCACCTGGACACACTGTTGGCTCCTGTTGAGCTTCCTGTCCCTCAGTCCCCCCAGGTCCCTTTCCCCCTGTCCCTCTCCACCCACTCTGTGCCCACCTGTGGCACTGCAGGGATTGGGGTGGCCAAAGGGCAGGACCTTCACTTGGCCTTGGTGAACTTCATCCCACTGAAGTCAGCCGCTCTCTCCAGTCTATCCAGGTCCCTCTGCAGAGCCCTCCTGCCTTCCAACCTGTTCTGTTCCTTCTCCAGATCCCTCCAGCCTGTCCCGATCCTTCTCCAGATCCCTCCAGCCTTTCCAGATCCTTCTCCAGATCCCTCCAGCCTGTCCAGGTCCTTCTCCAGATCCCTCCAGCCTGTCCTGATCCTTCTCCAGATCCCTCCAGCCTGTCCCGATCCCTCTGCAGATCCCTCCAGCCTGTCCCGATCCTTCTCCAGATCCCTCCAGCCTGTCCAGATCCTTCTCCAGATCCCTCCAGCCTGTCCTGATCCTTCTCCAGATCCCTCCAGCCTGTCCAGATCCTTCTCCTGATCCCTCCAGCCTGTCCCGATCCTTCTCCTGATCCCTCCAGCCTGTCCAGATCCTTCTCCAGATCCCTCCAGCCTGTCCAGATCCCTCCAGCCTGTCCAGGTCCTTCTCCAGCTCCCTCCAGCCCCCTCCAGCCTATCCGGATCCCTCTGCAGGTCCCTCCTGCCTTCCAGCAGGTCGACACTCCCTCCCAACTTGGTGTCATCAGCAGATTTGCTGATGGTGGTCTCAGTCCCCTCAATGTTTGGCTCCCTTGTCACAGACTTTTCCAGAACTTTTGGGAAGTTGTATTTTCACTGTTTTCAGCCTGAACCCGTTTGTTTTGTCTTTTCTCCCCCTTGGCAAATTCTGACACTGCAGACATGAAAATATGGCTAAAAATAGTCCCTTTTAAGCTTGAACATCCTTCAGAGTAAAGAAATTGTGACGTTTCAGTAGTGTCAGGGGGATGGCTTGAGATCAAAAGGTGGAGGTAATGAATGGGAAAACAAAGTATTTAAATTTTTTCTTTGTTTTTCTCAACAAAAACATTTTACCACAATGTGTCATAAAATCTAGTCTGATTTTAACGTGTCTGGGCTGAGCAGCTTCACCTCAGTGTCTCAGAATGTGTCACTTCAGCATCACAGCTGGTTTCTCTGACTTTGTCCTCTTTGGTGTCACAATTAACTAAATTACACACGAAACTGAGTCTTAATTCACTGAGCATTTTAAATGCTCCGTGGGAAAACTGTGCACAGGAATGTACCAGGAATTCTTGAGCTGCACAGGGTAGTGATGGTGGGCAGTTCTCTATCCAAAAAGTGTGGAATTCCAGTGTATATTCATCTTACCCAGAGGCAGCCCAGCCTCTAAGGCCTGTTCTCAGCTAATTATACTGGAGTTAATTTGCCTGCTGAGTTGATTTCTGACTGGATTTGATCCTTCTGATGTACAAATGATGTGCAGTCTAAAGCTTTCCAAGTCTGGAAAAATGGGATGGGATGTTAAATATCCTTCAGGTGCTTCTGGGTCTGAAACCAACTTGGTCATAAACAAAGCCACGTCACAGAGTCCCAGACTGGTTTGGGTTGGGAGGGACCTCAAAGCCCACCCAGTGCCACCCCTGCCATGGGCACGGACACCTCCCACTGTCCCAGGTGGCTCCAAGCCCTGTCCAGCCTGGCCTTGGACACTCCCAGGGCTGGGGCAGCCACAGCTGCTCTGCCCAACCTGTGCCAGTATTTACATGTGTGTGTCTAAATTTCCTGTAGGCAGGTGTGGGTTTGCACCTTTCTGAGTTAAAAACACTTAATGCTCAAACCAGGGGGAAATCAGATTTCTTGGCAGTGGTTTTCTCCCCTCCCAGGCCCCTCTGCTGAGGAACAACTGCAACAGCAACTCCAGGAGAACACTGGGGGGAGTTGGTTCCTTGTGAAGGTGCTCTGTGATGTTGTTTGCAGTTATTCTGGCATTTGAGGGCTGATTGCACCTTTTTGAAGCTGTTTTCAGCAGTTTTCTTCAATTTTTAAATCACATTTAACTCATCCATTTAAATTAGAGAAAAGAAATGATTGGGAGATAATTTTTGGGGGGTGTTCTAAGCTTTTTTTTTATTTTCCTTTACCTTCCTGAAGGAAAAGAGCTATTCTGAGGCAATAACTTGATGCTTTTTCTTGTCTTTTAGATGCAGAAGTCACCTCTGAGGAATCTGCCTCTGCTGGAGAGGAACAAGAGCCCGAAGCCCTCCCTGCTGCATCCAACGAAGCAGAACAGCCAAAGGAACCTGAGAATGAAGGGAAGGGGGAAACAAAGTCCTCAGAAGAAACCAAAAAGGAGTAAGGCTTGCTTGGTGCTGAATCCAGGGAACTGGGCAGGATTCTGAAGGAAGGCAGGGCTTAGAGAGACAAAAGGTGGTGGGAGAAATGGGGGAAATTGGATGAGCCCCTAAAGGTGCTCATATTTCTCAGGAAGAAGCTACTGCTGTTCTGGAGCACAAGTGAGGCTGAATATCGAGACAGGGTCTCTTTTACTCACAGAAACCTCCAAATATTCTTTAAGTTCTTTTAATTTAAACAATGTCAGATGTTCTGGGCTGGGGTTTTTTGTCCTTCCTCTGCTCGTTGGCCGGTTTCAGTGCCTGTTGTCTGACTGTTGCCCTGTGTGTTCCCCAAGCGAGAAGGAACAGGCCAAGGAGAAGGAGAAGAAGGTGAAGAAGACGATCCCGGCGTGGGCCACGCTCTCTGCCAGCCAGCTGGCCCGGGCACAGAAGCAGACCCAGATGGCAGCCACGTCCCGGCCCAAGATGGACGCCATTCTCACCGAGGCCATCAGGGTGAGCAGGACACGAGTGTTCCTGGGCTCCCCTGGGCCAAAGCAGAGCAGTTTGTGTGCCTAAAACACACTGTTCCAGTTTGTGAGGGGCAGGGACAGTGCTGTGTGTCAGCAGGAGAGCTGGGGGGTGAGGGGGGTGTGCTCCTGCCTGGGAGCCCTGGAGTGTGAGGGTGATGAGGGGTCAGGGATAACCCAAGGGCCATGAGGGTAATAAAGGGTCAGGGATAACCCAAGGGCCATGAGGGTGATGAGGGGTCAGGGATAACCCAAGGGCCATGAGGGTAATGAGGGGTCAGGGATAACCCAAGGGCCATGAGGGTAATGAGGGGTCAGGGTTAACCCAAGGGCCATGAGGATGATGAGAGGTCAGGGTTAGGGTCAGGGTTAGGGTTAACCCAAGGGCCATGAGGATGATGAGGGCTCAGGGTCAGGGTTAACCCAAGGGCCATGAGGATGATGAGGGCTCAGGGTCAGGGTTAACCCAAGGGCCATGAGGGTGATGAGGGGTCAGGGTTAACCCAAGGGCCATGAGGATGATGAGGGCTCAGGGTTAGGGTTAGGGTCAGGGTTAGGGTCAGGGTTAACCCAAGGGCCATGAGGATGATGAGGGGTCAGGGTTAACCCAAGGGCCATGAGGATGATGAGGGGTCAGGGTTAGGGTTAACCCAAGGGCCATGAGGATGATGAGGGGTCAGGGTTAGGGTTAACCCAAGGGCCATGAGGATGATGAGGGGTCAGGGTTAGGGTTAGGGTCAGGGTTAGGGTCAGGGTTAACCCAAGGGCCATGAGGATGATGAGGGGTCAGGGTTAGGGTTAGGGTCAGGGTTAGGGTTAACTCAAGGGCCATGAGGATGATGAGGGGTCAGGGTTAGGGTTAACCCAAGGGCCATGAGGATGGTGAGGGGTCAGGGTTAGGGTTAGGGTTAGGGTCAGGGTCAGGGTTAACCCAAGGGCCATGAGGATGATGAGGGGTCAGGGTTAGGGTTAACCCAAGGGCCATGAGGATGGTCAGGGGTCCTGTAGCTGATTTCTTTGTTTGTAGAACTTGTTTCCCTCCCTAAATACACTATAAGAAACAGCCAGGATGGCGTAACCTTGCTGGGTTGCTTCATCATTTCATTTGCTGTGCCTTGTAGACACATTTACCTTCCTTTACTTTGATTCATCCATCTATTGGATGGTGTGCTTTGTGTATCATTAACTTATTCTAGTTCAGGGCAGAGGGAGATACTGCAAACCTGCATTCCAAAGTGGTGTTTGCTGGTTTACTGGATCCCTCCTGGTTTGTAGAGGGAGACCTGTGTTGTTGTAGTTGTGCTGCTGTCCCCTCAAGGCTTGGCTCTGCCTTCACAGGAGGCCTGAACTCCACCAGCAAGATGGCCTTTCCACCTGTTTTATCTTCAAAATATGAACTTCTTGGGGTTTTTTTACTCATTTATTATGTCAATCCTCCATCTTCTTAAAAAAGATAATTGTCAGCTGGTTCTGACATAATGATTACCCTGTCTGATGTTAGTAAAATGGTTTACCAGTTGTGCACCAGTGGTTTGCCAAAAGGTGCCAGTATTTGGTGTTTAAGCCATTCCATGTCAGTGTTTCAGAGCAGGAGAGCAGCTGATCTGTGCTTGCTGTGCTGCTTTTGTGTTCCCTGCTCTGAAGGGGCTCTGAAGGGGCAAGTTAAGCATTTTGTTAGTCATGTCAAACTCCTGAGTGCCTGTGGGGGAGAGGCCAGCCCTGTGCATCAGTCCAGCCTCTGTTCTTCAGCCCCTCTCAGGACAATCCAGTGCAGGAGGATCCTGCTCAGTCTGCTCTCTGTTTCAGGCCTGCTTTCAGAAGACGGGGGCCTCGGTGGTTGCAATCAGGAAATACATCATCCACAAGTACCCGTCCCTGGAGCTGGAGAGGAGGGGGTACCTGCTGAAGCAAGCCCTGAAAAGGGAGCTGGAGAGGGGAATCATTAGGCAGGTAAGAGCTGCCCTGTGGAGCAGCCCCAGAGGTGGCAGTGCTGAAATCACCACTGTTTACAAGAGCATGGGGTGACAGGACAAGGGGAATGGCTTTGAACTGACACAAAGTAGTGATGCTGTGAGAGACCCCATAAAACAGACTCCAGGCCAAGTTAGTGTGGGATAAGATGAAAAGGTTTAGGTTGGGTATTAGAAAACTGTTGGTATTAGAAAACTGTTCCTCCCTATGAGGGTGGGCAGGCCCTGGCACAGGTTGGGCAGAGAAGCTGTGGCTGCCCCATCCCTGGGAGTGTCCCAGGCCAAGTGGAACAGGGCTTGGAACAACCTGGGACAGTGGGAGATGTCCCTACCCATGGCAGGGGTGGCACTGGGTGGGCTTTAAGTTCCCCTCCAACCCAACCCATTCCTTGATCCTGTGACTTACAGAGGAGTTTCTTTACTCTGTTAGCAGGTCTCTGGGTTGACAGTGCTCTCCCTCATGGATGTTCATGAGCCCCTGACCCCACTCTGTCAGACACTGATGGAGTTCCAGCACTGTTGTGTCAGTCAGATGCTTTGCACTGTTGGTTCTTGTGCAATTCCTGCCTGTTTCTGGGTGTTGTGTCACTCAGCATTGCAGCATGTGACTCCAGCAGGGTCCCTTCTGCAGCTCTGTGGGGTTTTAGCACTGTAGTTTATGCCTGTGTTGTCTGTCAGCACAGCAGAGTCTCTGTTAAGGTCTGGCTGCAGCTTTTGATCTTACTGAAGTTTCAGTGGGTTCACATCAGGCTCTGCCACTGCCAGGGTGACAGGGCATTCAAAATCTGCATCATGATACCAGGGAGTCTCCCTCAGGTTGTCACTATTCTGAGTTACCCTGTTAAAGACTGAAAAGGACTTTCTTTTGAACTAGGTGAAAGGAAAAGGAGCTTCTGGGAGCTTTGTGGTGGTGTCCAATGCAGGAAAAACTGTTCCAAAATCCAGAGACAGGAAGGTAAGATGGATCATTTCAACCCATACTCTGAAAAATCTTACACTGCAATGTACCTAACCCCAACCCAAACGTTGTTCTCCTCCTTGCTGTGCTCTTCCTCCCCAAGTAACAGTAATTCAAACACTCATCCCAGTCACACCAGAATCAGAAATTAATTGCCATGAGAAATTAAGACCAAGTTGAGTGATCAAAATCTTAGTTTTAAAATGTTTACATTAACCCCCTGGGCTTTGGTTCAGAGGCAGAAAACTGAACAACCATGAAGCTCCTGCTCTGTCTTTACCTGGCAGAGAGAGGGGGCTCTGAGACACTGTGGGAGAGCTTTATGCTGCTGCTGTGTCTGTTGTATCTGTTGTGTGGGGAAAGGGAAGACTTCAGGATGTTTTTCCATGGACTGTGAGGGCAGAGGGAGGAAGAGGAGACTATCCCAAGGCTACAGGAAGAACTCTGCTGATGCTGAGTGTTGTTCTGAGGCAGCACAATGTGACAGGGCTGGTTTTTGAGCCTCACAGTTATGGCTCCAGCACTGCTGTTCTCTCTGGGCTGTGCTGGGTGTGTGGAACACATTCCTAATGCTGCAGTTAAAAATCCTTTGCTGGAATTGCCTGTCCCTTTGGGGCTGAGGGAGGTGAGCTCAGCCAGGTAACACCTTGGTGCTCATCCCTTTCCTGCCAGGCAGACCAAAAGCCCTAAAACTGAGGGAAATGCTCCCACACTTGGGGCAGGGCACTGAAGGGAGCTCATTGCTTTGCAGCTTTTTAAATACAGGCCACTGGCCCCAGGAGAAATGTGAGCAAGGCACCTGATACCTGCTGAGACATCACTTCCCTCTGCAGCTTTTTGGTGTCTTTGGTCATAGTTCCTTTCTCTGTGTGGCAGCAAAACAGGTGTTTGTGGTGAATTCAGCTGGCAGGGGAGCAGCTCCCTCACACACTGGGCTGTGCAGCATCAAATCACTGAACTCCAGCACATTTTCTGTATAGAGAGTAAACCATTTCTTCCCAATCATCCCCTCATTGTAACAAAAGGGATGGAGGAGAACTCAGAAGGGAGTGTTGGCTTCAATCAAGATCCTATTGTGTTATCTCAAAAAAAATGGACTCGTGTTTAGCTGCTCCTTTTGGGGAAGGTTTGATCAGTGTAAAGGGGTCCTGCCTTTGATGGGGTGTAAGTTTTGTGTCAGAGTGAATCATCATCTTCACAGAAAGGGCTGGAAAGATTGGGAGGGGTGCCCAGGGCAGTGCTGGTCACCATCCCTGGAAGTGTTCAAAACACCTGTGGATGTGGCCCTTGGGCACATGTTTAGTGGTGGCCTGGCAGTGTTGGGTTAATGGTTGGACTTAGGATTTTAAAGATCTTTTCCAACCTTAATGATTCTGTGACTCTATTATTTGTCTCCTATTTTATTGAAGGGTAGCAAAGGAAAATTTCTATAGAAAGAGGAAGGAAATAATTAAAAATACAGATGTTGGTAAATACTCAACAATTTGTATTTATAAAGCCTTCCTGAGACTCCTATGAAAATTCAGGCAAATTTTCTCAATTTTACTTAAAGTTTTAAAGTTATTAATCTCCAGAGCTGCCTTACAGCTCCTGATTTCCCAGCTCTGTGGCCACGGTCCAGAGAAGGGCAACGAGGCTGGAGAAGGGACTGGAGCACAAGTGCTGTGGGGAGAGGCTGAGGGAGCTGGGGGTGTTCAGCCTGGAGAAGAGGAGGCTCAGAGGTGACCTCAGCACTGTCTGGAACTGCCTGAAGGGAAGTTCTGGCCAGGTGGGGGTTGGTCTCTTCTCCCAGGCACTCAGCAATAGGACAAGGGGGCACAGGCTCAGGCTCTGCCAGGGGAGGTTTGGGTTGGATATCAGGAGGAAATTCTTTGCAGAGAGAGTGCTCAGGCATTGGAATGGGCTGCCCAGGGAAGTGGTGGATTCTCCAGCCCTGGAGGTTTTCAAGGTGAGACTGGGTGTGACACTGAGTGCCATGATCTGGTGATCACAGTGGGGTTGGATTAAGGGTTCGACTTGATGATCTCAGAGGTCTCTTCCAACCCAGGTAATTCTGTGATTCTCTGATTCTTCTCCCACCTGTGCATTGCTGGTTCAGAAACCCAGAGTTGTAGACCCAAAGGTGTGTAAAATGTGTGTGTTGCAGAGAAGCACCTCGGCCCCGAGTGCAGAGCAGCAGGTGAAGCTGGAGGACGTCCTGCCCTTGGCCTTCACCCGCCTGTGCGAGCCCAAGGAAGCCTCCTACAGCCTCATCAAGAAATACGTGTCTCAGTATTACCCCAAGCTCAAAGTAGATATCAGGTGGGTGCCAGAGTGGCTTCAGCAAGCAGAGAAGCTCAGCCTTGCTCTGGCTCTGCCTCCCTCACTGTGGCTTAGCCCAGGTGCTGCTCCCAGGTGCAAAGCTCCAGGAAAAGCTGTGCCTTTCTCTGCATCCCTCCACACCCCATCCCTGTTCCTGCTGCTGACAGCAGCACTGCTCTGCACTCCTGATCCAAGCCCACATCCCTTCAGCTGTGGGGTGGGAAGGCCCCTCCTCAGGGTCTCATCCCACCTGGCTCTGGGTGCTTTAGGTGGGACACACCTGTGGGGTAATCCCCGAGTTCACCTGTACAGTAACCCCTGAGTTCACATGTACAGTAATCCCTGAGTTCACATGTACAGTAATCCCTGAGTTCACCTGTACGGTAATCCCTGAGTTCACCTGTACAGTAATTTCTGAGTTCACCTATATGGTAATCCCTGAGTTCACCTGTACAGTAACCCCTGAGTTCACCTGTACGGTAATCCCTGAGTTCACCTGTACGGTAACCCTGGAGTTCACCTGTACGGTAATCCCTGAGTTCACCTGTACGGTAACCCCTGAGTTCACCTGTACGGTAACCCCCGAGTTCACCTGTACGGTAACCCCCGAGTTCACCTGTACGGTAACCCCAAAGTTCACCTCTACGGTAACCCTGGAGTTCACCTGTACGGTAACCCCTGAGTTCACCTGTACGGTAACCCCTGAGTTCACCTGTACGGTAACCCCTGAGTTCACCTGTACGGTAACCCTGGAGTTCACCTGTACGGTAACCCCTGAGTTCACCTGTATGGTAACCCCTGAGTTCACCTGTACAGTAATCCCTGAGTTCACCTGTACGGTAACCCCTGAGTTCACCTGTATGGTAACCCCTGAGTTCACCTGTACGGTAATCCCTGAGTTCACCTGTACAGTAATCCCTGAGTTCACCTGTGCAGAGCAGGTCAGGCTTGGGAAGCAAAACCAGGAGCACCCTGTGTGTCCCCTCTGGCAGGGGCTTGTCCCAGCCCCCTGTTTGCCTGGGAGCTGGCGGGCTGCCCACCACATCCCAGTGTGCAGGGGAGGGAGCCCTGCCCGGGAGGTGCCCGTTCCTGGCTGTGCCATGGCACGGGGCGTGTGCCAAAGCTCCGCTCCCGCTGACAGGGCTCCACTGAACGTGTCTGTGTGTGGGCAGACAGCACTGGGAGTGCTGCTCTGCTCACACTGCAAACTGCTGCTTCTCTGTGTTTGTGGAGCTGTCAGAGTGTGTCAGTAAAGCTCTCTCTCCTGTGTTTCAGGCCCCAGCTGTTGAAGAACGCCCTGCAGAGAGCTGTAGAGAAGGGCCAGTTAGAGCAGATCACAGGCAAGGGAGCGTCTGGCACATTCCAGGTCAGAGATCGGGTTCATCTTTTGTTGGCCACAAGCCTTGGATGTCAGTTACTGCGCCCTCTCCCCTGGCTTCACTGGGTACCCCTTCCTTCAGCTGCCTGGCATGTTCAGGACTGGTCCAACCATGAGGCAGGAGGACTCCTGGTCTCCTCTTGCTCTCCATTCAAGGAGCAGACCCCCTGTTTCCTTGCTGAGTGTGCTGCACACGCTGCCTCAGCTCTGACTCACCAGCACAGTAGGGAGCTGGTGGGGTAAGCCTTCCTCTCCATCCCTAACTGGAGGTGCAGCAGGTACCCCAGATGCCTGCTGTGTCTTTTACTCATGTCTGTGCTACAGAAGTCTCTTGGGTACATCTGCTCCGTGGGATGGAGGACAATCTGATTTATTCTCCTTTACTTCCTCCCCTGAGCAACAGGCCCTTAGACTTGCAGTGTGTTTGGGGACTGGGGTGAGGTGTTGGTGATCCAGCCCCCCAGGCCAGCTGGCTGAAACAGCCCCCCAGGTCAGCTGGCTGAAACAGCCCCCCAGGTCAGCTGGCTGAAACAGCCCCCCAGGTCAGCTGGCTGATCCAGCCCCCCAGACCAGCTGGCTGATCCAGCCCCCCAGACCAGCTGGCTGAAACAGCCCCCCAGGCCAGCTGGCTGATCCAGCCCCCCAGGCCAGCTGGCTGATCCAGCCCCCCAGGCCAGCTAGTTGGAACAGCCCCCCAGGCCAGCTGGCTGATCCAGCCCCCCAGGCCAGCTGGCTGATCCAGCCCCCCAGGTCAGCTGGCTGATACAGCCCCCCAGGCCAGCTGGTTGGAACAGCCCCCCAGGCCAGCTGGCTGAAACAGCCCCCCAGGCCAGCTGGCTGAAACAGCCCCCCAGGTCAGCTGGCTGAAACAGCCCCCCAGGTCAGCTGGCTGAAACAGCCCCCCAGGCCAGCTGGCTGGAAGAGCCCCCCAGGCCAGCTGGCTGATCCAGCCCCCCAGGCCAGCTAGTTGGAACAGCCCCCCAGGCCAGCTGGCTGATCCAGCCCCCCAGGTCAGCTGGCTGATCCAGCCCCCCAAACCAGCTGGCTGAAACAGCCCCCCAGGCCAGCTGGCTGATCCAGCCCCCCAGGCCAGCTGGCTGATCCAGCCCCCCAGGCCAGCTGGCTGATCCAGCCCCCCAGGCCAGCTGGCTGACTGGGCCTGGCCTCCCACCTAAGGCTGGGAGAGCAGCATTCCCCGTGCAGTGTTTAATATTAAACGTGTCTGTGCTAATGCAGGAGCGCCGACCCACCTGGTGCAGAGGAGCTTGTCCTGACCTGGTTTGGGAGAATTTTGTCTTGATGCTTTTCTCTTCCTCCTTGGAAAATAGCTGAAGAAATCAGGGGAGAAGCCCCTGCTGGGTGGGACTCTGATGGAAGATGCCATCCTGTCTGCCATTGCGGCCATGAACGAACCGAAGACCTGCTCCACCACCGCCCTGAAGAAGTATATCCTGGAAAATTACCCAGGGACCAACTCCAACTTCCAGGGTAAAGTCCCCATCCATGTGCCACTGCTGTGTGCTGAGAGAGTCCTGCAGCTGCAGCTGTGCCTGTGCAGCACCTTTAAACCACCCCATCAAGGCTGCAGGGAGCTGGGCTGCTCAGCTTTGTGCTGCAGAGATGCTCAGAGGGGTTTTCATTCCCATCAAACTCTTCCCAGCTGGACAAAGGCCTTTTCCTGAGACAGAATGCATGATTCTCTTGTCTATAGCCAGGAAGGGGCAATAGTATTCAAGTACTTGATTGTTTTTTAAATCACCAAGTTGATTTCATCTGTCTCTCTGTTTTGAAAGGAGACAGCTTGGTATCAGTGCTGTTCCTAATTGCATTTTATTTAGAGATGTTGCATAGTCTGACTTCTAAAAAAATTCCCAAGCATCCCTTACTGATTTGTTTGAGGTCCTTGTTTGGCTCTGATTTTTAAAAGGTCAAGCAGATGAAGAGAGAAATTAATCCTGTTGTATTTGGAAGGAGATTTGGCGTGTCTTTGTTCCCAGGAGCGACAGTATTGTCTGGTTTGACTTTGCTTTGGCAGAAGCAATGCTATCAGAGCCTTTAAAGTTCTTGGAATGGCTTATTTGGGTTGTCTGGGCTGAGCCCTGGTGCAGTTGGAGGTCAGCTGGAGCAGGCTGAGCTCTGCACTCCAGTCAGGCCTGAAGGGAGCTCAGCCTGGTGCTGTGGTGTCCCAGAGCTGGTGCCACTGCTCAGGACCTGGGGCTGAGAGGAGCTGCTGCCCCTGAGCTCTGCACTTGGAGTGAAGCACAGCACCAGCACAGCTGTTTGGTGCTTTCTGACACACAGCCCAAGTTGCCTGAGGCCTTCTGGCAGTTAGAGGCTGATGTCAAGTGTGACTCCTTAATCCTGGGGCAGGCAAAAGAGCTTCCAGGCTTCCCAATTGGAATAACCCTTCCTGGAACGCTTTATTTTCAGGGCTCTTGGAAGTGTCCCTGGTCCTTGGAGGCCTGTGCTGAGCCAGCCCCCAGTGCTTGTCACTCCTGCAAGGCAGATAAGGAAATCTCAGCTTGCAATCTGTTGTTTTCTTTCTCTCCTTCCGTTACATAAAAGGAATTTTGATGATCTCTGCTTTGTTCTGAGAGCAACCAGAGGAAGATGTGGTGAGATGAGAAAGCTGAGCCAAAGCTCTGCTCTCCTTCCCAGTTTGTACCTCATCCTATAACTGGGCTTGACTGGAATCAAATCCTTTGTGTGCTGCTGTTGATCTTTGGTACCCAGAGTGAAACCAGCCTTGTGGGTATAACCATAAACCTCTTTGGAATGTGCTTGAGGACAGACCTCACTTTTCCAGGGTTTGGAGGGAGCTCAATATGTAAATGGCTCCTCTAATTCAAGCAGAAAATGGTTCTGAACTGACTGAACAACCTCAGCCCTTTGCCAGAGACAAAGATCCCCTGTACTTGCACAGTTTGAGTTACAATGGAATGGCTGACATAAAAGGCTGGAATAAAAAGTGCATTTGTTGTATTTCTACACCAAATATTTTACCCTTTAAAAAACAAAACGAAAAGGAAACCACAGAATGGTGAAGGATGTAGCACATGTGAGATTTAGAACATGAGGAGGGAAAAAGGCTTGTTGTAAAAAACACTTTGGAGGACAGGCTGAAAAAAGCTGAGACCTGGGTTATGTTTGGGCAGAAGTAGTTCTGTGATGCTGCTGAATGCATCTGAAGGAGCATCCCCTGATCATGACATCAGAAACATGCACCATTCTTGACTTCTTCCCTTGGAGAATTCGGAGCTACTCTTGCCAAGTGCTCAGGACATTTGTGTCTTACTTGGAAATTGACTGTGAGAGATTTGCCATCCCGACTGCAGCTCTGCTTTCAGAGGGCACTGCAGAGAGCCCTGAAGTCAGACAAGAGGATAAAGACAGTAACACAGCATTTCTCTGATTTCTTCTCTCTTCCACAGTGCATCTACTGAAGAGAACCCTGCAGAAATGTGAGAAGAATGGCTGGATGGAGCAAATCTCTGGCAAGGGCTTCAGTGGAACCTTTCAGCTTTGCTTCCCATATTACCCCAGGTAAGGAGCTTGGCTGTAAAATGATGTTTGAGAGAGGTGTTGCACAGGTCAGGGAGCAGAGCTGAGGCTCGTGAGCCAACCTCCTGTTTACAGGAGTGTTCAATAACTGATGAACTGCCACATTGTCACCCTTGCTCTGGGTAATGACATTGCTTGGGTGCCCGGCTGTGAGGGAACATAAAGCTGATTTCATTGCCAAGAGAAGCTTTTAAGGGCAGTAAAAAGAAAACTACTGGGCTCAGTGTTCTCAGACAGCCTGTCCTGATGCTTTTGTTGCAGGCTGGGCCTGTTGCAGTGTTGCTGTGCTAAAAGCAGCTCCCCTGAGCAGGGGGTGTGGTGGGTGCTCAGTGCAAGCTGCTCCTCAGCAGCAGCACCAGCTGCCAGCCCTCCTTAGGGGAGGGTGACCTGCATCAGCCCCTGTGGGCCTGAGCCAGCCTTTCCTGTCCTCGTGGTGCTGTGCTGGGCCCTGGGCAGCCCAGGGATGGGCACTTGGTGTCCCAGGAAGAGCCAAATGCAGCCCTGAGATCAGCTCAGTTGGTTAAAACTTGGCTGTAATAATGCCAAGGTCCTGGGTTCAATCCCCTCTGTGGGCCACTGACTTGAGAGTTGGACTCGATGATCCTTGTGGGTCCCTTCCAACTCAGAATAGTCTGGGATTCTGTGATTAGCACAGCCACTGAAGGCTCTGCTCCCCACCTGCCTTCACTGCACACACTCTGAGTCCTCACAGCTTCAGCACAGCTGAGTCCCTCCAGTCTGAGCCTGCCCCTTTGTTGTCCATCTCCCTGGGTTTGCAGGGAAGGAGAAATGAGGGAGAGGGAGAACCAGAGGAGGGACAGCTTAGGGGTGGGCCATTCCCAAGCTGTTGTATTTCTGCCACTGCAGGGACTAAACAACTTTGGTTTGGGGTAGGATCATAGAATCATAGAATGGATTGGGTTGGAAAAGCCCTCCAAGATCATCAAGTCCAACCCTTGGTCCAACTCCAGTCCCTTTACCAGATCATGGCACTCAGTGCCACGGCCAAGCTCAGCTTAAAAAACTCCAGGGGTGGGGAATCCACCCCCTCTCTGGGCAGCCCATTCCAATCCCTGAGCACTCTCTCTGCAAAGAAGTTTTTTCTGCTCTCCAACTTCAATTTCCCCTGGCAGAGCTTGAGCCCATCGTGCCCCCTTGTCCTATTGCTGAGTGCCTGGGAGAAGAGACCAACCCCCACCTGGCCAGAACTTCCCTTCAGGGAGTTCAGACAGTGCTGAGGTCACCTCTGAGCCTCCTCTTCTCCAGGCTGAACACCCCCAGCTCCCTCAGCCTCTCCCCACAGCACTTGTGCTCCAGTCCCTTCTCCAGCCTCGTTGCTCTTCTCATTTGGGTTGGAAGAGACCTCTGAGATCATCACATCCAACCCTTGATCCAACCCCACTGTGATCACCAGCCCAGGGCACAGAGTGCCCTGGGCTGGTGATCACAGTGGGGTTGGATCAAGACATGGTGGATTCTCTGTCTGTCCCTGGAGGTGTTTCAGAGGACACTCAGAGCCACATCCAGTCCCTTCTCCAGCCTTGTTGCTCTTCTCTGGCCCCGCTCCAGCCCCTCAATCTCTTTGCTGAACAGGGGAAGGGTCACTCCTGGGCCTGCTGGCCATGCTGTTTTTGACCCAGGACAGCAGCAGTCACAGAGGTCTGGGGCATTTCTGGACTAGGCTCAAAGCTGGAACCTTTGGGGGGAAAAGCTGCAGTGCCAAAGGAGAGCCAAGGCTGTCCAAGGCCTGCCAGCCTTGGAGTCGTGTCCTTGGAAGCAAATCCCACTCTGACCAGACCCCTCTTGTAGCCCAGATGTGCTTTACCCAGAGAAGCAACAGGATGAGGAGTCCGAGGAATCTGATGAGGAAGAAGAGGAGGAATCTGAGGAGGAAGAAGAATCTGAAGAGGAAGAGTCTGAGGAGGACGAGCCCCCACCAAAGAAGAGGTATGGCAGTATGAGAGATGGGTGGGCTCCTCTGGATGGAAATACAGTGTCTGTCACAGCTGTGGAGTGTTCAGGTGTCTCTTGGTGTGGCTGTTCATCCACAGGTGTTGGAAGAAGTGTCTGGTTATTCCTTGCTGCTCCAGAGACACTGATCTCCCCCATTCCATGATGGATCTCCCCCATTCCATGATGGATCTCCCCCTTTCCATGATGGATCTCCCCCATTCTGTAATGGATCTCCCCCATTCCATAACAGATCTCCTCCATTCCATAACAGATCTCCCCCATTCCATAACAGATCTCCCCCATTCCATAACGGATCTCCCCCATTCCATGACGGATCTCCCCCATTCCATGACGGATCTCCCCCATTCCATGATGGATCTCCCCCATTCCGTAATGGATCTCCCCCATTCCGTAACAGATCTCCCCCATTCCATGATGGATCTCCCCCATTCCGTAATGGATCTCCCCCATTCCATAACAGAACTCCCCCATTCCATGACGGATCTCCCCCATTCCATGATGGATCTCCCCCATTCCGTAATGGATCTCCCCCATTCCGTAACAGATCTCCCCCATTCCATGATGGATCTCCCCCATTCCATGATGGATCTCCCCCATTCCATGATGGATCTCCCCCATTCCATGACGGATCTCCCCCATTCCATGACGGATCTCCCCCATTCTGTAACAGATCTCCCCCATTCCATGACGGATATCCCCCATTCTGTAATGGATCTCCCCCATTCCATAACAGATCTCCCCCATTCCATAACAGATCTCCCCCATTCCATAATGGATCTCCCCCATTCCATAATGGATCTCCCCCATTCTGTAACAGATCTCCCCCATTCCATGACGGATCTCCCCCATTCCATGACGGATCTCCCCCATTCCATAACAGATCTCCCCCACTGTGTAATTTGAAGCTTTCCTGGTTTTTAATCCCAGATGACAGAGAGCCTGTGTTTGTTCTTTGTTCTGCCTTTAGTCTCCTCCTTTACTAAGTGTCATGTTTCATGTGGGACTCTTTGTCTTTACTAACTGTTTTCTTAGGAAAACTCTTCCCTGCATGTTATTTGCAGCTCTGTAGAGCCAGATATGAGACCTGCCTCACTCAGAATGTGGATCTGAGATGTGTTGTTCATTAAGGAATGAAATTCCATTTAGAGAGGAGAGAGCGTGCTCAGGGCTCTTAATTGTTCTGACAGCTCACTGATTCACTGTCATTATTTATTTGTTTATTTGCCTAAGGAAGGGGTTGGAAGCCTCACTGGCAGAGCTCTGTGGGGATGGGAAGTGCTCAGTGTGGTGAGAGCTCTTGTTCTTTGAGGTTCAGCTCATGGAATGTGCTGCTGGAGCACAGAACAGGGATGTGAGACCTGCCTCGTTTATGCAAATCCCTGATGGCAGCAGCTCTGCCCTGGTACCACTGGCACCTCCCCTGAGCTGCTGTGCTGTGTCTCCTCCTGGCAGGATGCAGAAGAGACCTCCTCCCAAATCCCGGAGCAGGGCCCCTCCGATGAAGCGAAGAGAGTCCAAGCCCAAGCCCAGGAAAACCCCCGCGGCCCGCAGGGGGAAGGCAAAGCCCCCTCCCAAGGTTAAAACCCCTGCCAAGAAAGCCAAACCAGCAGCCCCAGCCATCAAGAAACCCTCTGGTGGCAGCTCTGCCAAGAAACCAGCAGCCAGCGGGAGGAAGGAGGTGAAACCCTCTGCTAAGGGCAAATCCACCATGAGGAAATCTCTCCGGGCAAAAAAGTAAAATGTTTCCAGTGTCAGGGAATCCCATGGTCAAATCCACAATCTTGTTTTATAAGTCAACGTGCATTTGTATTTTAGTTCTGATGCTTAAACACTTCTTTATTTTTTTTTCATTTTTTTTTTTCTGAATGATGGGGGAAAAGCTGAAAACTAAAATCAAACGGACCCGAGCACTGGTTCGATCCCGATGCTGTGCCTCGTGCCTGCCCCTCCCCTGCAACGAGTCATCTTTAGTTTCTGCAATAATTTTAGGACTTTTCTAGGACGTCTCTAATCTGTACATTTCCAGTGTTCCGCGTGGGTTTCGGGGGGAGGGTTGGCTTTTAAAACAATTCTTCAGAGAAGATCTTTGTATCTTTAGACAGCAGGAACAGGATGATTGGGGGAATGTGATTCTGTAATGAGAAGGTGCCGCGGCAGAGGGGCCTTCCCTGGATCGCTGCATGCCGGGCCCTTGGCGCTCCCAGAGGGAGCCTGTACATACAGCACTTGCACTGAGCCAGAGGTGCTGCTGCCCTGGAGCACCCCTGGCTCCTCCCAGCCAGCCACAGCTCTGAGAGTCCATCCCTGGCCTCTCCCCAGGGTCTGGTGCCAGGGGGGCTCCAGGAGGGGCAGCTCTGGGTCAGGCACTTGATTTGAATTAGTGTTTCCACATCACGTCTGTTACCTGAAAACCAAAATATATCAAAGTCTTCTTGGATCCAACCTTCAGATGTTTTTAAGAGATGAAAAAGCCTGAGTTTGTCACCTCTTGTTTACCCTTTTCTAAAGAGAAGTTGGAGAGCTATCCAAGTGCTAATGTAGAGATGTTGATAAGTGAAGAACATGCGGTTTGCTAAAATAAAATGAAACTAGATTCCAGGCCTGCTTCCTGTGTCCTTTCCTTGCCACAGCTCCTCCTGGAAAGGTAGAGAGGAGGGAATACAGTCACCATGGGTTGCTGCAGAGGCAGAGCTCTGGTAAAAGCACAGTGCCAGCCTGAGCCCCTGCCAAGCCCTGTAGTTGGACCTTTCCCTTCCCTGGTTTCTCTGGAGACAAAGGTGAGCGAGAAGAAAGCTCTGTTGGAACCTCTTGCTGCTGCTCTTCCCCTGGTGGGATCAGTGGGGACAAAAGCCCAAGTTAAACCTCCCCCTGCCCTGCTCAACAGCAGAGCAGCACCTTCAAAGCACATCCTGCCCCATCCCTGGCTCTGCTGTGCCCAGGGCAGTGATTCCCATGGGATCTGACAGTCTCCAAGGTGCTGTGGCAAAGAGCTGTGCACCTGCCTTGCAGTGAGGAGGGCAATTACACACAGAAAGGGGGAAAACAACCTTATTGAATTTATCTTTTCAGTTGCTGCCCCAGTGTGCTACCTCTAACAACAGGGAGTTAAAAGAATTCCTATAGAAAGGGCCCAGATTGTTCCCAGCCCTGTAAGGAGGGTGCAAACAGCAGGCTAAAAGTCACAGCTGATGGGAAATAGTGAAAGCTCCTGTCAAAGAAGAATCCACAGGGATGTAAAGCAATTAGAATCATTAGTTAAAGGCTCTTCCTGGGGCTGCGTGTGCTGGAACCACGGGGTTTGTTGGCATTACAGTGAGTCAAACCTGAGAGACTTCTCTCAGTGATAGGATATTCACAGGGACAAGGAGTCCTCGCCTCAACCACTGGGCATTTTGCCACCTCCCTCTTCCCAATAACATTCCCACACCAACAATCCCACAGCTCTGTTAAAACACTGCTCTGGATGACACAGATTTCTCACACCGGGGCAGGTGCACCTCGACTTGTCAGTTGTGCCCAAACCAGCTGTTGGCTCCCTTGGTCATCCTTGGCTGTGGTTTCTGCCCAGACCCAAAACCAACCACGGGGCTGGTTGTATCTCCTCCAAAGGAGCCATCCTGACTTCCCAGGAGCAGCAACTGCGATGGAATGGGAAACCCTTCATTGCCAGCAGAGCAAGCACAATCCAGGGAGCTTCGTGCCTGCTCTGCCACTCACTGTCTCCAGTCTCCACTTCCTGGCCAGACTGGGCTCTGTTATGTTATTTCTTCAGCCCCATCTGGGCTGGTTTTCCCTTTTTTCCACCCTTTCTGTGCTGTTGGTTGTTCCGGTGGCTGTGCCGGCGCATCTCAAAGCAGCCGGCGCTGCCCCAAGGTGTGAACGCTGCCCCTCGGACCCTTTTCTGCCACCTTTGGGACCCCTGGGACACGAGACAGGGATTTCTGGATGCATCCCAGAGTGTTACACCCCATCTCCTCCCCAAACTGCTGCTTTCCCACTCCAGGAGCCGAGCTCAGGTTGGGGGCTTCGCTTCGGCTGAGCGGAGAGTTCTGGGGAGCTCTCGGTTATGTGGGTGCTTTGCACTGAGGTCAGAGCCATCCCTCTTCATCTTTTTTCCAGCGAAAGCAGGCAGCAGTGGGCACAACTCCCCAGGGAATGTAGAAATTGGGGTGAGAATGGTCTGAGCATCAGGGCAGGGGGTGGCGAGCCAGGAGGGGCCACGTGTGTGCGTGCCGGGGTTGGAAATCGCTGCTCCGCGGGGCGCGCTGGAGGAGACAGAGGGGGAAAGAGAGAGAAAATCGGCTGCAGCAGCCGCGTTTTCCAAAAAGCCGGAGCGAGAGCTCCTGCTCGCCGTCTCTTCCAAGAAACGGAGAGACCCGGGGAGGAAAATTGCGGTGATTCATCGCGGGCAGATCGGAGGCAGGAAATGGGAGTTCGCTGCCTGCCCCTTGCCCGGCGTGGGCTCGGTGGGCTCGGGCTCGCCGGGGCCCGGCTGGCGGCGAGGCCCTGACGCCCCCGGGCCGAGCATCCATCCCGATCCCTGCGCCGGGGAGGGAGAACAGCCAGCCAAGGCCGGGAGCCGCCGCAGCACCGGGGATTTTTCACCTGCGTTTCTGCGGAGCCATCCAAGCGAGAGCTGCCCGTGAGCCGGGGGGGGGCCCAGCGGGATGGATGGGGGTCCCTGGGGATGCGCCGTGCCCGCTGTCACAGCGCGCACCCCAAATTTCGGGGTCAGCATCCCTCCCTTGGGGACCCCCAGGGTGGCCCCTGGGCCGGGGGGCTCCACTGAGGAATGAGCGTGGGAAAAGGGGGGCGGGGCTTGGGGGCTGCCTGCCCGCGGATTGGCTGGGGGAGGGGGGGAGACCCCCCAAATTGCGCCGGGAAGGAGAGGGGCGAACCCGCGCTCGTAGCGGGGGACCCCCAAACACACCTCATTGGGCTGCCCCTGGTACAGCCGGACCCCCTTTCTGTGTTTGCACCCGGGGGGCGGCCCCGGAGGGACCCCCAAACACACCTCATTGGGCTGCCCCTGGTACAGCCGGACCCCCTTCTGTGTTTGCGCCCGGGGGCTGCGGCTCCGTGACACGAGTTGCGCCGGTCTCAGCCCGAGGGCTGCGGGGCACAAACCACCTTTGGGTGTCTGCGGAGGGGCCGGCGCAGCTCTCGGTGGGTGCCCTGGCCGACAAAGCACCCCCAGACCTGCTGCCCCATCGCCGGTGCTTTAGGGACCCCTGAAGGGCAGCCCTGGGGGGGTCGGTGCTGCGGGGGCAGCGGGGAAAGGGACGGGGGTAGCGGCGGCAGGATGGGATGGGAACCCTGAAAATCTTGCTGGAGTCTGGGTTGTGCACCTCGCTGGGGGTCAGGGCTGTGTGCTCGGGTTGCAGGGATCACCCGGGGTACATTTGGGGGTGGGATGTGGGGACTCCATCCATCACCTTTGGGGTTGGAATCTGGGGACCCTCATGTCGCCATCGGGCTCGGGACTTGGGGACTGCCGGCATCCTGCTCGAGTGGCGACGTGGGACATGGGGACTGCCGGCATCCTGCTCGGGTGGGGACATGGGACCCTCGCGTGGAGCTCAGGGGCAGGGCACGGGACCCTCGGGGGTGGGCACAGGGACCCTCGAGGGCAGGACACGGGACCCTCGGGGCAGGACACGGGACCCTCGGGGCAGGACACAGGGACCCTCGGGGGTGGGCACAAGGACCCTCGGGGGCGGGCAGAGGGACCCTCGGGGCAGGGTACGGGACCCTCGGGGGTGGGCACAAGGGCCCTCGGGGGCGGGCAGAGGGACCCTCGGGGGTGGGCACAGAGACCCTCACATCGCCCTTGGGGTCGGGATGCCGGGACCGTGGGGTTGGGGTTGGGGTTGGGGTTAGGGTTGAGACACCGGGACCTTCACCCTGGGGTCAGGGTCAGGCTGTGGGGAGCCCTGCATGGCCCCTGGGGCCACAGGGGAACAGGTCACAGCGGGCTGGGATGTGGGGACCCTTGTGCTGGGTCTGGGGTTTGAGGATCCTCATATTGGGATAGGGGTCAGGACTTTGGGACCTTTTACTGGGCCGGTATGGAAGGACCCTCGTGTCGGGGACAGCACCTGGGGACATCTGCATTGGCGTCAGGACGTGGGGAGCTCCGTGCAGGGGCTGGAAACGGGGGAGAGTGGGGGCAGGTTGTGTCTGTCCCCTCCCTCCTCGCAGGGACGGGGACCAGGGACCAGATCCGGGCTCCCAGCGCTTGCCCAGCACCACCACCCCGGGGGGCTCGGGATAGTTCAGATGTGGCGCCGGAGCTGTTTAACCCCACCCTGACGCAGCCTTCACCCCCCAAACCGCAGTGCCATGAAGAAGAAACCCTCGAACGGGCGGGGCCCGGACCCTGCGGCCCCCCAGCAGCGAGCCCGGGGTGTCACCAGGCCAGCAGAGGTGACTTAGCCAGGGCGGGGGGGGGACACAGCCCAAGATGAGCTTTGGGTGCGGCTGCATCCCCACAACCGCCCAAAACATCATCTCAGGGTGGGCTGGGTGCCCTGGGGGGCAGCGATTGCAGCATCGGGGGGGGGAGTTGTTGCTGACACGGGTGGGTTGTTGCTGACACGGGTGGGTTGTTGTTGACACGGGTGGGGTTTTGCCCCCCCCAGTACGTGGGTTCCTTCGTGGTGGAGGACCTGGAGCTGCAGCAGCAGGTGGGGCGGCTGGAGGAGCAGCTGCGGGCACTGAAGGTCGGGCATCTCCCACTGCTCCCCTCGCTGGGAATGGGGGGACCCTGAATAATGAGGGGGACCCCCGGGTGGCACAGCTCGGCCCCCCCAGTGCCACATCTCCCCCGGACAGGACTGTCCCAGGAGGAGGTCGGTGGTGCTGAAGTTCAGCTTACAGGGGCTGAAGGTCTACGGTGCTGACGGGGAGGTAGGGGGGGTGGGGAGGGGTCGGGGCGTTGGGGAGGGGGGGGCGGGGCTGGAGAGGGGATATAGGGGGCTGGAGAGGGGGCCGGGAGGGCTGGGGAGGGGATCAGGGGGGCTGGGGAGGGGTCAGGGAGTTGGGGAGGGAGTCACGGGGGTGGGGAGGGGTCAGGGGGCTGGGGAGGGGTCAGGGGGCGGGGGTGGGGTCGAGGGGCGTCAGGGGGCTGGAGAGGGAGGGATCAGGGGGCTGAAGAGGGGGTCAGGGGGCTGGGGAGGAGGTATGAGGGGCTGGAGAGGGAGGGTCGGGGGCTGGGGAGGGGGTCAGGGGGCTGGGGAGGGGGTCAGGGGGGCTAGAGAGGGGATCAGGGGGCTGGAGGGGGGATCAGGAGGCTAGGGAGGGGATCGGGGTGCTGGAGAGGGGGTCAGGAGTGCGGGGGAGGGGGATCAGAGATGCTGGGCAGGGGTCAGGGATGCTGGGGGGCGGATCAAAGGTGCTGGGGAGGGGGGTTAGCGATGCTGGGGGGGATCAGGGATGCTGGGGATGGCGGTCAGGGGTGCTGGAGGCGGGTCAGAGGCCCTGGGGGATGGTCGGGACTGCTGGGGATGTTCGTGGGTTCTGGGTGCTGCTGGAAAGGTATTTTGGGTGGGCTGCACCTCTGAGCTTTTTGCTGGGGAACCTACTTTGCATTTGTAAGTTGGGATGCAACCTTCCGGGCAAACAGGGCTGACCCTGGGGGTGTCCGGGCGTGCCGGGTCCCCCTGAGCCCCGCGCTCGCCCCCAGACTCTGCTGATGGCCCACGCCCTGCGCCGGATCCTGTTCAGCACCTGCCGCCCCGCCGAGCGCCAGTTCGCCTTCGTGGCCCGGAACCCCCTGAGCCCCCCCAGCGCCCTCTTCTGCCACCTCTTCGTGGGGCTCCCGGCAGAGGTGGTGCCTCAGCCCCCCACCCCCCTTAGAGCCCCCAGTCACCGTCATTTTTAATATTTGCACGCAGCGTCTCCCGCCTCCCGCAGGTCCAGACCCTGCACCTCCTGCTCTGCCGCTGCTTCCAGCTGGGCCACCTCCTGGCGCACCCCGAGGAGCAGGTGGGCGAGGGGGACCCCGCGGGGCCGGGGGTGCTGCGGGAGCCCCTCAACCCCGACGAGGTGTCTCGCAACGTCAACGCCCTGGTCTCGTTCCGCCGCCTGCCCGTGCCCGCCGGGCTCGGCTCCCTGGGCTCGGGGGTAGGTGCGGGGGTGGTGCCACCCACGGCCCCTGCCCGGGGCGCTGCCCCACAGCCCTTTGTGTGCGCGCCGCTTTCCCCACGGGGATTTGGGCAGCGTTCCCCTGCGTGGCGTTTTGCGTGAGTGCTTTTGCACGACCCATCTTTGCACAGCCCACCTTTGCAAGGCCGGTTCTTGCACGCCCCGTTCTTGCACAGCCTGTTCTTGCACAGCCCATTTTTACACAGCCCATTCTTGCACACCATGTTCTTGCACAGCCTGTTCTTGCACAGCCCTTTTTACACAGCCCATTCTTGCACAGCCTGTTCTTGCACAGCCCATTCTTGCACACCATGTTCTTGCACAGCCCATTCTTGCACAGCCCCTTTTTCCACAGCCCTTTCTGCACAGCCCATCTTTGCACAGCCCGTTTTTGCACACCATGTTCTTGCACAACCCATTTTTGTACAGCCCATTTTTATACAACCTGTTCCTGCACAGCCCATCTTTGCACAGCCCATCTTTGCACAGCCTGTTTTTGCACACCATGTTGTTGCACAGCCAGTTTCTGCACAGCCCATTTTTACACAGCCCCTTCTTGCACAGCCCCTTCTTGTACAGCCCATTCCTGCATGGCCCATCTTTGCACAGCCCACCTTTGCAAGGCCGGTTCTTGCACGCCCCGTTCTTGCACAGCCTGTTCTTCCACAGCCCCTTTTTCCACAGCTCTTTCTGCACGACGTGTTGTTGCACAGCCCACCTTTGCACAGCCCGTTTTTGCACACCATGTTCTTGCACAACCCATTTTTGTACAGCCCATTTTTGTACAGCCTGTTTCTGCACAGCCCATTTTTGCACAGCCCGTTCTTGCACAACCTGTTCCTGCACAGCCCATTTTGTACAGCCCATTCTTGCACAGCCTGTTCTTACACAGCCCTTTTTGCACACCATGTTCTTGCACAACCCATTTTTGTACAGCCCATTTTTATACAGCCTGTTTCTGCACAGCCCATCTTTGCACAGCCTGTTTTTGCACACCATGTTGTTGCACAGCCAGTTTCTGCACAGCCCATTTTTGCACAGCCCGTTCTTGCACAACCTGTTCGTGCACAGCCTATTTTTGCACAACCTGTTCCTGCTCAGCCCATTTTTGTACAGCCCATTTTTACACAGCCTGTTCTTGCACAGCCCACCTTTGCACTGCCCACCTTTGCACAGCCCTTTTTGCACTGCCCATCTTTGCACAGTGTCTGGCTCAGCTTCTCTCACACCCTTGCACACCATTCCACAGAATATTCCAAGCTGGAAAGGACCCACCAAGCTCACCAAAGCCCCACTCCTGGCCCTGCACAGAACAGCCTCATTTCTTCCACAACAACGTGTTGTTCCTGGTGCTTTTGGCTGAGCCCTTTTTTTTGCCCCCCATTTTCCTGGGCGGGTCTTGCCCGGCCTTTCCTTTCACTGCCCTTTGCACAGCACGTCCCCCAAAAGCACATTTTTACCCGGTGTAAACATTTTTACGCAGGTTTTTCCCCCAGCCTGGCATTTTCTTGCCCCTCCTCTTTGCCCAGGGGTGTCAGGGCAGCGTTTCTCACACAGCCCCTTTTTGAAGGGCACGTTTTTGCCCAGCCCGTTTTGCAGGGCCCACCCTGAGCAGCCCGTCCTCACTTCACACAATCTCTTTTATTAACTGGCTTTTCCTTGACGGCCTTTTCCTGCCTGGAATTTGGCATCGGGCATGTTTGCACAGCAGCTTTTAACACAGCAGATTTTTTGCACAGCAGGTTTTTTTGCACAACAATTTTTTGCACAACAATTTTCTGCACAACAATTTTTTTACACAGCAGTTTTTTTTGCCCAGCAGTTTTTTGCACAATAGTTTTGTTGCACAGCAGATTTTTTTGCACAGCACGTTTTTTCATAGCAGATTTTTTTCACAAGTTTTTTGCACTTTTTTTTACACAGCGGTTTATTTGCACAATTTTTTTGCACAGCAGTTTTTTTGCACAATTTTTTTGCACAGCAATTTTTTTGCACAAGTTTCTTGCACAGCAATTTTTTTACACACCAGTTTATTTGCACAATTTTTTTGCACAGCAGTTTCTTGCGTAGCAACATTTTTCCACAGCAATTTTTGCACAGCACTTTCGTTGCACAAGTTTTTTTGCACAGCATTTTTGGCGTTGCAATTTTTCCTGTTCCAGTTTTGGTGCTGCATGTTTTTCCCCCAGGATTTTTCCTGGATGATGCTTTGCACGGCACTTTTGGTGCTGCAATTTCCCCCCAGCGTTTCCCTCCCAGCCTTTCCCCCTCCTGCTGCTTTGCTGTCACACTTTTGGTGTTGCGCTTTCTCTGCGCTGCGTTTCTCGGTGCCGCCTTTTCCCCCCTCCCTTCCCCGCCTGGTGTTTCTGCCCCCCCGGAGCCCCCAGACCCCTCTCCCATCCCCTCCATCCCCCCGTGCCAGGATCGCCGGCCCGAGGGTGAGGGCAGAGCGGGGCTGTGGCGCCCGGGCAACCCCTACTGCTCCCCGGTGCTGGTGCGCAAGAAAGCGATCCGGAGCAAAGTGCTGCGCTCGGGAGCCTATCGCGACTGCGGCGCCGACGGGCAGCTGCACCCGCCCCGCGACAGCGGTGAGTGCCACGGGGCACCCGGGGCTGGGGGCACACACAGCGCCAGCGTGGGGGGGGGGGGGGGGCTTGGGGGGCACACAAAGAGCCAGGATGGGAGGCTTGGGGGCACCTGGGGCTGGGGGCACACACAGCGCCAGCGTGGGGGGCTTGGGGGCACCCGGGACTGGGGGCACACACAGCGCCAGCGTGGGGGGGGGCTTGGGGGGCACACACAGAGCCAGGATGGGAGGCTTGGGGGCACCTGGGGCTGGGGCACACACAGAGCCAGGATGGGGGGCTTGGGGGCACCCGGGGCTGGGGGCACACACAGCGCCAGCGTGGGGGGCTTGGGGGGCACCCGGGGCTGGGGGCACACACAGCGCCAGCGTGGGGGGGGGGGCTTGGGGGGCACACAAAGAGCCAGGATAGGGAGTTTGGGAGGCACACACAGAGCCAGGATGGGGGACTTGGGGGCACCCGGGGCTGGGGGCACACACAGAGCCAGGATGGGGGGCTTGGGGGACACACACAGCGCCAGCGTGGGGGGCTTGGGAGGCACACACAGAGCCAGGATGGGGGGCTTGGGGGCACCCGGGGCTGGGGGCACACACAGAGCCAGGATGGGGGGCTTGGGGGCACCTGGGGCTGGGGGCACACACAGCGCCAGCGTGGGGGGCTTGGGGGGCACACACAGCGCCAGCGTGGGGGGCTTGGGGGGCACACACAGTGCCAGGATGGGAGGCTTGGGGGCACCCGGGACTGGGGGCACACACAGCGCCAGCGTGGGAGGCTTGGGGGGCACCCGGGGCTGGGGGCACACACAGCGCCAAGATGGAGGGTTTGGGAGGCACACGCAGTGCCAGGATGGGGGGCACAGAGGGGACTGACGGGCTCTGCAGCCACGGCCGGCTGGGAGAGCAAAGGCGTGAGGAGCTTGGCCCTCCTGCCCGAGAACGAGAATGTCCTCGCCGAGAGCGTGTGGGCGTTCGCCGGCATCGCCAGGTGAGGGCGGGTGGGCCTCGCCTCGCCACCTGTGCCCACCCTGCCATCCACTCCACCCTCTGTGCCCACCTCGCTGCCCCTCCACCCCCGTGCCCACCTCACCACTCCCCATCCCTGTGTCCACCTCAATGACCCTCCACCCCTACGCCCACCTCACCCCCTGGCCCCTGTGCCCACCACCCCACAGCCTGTGCCCACCCTCCACACCCTGTGCCCACCTCTTGCCATCTGCACCCACCTCACCGTCCCTCCACTCCGTGCCCTTCTCACTCCGCCCCACCCCTGTGCCCACCTCACTCCACTCCTGTGCCCACCTCACCACCCCCCAACCCACCTGTGCCCACCTCACTCCCCTCCACCCCTGTGCCCACCTCACTCCCTGGACCCCGTGCCCACCCCCCTGGCCCCTGTGCCCACCCTGCACTGGTCCCCAGGGACGCGGGGGTCGCGCTGCTGCGGCGGGACGTGCCCGGGGCGTTCCTGCTGCGCGCCGAGCCGGGGCTGCCCAAGCGCTGGTGCCTCTGGGTGCGGGCACCCTGCGGGGTCGTGCCCTACGGCCTGGTGAGGACACAGCAGGGCAGGTTCTGCGTGGAGGTGAGTCGGGGCTGCACGGCCGGGGGTGGGGCAGGGGGTGGGCACACAGGGGGTGGGCACACGGGGGTGGGTGTTCGCTGCGGGGTCACACCCGGGGAAGTGCCAGTGACGTGTCTGTGGGGGATGCGCTGGGTGAAAGGGCATTGGGTGCAGCTGTGCAGGGCTGCTCTGGGGTATTGGGGTGCCAGGGCAGGGATGCCCTGCTGTGCACACACACTTGGCACAGTGAGTGTGTTTAGGGCAGCTGTGCATTGGTGCTCTGGGGTTTTGGTGTGCCAGGGCAGGGTGCTCTGCTGTGTATGTGCACTTGGCACAGTGAGTGTGTTTAGTGGATTTCTGCAGGGCTGCTCTGGGGTATTGGTGTGCCAGGGCAGGGATGTCCTGCTGTGCACACACACTTGGCACAGTGAGTGTGTTTAGGGCAGCTGTGCATTGGTGCTCTGGGGTATTGGGGTGCCAGGGCAGGGATGTCCTGCTGTGCACACACACTTGGCACAGTGAGTGTGTGCATTTAGTACAGCTGTGCACAGCTGCTCTGGGGTATTGGTGTGCCCTGTGCAAAATGACCCCGTGCTCCAGCAGGGGAAGGGCTCCTCTCCCTGAGGGTGAAGCAGCAGCAGAATCCTGATGAACTCACCTTAACTCCTATTCCCATCTCTCTGTGCCGCTGTGGGGGAGAAGGGAGGGAACTGGAGAGGAAATGAAGCCTGGTGTTTTATTAGGAACAGGGCCCACAGGTGTGTGGGGTGTGTTTGAGTCACAGCCCCACTGGTCACAGGCCTTTGGTCTGCAGGTGTATCCATGCACAGGTGCACAGGTACATCGATACACAGGTGCACAGGTGCACAGGTACATCCATACACACACCTGCACAGCTTCACAGGTACATCTGTACACACATGCACAGGTACATCAGTGCACACACACACAGCTGTAATGGGTGCATGAGTGTTTTTGATTCAGGTGTTCACCTGTGCCCAGGTGTGTGGGTGCCTTGAGCCTGTGGGTACCTGGTGCAGGAGCACAGGGGTGTGTTTGGTGAGTGGCTGGGCTTGTACACAGTTACACAGGTGTTTGGTGCACTCAGTCCAGGGGTGCACAGCTGGGTGGGCACACGGCATGGCCCGCTCGGGGGGCTCACCTCTGCTTCTCCCCTCTCCCCTCCGTGGTGCTGAGGGCAGCACTCCAACGCCGAGTTCACCAGCGTGGCTGCGCTCCTGGCCCACTACTCCGGGGCGCCGGGGGGCTGCTTCTGCCGCCTGGCTCTGGGGCACCGCAACCCCGGCTACGAGCAGCGGGACCCCGGCCACGAACAGCGGGAGCAGAGGGACCCCGGCCACGAGCAGCAGGACCCCGGCCACGAACAGCGGGAGCAACGAGACCTCGGCCACGAACAGCAGGACCCCGACCACGAGCAGCAGGACTCCGGCATCAGCAGCGCCTGGGGCGGGGAGGCCGCCTGTGGCTCCTCCGGGGTGCAGCACGAACGGGGATAGCCCGGCCCCTCCACCCCCGTGCACGGCTGCCCCCCAACCCCCGAGCTCGCCCTGGCTGCCACCTGCCTTATTTATCCGTCTGTCCGTCCGTCCATCTGTCCTGTCCGTCCGTCCCTCCCGCGGGCTGCGCGCGCTGTCCGGCAATAAACGGTTCTTGTGCATCCGGAGTTCTGCGGGCTGCTCACACTGAGGGCTGCTCACACTGCGGGCCGCTCACACTGCCGGCTGCTCACACTGAGGGCTGCTCACACTGCCGGCTGCTCACACTGCGGGCTGCTCACACTGCCGGCTGCTCACACTGCCGGCTGCTCACACTGCCGGCTGCTCACACTGAGGGCTGCTCACACTGCCGGCTGCTCACACTGCGGGCTGCTCACAGCTGCCCCGTGGTGTGCAACAGCACACACTCGTGTGCAACAGCACACACTCGTGTGCAATGTCACACACTCCTGTGCAATGTCACACACCCGTGTGCAACGTCACACACTCGTGTGCAATGTCACACACCCGTGTGCAACGTCACACACCCGTGTGCAATGTCACACATTCCTGTGCAATGTCACACACTCCTGTGCAATGTCACACATTCCTGTGCAATGTCATACGTTCCTGTGCAATGTCACACACTCCTGTGCAATGTCACACCTTCCTGTGCAATGTCACACACATTCCTGTGCAATGTCACACACCCATGTGCAATGTCACACACTCCTGTGCAATGTCACACCTTCCTGTGCAATGTCACACACTCATGTGCAATGTCACACACCCGTGTGCAATGTCACACACTCCTGTGCAATGTCACACCTTCCTGTGCAATGTCACACCTTCCTGTGCAATGTCACACACTCGTGTGCAATGTCACACACCCGTGTGCAATGTCACACACTCGTGTGCAATGTCACACACTTGTGTGCAATGTCACACACCCGTGTGCAATGTCACACCTTCCTGTGCAATGTCACACACTCATGTGCAATGTCACACACTTGTGTGCAATGTCACACACTCCTGTGCAATGTCACACCTTCCTGTGCAATGTCACACACTCGTGTGCAATGTCACACACCCGTGTGCAATGTCACACACCCGTGTGCAATGTCACATGTTCCTGTGCAATGTCACACACTCGTGTGCAATGTCACACACCCGTGTGCAATGTCACACCTTCCTGTACAATGTCACACGTTCCTGTGCAATGTCACATGTTCCTGTGCAGCTCACACGTGCACACTCACACAGTCACACACACTGGGCTACCCACGAACCCCCATGAGCTCACACACCTGTGCACTCACAGCCTCCTGCACACTCGTGTGATGCACCACTGGCACCCCCACACAGGAGTGATCTCAGTCCTTTGTGTGTCTGTGGGGTGACCCATGTTTGGGGTGACCTGGGTGTGGGGAGTGAGCTGCGTATGGAGTGACCCAAGTGTGGGTGACCCGTGTGTGGGTGAGCTGTGTATGGAGTGACCAGGTGTGGGTGACCCAGGTGTGGGTGACCAGGTGTAGGTGACACTGCTGTAGGTGACCTGGGTGTGGGTGAGCCGGGTGTGGAGTGACAGGGTAGGAGTGACCAGGTGTGGGTGGCCAGGTGTGGGTGACACTGCTGTAAGTGACCTGGGTGTGGGTGACCGGAGTGGTGGCCGGGGGGTGGGTGAGGGTGGTCATTCAGTCTCTGCCGGCCCGTCAGCGCTGCGGGGCAGCCCCGGGGGTGACCAGCGATGGTCAGCGCAGACAGGGCGGGGCTGGGACCTCCTCCGAGCCCCACAGAGCCCCCGAGGAGGTCACCTTCGATGGGGCATTCGGCCCCGAGCACAGCCGGGAGCACCGAGAGCAGCCCCGAGCACGGCCGGGAGCACCGAGAGCAGCCCCGAGCACGGCCGGGAGCAGCGAGAACAGCCCCGAGCACGGCCGGGAGCACCGAGAACAGCCCCGAGCACGGCTGGGAGCACTGGGCACTGTCCCAAGCACAGCCCCGAGCACTGGGCACAGCTCTGACCACAACCCTGACCACAGCACTGGGCACAGCTCTGACCACAGCACTGGGCACAGCCCTGACCACAGCACTGGGCACAGCCCTGACCACAACCCTGACCACAGCACTGACCACAGCTCTGACCACAACCCTGACCACAGCACTGGGCACAGCTCTGACCACAACCCTGACCACAGCACTGGGCACAGCTCTGACCACAGCACTGGGCACAGCCCTGACCACAGCACTGGGCACAGCCCTGACCACAACCCTGACCACAGCACTGGGCACAGCTCTGACTACAGCACTGACCACAGCTCTGACCACAGCTCTGACCACAACCCTGACCACAGCACTGGGCACAGCTCTGACCACAACCCTGACCACAGCACTGGGCACAGCACTGACCACAGCACTGGGCACAGCCCTGACCACAACCCTGACCACAGCACTGGGCACAGCCCTGACCACAACCCTGACCACAGCACTGACCACAGCTCTGACCACAACCCTGACCACAGCACTGGGCATAGCCCTGACCACAGCTCTGACCACAGCACTGACCACAGCCCTGACCACCACACCAAGCACAGCTACAGCAGCATCACCCACTCGTGCAGGAAGGTGGGTCCCCAGGCGAGCCCTGTGCCCCCAACACTGGGGGAGTTTTGGGCACCACAATGTAAGAAGGGTATGAAGCTCTTGAAGAGCATCCAAGGGAGGCTGGGAAGGTGGGGAGGGGCCTGGAGGGGAGGCCATGCAAGGAGTGGCTGAGGGTATTTGGTGTGTCCAGCCTGGAGAAGAGGAGCCTGAGGGGAGACCTCACTGGGGGCTGCAGCTTCTTCAGGAGGGGCAGCACCTCTCTGGTTACCCATGACAAGACCCAGGGAATGGCTGGAGCTGTGCCAGGAGGGTTGGGTTGGATCTCAGGGAAAAGTTCTTCCCTCAGAGGGTGGTGGGCACTGCCCAGGCTCCCCAGGGCAGTGGGCACAGCCCCGAGGCTGCCAGAGCTCCAGGAGGGTTTGAGCAACACTCTGAGGGACAGGGTGGGATTGTTGGGGTGTCTGTGCAGGGCCAGGGGTGGGACTGGATGGTCCTTGTGGGTCCCTCCCAGCTCAGGACATTCAGGATTCTGTGAACACCTGGCCTGGGACAGGCTGAGCAGTTTTATCTGAGCAGCTGATCCCCAGGTGGAACAGGATCCCCTGGGCCTTCCCAGCACTGGAAGGTGTCCCTGCCCAGGGGTGGAAGGAGCTGAGCTTTAAAGTCCCTCCCAACCAAACCCATCCTGGGATTCTGGGATTTATGGCCAGAAATAGTCCTGTCCATGACTTCAGGAGGTTTAGCTGCAACCCTGGGGAGCAGAGGAGGCCAAACTGTCCTGGCACCAGGCTGGGAAATCAGGAAGAAAAAACTTCATCAGCCAGTGAGGCTGAGGAGAGAATTACATTTAATTGTTTTAGGGGGATGTTTATATTATAGAATCCCAGAATAGATGGGATTGGGAGGGACCTTAAAGTTCATCTCATTCCACTCCTTACCGTGGGCAGGGACACCTCCCACTATCCCAGATTGCCCCAAGCCCCATCCAACCTGGCCTTGGACACTTCCAGGGATGTGCCAGGGCCTCCCCACCCTCACAGCCAGGAATTCCTTCCCAATATCCCCCCTATCCCTGCCCTCTGGCAGTTGGAAGCCATTCCCTGTGTCCTGTCCCTCCATCCCTTGTCCCAAGTCTCTCTCCAGCTCTCCTGGAGCCCCTTCAGGCCCTGAAAGGGGCTCTCAGGTCTTCCTGGAACTTTCCCTTCTCCAGGGGAGCCCCCCCAGCTCTCCCAGCCTTCTCCAGAGAAGAAAAGGAACAAATGAGACTCCTGATGATTTTAAGGACATTTTTACTGTTAAGTGAGAGAAACCTCAGGGAAGGGAGGGAACCTCAACCTGGCTTAGACTGGCAAAATGAGAGGGGACTGTTTTGTTTCCTTGTTAAACCTCATCATGGAAAGCAGCTGTGGAGGGAGAGGAACCAGTGGAGCAAAAACAGCCCAACCTCCCTCAGAAAGCCAGTTTTGTTAGAAGAAGAAACATGGATTAGGTGGCTTGTGATGGTTTTAAGATGGAAGATCCTGATCATGAGAACAAGCAGAGTATGAAACAGCAGATTGTGAGATTTATTTTTTTTATTTATTCCTTAACAAAAGCAAATATTTTCTATTCCTACCATGCTTCTCTGAAACAGAAAGAAGAGCCAGTGAGCAGCTTGTCAAGAGAAAATCATCCAAAGCCAGAGACCATCCCATTGGGCCCCCCAGCCAGTTCTGGTTGTCACTGGGTTTCATAAGATTTTTGTGCCCCATCACAAAAGTATTCTGGTTGTCTCAGAGTTGTCAGCTGCTTTGCAACACCTGCATTGCTTCAAGATTTCCAGTTTCGAGAGAAAAACATTGATTTATATGCTAATTTCTTCATAATTATAGTCTGGTGGCAGGTGAAGATCAGGCAGTTGTTGGGTGTTCACTTCCAGCTCTTCCTTTCAAATCCCTTTTAGCAGTTGGGGCTGGGTTTGGATGGGGTGTTCCCAGTTAGGGAAAGCGTGGAGGGCTATTTTTGGGGGGTTTGCCCCATTTCCAAAGGCTGCAATGGCACCATTTGTGCCCACATCAGACTGGCAGAGGGTGGTCATTCACCACTCAGGGGTGGTGGGTCCTTCCTCACAGAAGGGGCTCATTCCCAGGGATTTGAACACATCTGTGGGAGCACCTTTGGCTGGGAAAATCATCCTGTTGAGAAGTCTTTACTAGCAAGAGTTTTTGGTGGCCCATCCCGAGGAGTGAGTGCCAGTGGCCCTTGGGGACACAAATGGGGACAGGGTTGGGGTGCCCTGATTGGTGGCCCTGAGGTGTTTGAGGACCAAAGTCCTCCACAGTGGGTGTGTGGGTGGTTCCACCCGGGAGAGGTGCCAGGAGGGATGCACTGAGGGGCAGAGGGCACCCAGGGGCAGGAGGAGCTCCCTGGGAGAACCTCATCCCTGTCCCAGTTCAGCAGGTGGGACCAGTTTGTCCCTGTGTGGGGTGACCAAAGCTGGGGATTCTCCCCCCTCCATTCATTCCCAGCAACTGTTCCCAATGGCCCATTGGCAGCAGCTGCCCAGGGCACAGCTGAGCCCTCAGGCTGGGAGCTGGCTGGGAAAGAAGCCTGGCAGAGGAGCTGGGAGAACTGCCCTGCAGGGACTCCTTGGCACCTCCACACCCACCTGAGGGCTCAGCTCTGCCCATGGGCCAGCAACCATTCCAAACTCCCCCCTGACTGCCAGAGTCAGATCCCCCAGTGTGGAACTCCCTGCCCTGGGGGAGGCACTGGGGGCTCCCACCCAAACCTGAGGGGATGGAATCTTGGGGTTTGGGGACTGGGGGACCACTCATTGGATCAAGAAGAGGAGCAGACCCTGGCCAGGAGGAGCCCCCCACTCTCCACCAGACTGTGCCATCATCTGCACCAACAGGTTTGTCCCTTCCTTGTCCTTTGGCCTCAGGGGCACCACGTGGGGCTCAGCACAGGGGCCACCAAACCCCCCTGTGTTTGTGCCCCAGGGGGTGGGTTACACTGCTGGGCTTGGGGGTTAAACCCAATTTCTCTTTGTGCCATTATATTTATTGCAATATTGTTGTTAAATTGCAGCTCTGACTGATAATCTCTCCCAAGTTGGGCTCATTTCTCCTGCCCCTTTAAACCAGCACACCCCAAAATCCCCCCTGTGTCTGCAGTGCTGAAAACACCTCCTTGTTGGTGACAACGAGGACAGATGAGACCCTCGAGGAGCTGCCACCAAGCAGGAGCTGGAGGTGGGGCAGAGCCAAGATGTCTTAATGAAGTGCTTTAATTAGCTGTGATAAATGTTACCATGACTTGCAGAAGGGCCACAATGAGTTCTGGTGGAAACTGAGGGCCAGAATATGAATCATGTGAGGAATCTGGAAGGCAAGAGGAGACTTTGAGGGACTTCAGTGGAAGTTCAGAGCCAGGATCCAGCAGGTCACATGCCCAGGATGGCCCATGGGACAGTGGCCAGGGCTCAGCACCAGCTGTGGGAGATCCTGTCCTGCACAAAGATGGAATAAAGTGTTCATGGGGCAACGTATTCCTCAGCCTCTTCATCTCAGTCCTCTCCAAAGCAGAGGGTTCTGGGCCTTATCCATGTTTAATCTGATCCAATGGAGCCCTGGGTGATCCCATTATCTGCCTAAACCAAAGGGGCTGATCCTTTTTGAGGGGGCACAGCAGATGTTGCTGCCCGTGGGAACACATGGGGAAGTTTCCAGGACCACAGGAGGGCAAACTCTCCCCAAATCCTAATCAAGGCATTGATCTTTATAAAATGTCCCCCTTGGTGGCTTTGCAGACCCTTTTGCACCTGTCCCTGGAGGGAGCTGCACATCTCCTGTCCCAGTTTACTTCTCTGGTGAATAAATCCGGGGCAGGAGCACCATGAGAGGTGCTGGGGTGGACACAAACCAAACTGCCCTCAGGGCATTGCCCTGTGCCAGAGCTGTGTCCTGTGGCTCTCAGGGAGGCAAACCCCCCTCTGCCCTCCCTGTCCTGTGCCAGAGGTGTGTCCTGTGGCTCTCAGGGGGACAACCCCCCTCTGCCCTCCCTGTCCTGTGCCAGAGGTGTGTCCTGTGGCTCTCAGAGGGACAACCCGCCCTCTGCCCTCCCTGTCCTGTGCCAGAGGTGTGTCCTGTGGCTCTCAGGGGGACAAACCCCCCTCTGCCCTCCCTGTCCTGTGCCAGAGGTGTGTCCTGTGGCTCTCAGGGGGGCAAACCCCCCTCTGCCCTCCCTGTCCTGTGCCAGAGGTGTGTCCTGTGGCTCTCAGGGGACAAACCCCCCTCTGCCCTCCCTGTCCTGTGCCAGAGGTGTGTCCTGTGGCTCTCAGGGGGCAAACCCCCCTCTGCCCTCCCTGCCCTGTGCCAGAGGTGTGTCCTGTGGCTCTCAGGGGGACAAATCCCCCCCTGCCCTCCCTGTCCTGTGCCAGAGGTGTGTCCTGTGACTCTCAGGGGGACAAACCCCCCTCTGCCCTCCCTGTCCTGTGCCAGAGGTGTGTCCTGTGGCTCTCAGGGGGACAAACCCCCCCCTGCCCTCCCTGTCCTGTGCCAGAGGTGTGTCCTGTGGCTCTCAGGGGGACAAACCCCCCTCTGCCCCGCCGTCGTGTGCAGAGTGGCAGGAGGGCACCTGTTGCTGCAGTTCCCATCCCTTGTTCTGTGCCAGGCGGCTCCCATGGCGATGCTGTTGGCACTGGGAGGGCAGGGCTGGGCAGGACAGTCTGAGGTTGGCACTGTCACACTCCCTGCTGGGAGGGGTGCCCTGGCCAATCCCAGGCTGCCCTGCTGCTTTCCTCTTTCCCTCTCCATTCTCCCCCCAAATCTTCGCCTCAGGTACCACAGCCCTGTCCTTGGCTGGGTGTTCCTTGGGATTCTGTGACACCCCAAACACAGGTGGGGCACCCTGAGGTTCTGCTGTGGCACAGACAGGCTGGCAAAAATTCTGGCTGTGCCTGCACCTGGACCCATCCCAGACAGTCACACCTTTGGAACGAGGTTCAATCTCATCTGGTTTAGTTTTGAGCCACTTCTGCTCTGTTGGGTGCAGATTGTTTAACAACAAATGTAATTTTATAGAATTACAGAATCCCAGAATCCCTGAGGTTGGCAAAGCCCTCCCAGCCCATGGAGCCCACCCTGTGCCCGATGCCCACCTTGGCAAAGCCCTCCGAGCCCCTGGAGCCCACCCTGTGCCCAATGCCCCCCCTGGCAAAGCCCTCCCAGCCCCTGGAGCCCACCCTGTGCCCAATGCCCCCCCTGGCAAAGCCCTGCCAGCCCCTGGAGCCCACCCTGTGCCCAATGCCCCCCCTGGCAAAGCCCTGCCAGCCCATGGAGCCCACCCTGTGCCCAATGCCCACCCTGGCAAAGCCCTGCCAGCCCATGGAGCCCACTCTGTGCCCAATGCCCACCCTGGCAAAGCCCTCCCAGCCCATGGAGCCCACCCTGTGCCCGATGCCCACCCTGGCAAAGCCCTCCCAGCCCATGGAGCCCACCCTGTGCCCAATGCCCACCCTGGCAAAGCCCTGCCAGCCCATGGAGCCCACTCTGTGCCCAATGCCCACCCTGGCAAAGCCCTCCCAGCCCATGGAGCCCACCCTGTGCCCGATGCCCACCCTGGCAAAGCCCTCCCAGCCCATGGAGCCCACTCTGTGCCTGATGCCCACCTTGTCCCCCAGCCCAGAGCTCTGAGTGCCATGGCCACTCCTGCCTTGGGCACCTCCAGGGCTGGGCACTCCAACCCTCCCTGGGCAGCCCCTTCCAGTGCCTGCCCACCCTTTCCAGGCAGCAGTTCCTGCTGCTGTGCCCCCTGCCCACCCTCTCCAGGCAGCAATTCCTGCTGCTGTGCCCCTGCCCCTGCCCTGGCCCAGCCTGAGGCTTCTGTGCTGGATGAGAGGTGTGAGCATCCCTGAGGTACCTGGGGCTCCCTTTGGAAGTGCTGGTGCCACACGTGGTCTCTGCCACCCATCATGACAACCCCCTCTTGATATCCCAACTGGCACAACAAAGATAGTTTTGGTGATGAACTCAGCAAATGTGGGGCGTAAAAAAGCCGTGGGAAATTAATTCAGCTCATTTCAAATTCACAGTGTGGAGGGAGCTGGTGTAGGAGTGCAGGGATCTCTGGATTATTTTGTATTTTTAGGTAGCTTTGATGGGTAATTCAAGATTTTCGATGCCTCCATCCTTTATTAATGTTCTGTATGACATTTTTCATTGGTTTAGTTGATCATTACTGAGAAGATGCTGTTGGGTATTTAGGACTCTGTTTCAACCCAGGTGCCTGAATAGGATTTTAGAGCATCTTAAAAATGAACTAATCTGGAGAAAAATGTGCCTGTTCACCTGTGTGTGATGGGGGTGATTTGGGAAATGTTGTCAGTGAGCTCAGAGCTCCAGCAAAGCACAGGGAACAATATCTGGAAATACTGAAACTGTGCTTTGGGATTAAAAAAAGCTCCCTGTGACTGAGGAGATCTCAGAGCCTTTGCCATAATAGGTGAGAAGCACTGAGGGTTCTGTTTCAAACGTGCAGCTCAGCTCCAGGGGAGGAGGAGGGCAGGTGGAATCCACGTTCCTCATGGCCCGGGGGATGTCTGACTCCATCAGCAGCTTTTTACTTGAATTCTCTTGAGCTATGAAGGTGTTTCCCTCTTTTCCTGTGGTTTTATTCCTCCTTCTGGAATGAGGCTTTTTGTGGCAGTCAGAGGGGGGTTTGTCACACTGCAGGTTCCTGTCACGCAGCCCTGGCACTTCCAGAGTGTTCCTGGTGTGTCTTCCCTGGATTCAGAGCTTCTGGTTCTTCCCTGCCCTGTGTGGTTCCTGTGGGCAGCTGAAGGGGCACCCAGAGCAGGGGTGTGAGGGTGTCCCAGTTCAGCAGGTGGGACCAGTTTATCCCTGTGTGGGGTGACCAAAGCTGGGCATTCTCCCCCCTCCATTCATTCCCCAGCAACTGTTCCCAAGGGCCCATTGGCAGCAGCTGCCCAGGGCACAGCTGAGCCCTCAGGCTGGGAGCTGGCTGGGAAAGAAGCCTGGCAGAGGAGCTGGGAGAACTGCCCTGCAGGGACTCCTTGGCACCTCCACACCCACCTGAGGGCTCAGCTCTGCTCAGGGGCCAGCAACGAGTCCAAAATCCCCCCTGAGTGCCAGAGTCAGATCCCCCAGTGTGGAACTCCCTGCCCTGGGGGAGGCACTGGGGGCTCCCACCCAAACCTGAGGGGATGGAATCTTGGGGTTTGGGGACTGGGGGACCACTCACTGGATCCAGAGGAGGAGCAGACCCTGGCCAGGAGGAGCCCCCCACTCTCCACCAGACTGTGCCATCATCTGCACCAACAGGTTTGTCCCTTCCTTTTCCTTTGGCCTCGGGGGAACCACGTGGGGCTCAGCACAGGGGCCACCAAACCCCCCTGTGTTTGTGCCCCAGGGGGTGGGTGGCACTGCTGGGGTTGGGGGTTAAACCCAATTTCTCTTTGTGCCCTTGCATTTACTGTAGTATTTTTATTAAATTGTAACTCTGACTTACAATCTCTCCTGAGCTGGGCTCATTTCTTCTGCCCCTTTACCTTTAAACCAGCACAAGATGCAATAAAAGAACACTTTAATAATGTTTTAATGACTAATTTTCCTTTCTGGACTATCTTCTTTCCACTGGCATTTCTACAGCTGGTGGTGCTGGGTCTGAGCAGAGACCTGGAGAGGGTTTTTCTCAGAGCAGAAAGGAATTGATGTCTCCCTGTTCTCTGAGCCTGGCTGGGAACAGCTTGGCTTCCTTTTCTTCAGCTGCTCCAGCCATGGGGAAAGTTACACAATGTCTTCTAAATTGTGGTTCCAGATGTTGATGACAAGATCACATTTTCCACTCTCCAAATCAGCATGTGTGGGATTTGGGGAATTACTCATTTAGCACAGACAGTAGATGGTTTTTGGGTCTGCAAAATCCCAATTTTAATCCCAACAGGGAAAAAGAAATATTTACACTCCTCTTTTGTGCTTGTCATGGGTTCACCCAGGTGGGCCTAGATTTGGGCTCTGAAGTCTGGACTAGGCTGAAGCTGTCAGCTGATTTGAGCTGGGCTGGGCTAACAGCTGACCTCTTCTAACCAGTAACTTTGTATTCCATACCACATTATGACATCATCTCCAGGGCAGTGGGAACCAGTGTGGGAGTGGTTAAGGCAGTCACTTCTCAGCCTTCCTCTTGGGAGGACACACGATGCTGCCCCAGGGGGGATGGAGAGGACCAGGCCCACCACTGGCTCACAGGGTATTTCATGAAAGTAACATGTGTTGTTCTGGGTCTCTCCTTTCTGCTTGGGTTTGTCTCCCTGGGGAATAAGGTTTTTCTCAAGTAATGTGGAGTTAGGACAGTAGAATTTGTGTGTTCGTTCAGAAGTTGAGGTGGGGAACTGGACTTTGTTGTTGTTGCAGACTTGTGTGAGTGTATATTTGTACTCTCTTCTAATTGTCTCTTTCTTTCTGTGAAAAAATACATGTAGATTTAGTATAAATGCAGTTTGAAGTGTTTTTTTCTTTCCCTTCTCTTTTCCTCCCTTTCCCTGGTGTTAGGAGGGAGGCTTTTCTCTCTGTGCTTGGGGGGGGTTGGCAGTTGCTTATCCCAAACCAAGACAGTGCTCCAGATTGGTGCAGGGCTCTTCATTGAGCCTGAATTCCTCTGATTTAAAGCTTTGAGACATCACATGGAACAGGGTGGCAGGTGGGGAACCTGCAGCTCTGGCAGCTGGAAACATCAGGGATATCTGAGGAGAACATTGAGGGTTCTGGCACAAACCCTGGATGGTTCTGCTGGGGGGATCATTAATTGAAATAGTTGATGAAGTTGGTATTTCTGTTGTGAAACAGGTTTTCTGGAGAGGAGCACAGAGAATTTCAAACCTCTGCTGGGTGGGCCTGGAGTAAATTATAATTCCCAGGGAGCTGATACTTGAAAGGATCTCTGCAATATGTGGACTCCTTTAAGGAGCAGATTTGGAAATTATGGCCAATCCCAGCCTGCAGGGCCAAGATACCATCAGCATTTTTACCATATGAGGAGAAGCAGATGTTTTATTCCTTTAAATAAAAGAAGTTCAAGGATTGCACTGCAATGAGTGTGCTGGTTTACAGGTCAAGGGGCAGGAGAAATGAGCCCAGTTTGGGAGAGATTATCAGAGTTACGATTTAATAACAATAACACAGTAAATGCAATGGCACAAAGAGAAATTGGGTTTAACCCCCAACCCCAGCAGTGCCACCCACCCCCTGGGGCACAAACACAGGGGGGTTTGGTGGCCCCTGTGCTGAGCCCCACGTGGTGCCCTCGAGTCCAAAGGAAAAGGAAGGGACAAACCTGTTGGTGCAGATGATGGCACAGTCTGGTGGAGAGTGGTGGGCTCCTCCTGTCCAGGGTCTGCTCCTCCTCTGGATCCAATGAGTGGTCCCCCAGTCCCCAAACCCCCAAGATTCTCTCCCCTTAGGCCCAGGTGGGAGCCCCCAGTGCCTCCCCCAGGGCAGGGAGTTCCACACTGGGGGATCTGACTCTGGCAGTCAGGGGGGAGTTTGGAATCGTTGCTGGCCCCTGAGCAGAGCTGAGCCCTCAGGTGGGTGTGGAGGTGCCAAGGAGTCCCTGCAGGGCAGTTCTCCCAGCTCCTCTGCCAGGCTTCTTTCCCAGCCAGCTCCCAGCCTGAGGGCTCAGCTGTGCCCTGGGCAGCTGCTGCCAATGGGCCACTGGGAACAGTTGCTGGGAATGAATGGAGGGGGGAGAATGCCCAGCTTTGGTCACCCCACACAGGGATGAACTGGTCCCACCTGCTGAACTGGGACAATGAGATAACATCAAAGGTTTGGCCTGGCCTCTGCCACCAGCCCTGGGCAAGGGGCTGGGGGGCAACTGGGGAAGGTTTGGGGCTGCTGGAGGCATTTCAGGCAGAGCTTGGGGACTGTTACAGCACAGGGACCAAACCACAGAGCTCTGAGCTGGGAACAAACAGCCAATGGGGAAAGGACTGGCAGGGACCAAACAGCCTCTTCATTGCCTGCCAGTGTTTACATGAACTTGGGGAAGGAGGAAAAGGGATAGAAAACCTACTTTTTGGGGTTGTCCAGCACCCAGAAAAGACACTGAGAGGGTGTTTTAATTTTTAATCTATTTTTTCCCCCCAGCTCTCCCATGTCTTAACAGGCCACGAAGATCTGGAGGGAAACAAGTTTGCTCAGGGGCAAATGTTCAGTTCCACAGTTGTAGCAGTTCCATTGTTGTAACAGGAAACATCCCAGGGCAACAGATTTTTGGAGTTCTTGGTGTTTATCTATGAACCTTTATCTTTCCTCCTCAGATGAGTCACTGCTCATGTTTAGGTATTACCCAGAGCCTTAAAATGGAACTTTGTGCCAGTCCAGCTGGGAAAGGGTGGATTCTGCTAAAATCCTGGTGCTTTCTGTGCTTGGAATGCTGAAGGAGCTTTTCCTTGAATTTGGGTTGCAGTCTTTGGGAATGTGGACATCCAAGAGTGGAATGTGGACATCCTAGAGTGGAATGTGGACATCCTAGAGTGGAATGTGGACATCCAAGAGTGGAATGTGGACATCCTAGAGTGGAATGTGGACATCCAAGAGTGGAATGTGGACATCCAAGAGTGTGGTCCAGCACTTGGGACAGGAGCCCCAGGAATGTGTGTCCAACCCTTTCCTCTCCATGGCCCTGGTGTTATAAATGACCAACCAGAAGGACCAAGTCACTCAACAAAAAGGGTAGTTTTAATTGTATAGGTAATGAAAAGAACAGAGTAAAACAGCTCTGGGTGTAACCCCAGAGTCCCTGCTCTGTCAGTAGCACAACCATAGAACCCACAGGCTGTGCTTATATACAGTCAAAACATAAATATTCTTTATTTCTTGTGAAATTATTGCCTTTTTAAATCTTCCCATCTGATTCTGTCAGGAAGGATTTCGATATTCTCAGCTTAAATTTTTACTAGAGATGTCCAGTTGCTCAGGTTCAGTTGCTCAGGTTCAGTTGCTCAGGTTCAGTTGCTCAGGTTCAGTTGCTCAGATTCAGTTGCTCAGGTTCAGTTGCTCAGGTTTTCTCTCTCTCACTTGGGGTACTCCCTCCTTGTCTTAACTGTGTCTGTCTCCCGTTGTGCTGAGGCACCTTAATCTTTGTTTATGTTGTATTATCTTGTATCAAAAGGCTGCTTAGCCATTAACTTTGGCTTTCTTCTTTTACTCCCTTTTTGTATGTTCATGATGCCAAAGGAGTTTTTGTTCTGATTTTCACATTTTATAGATTTTAGGAACACAGTAGTTGTAGATTTTTAGAGGGTTAATATTTCTAACAGTTTAAGTTTAATGCCTTTCTATCACTACCCCTGTCCCAGAACAGGGAGCTCAAATTCCTTTAGTTGATTGATCTTGTTCAGACTCCTTTCCAAGGTAAAGAGCTGAAGGATATCAGAAGGCCCACAGAATGAAACATAAACACAGGTCAGAGTGACCCAAAAGCCAGAACTGGATGAACTCCAAGAGACCTTTGTGTGCCTGAGGAAGAGGAGTTGATGAAGACAGAGGGTCTTGACGACCCCAGACCCAATTCCGGGGGTTGGACAGGGGTGGGACTGTGGCTGGACTGAGAAATGTGTAAAGCAATGATTGGAGGGATCTTATTATAAAAGCCATGGAAACAAGAACTGGGACACATGCATGTCATCCTGTATCCCTGTGGGCTGTAGGCCTGGGATATTAAAGGACCTTTACTTTTTATCTTACCCTGCACTAACGTGGCTCAGAGTCCTGTTTTTGGGGGAAGGGTCATTCATGGCATCATTCAACTAAGTTCATGTCTTGCTTATAGTTGCTCTGTTGCTAAATCTTTATGGCATATTCAGTAACACCCCAATGTCCAATATTCAATCAACACCCCGATGTCCAATATTCAATCAACACCCCGATGTACAATATTCAATCAACACCCCAATGCCCAATATTCAATCAACACCCCAATGTCCAATATTCAATCAGCACCCAGATGTCCAATATTCAATCAACACCCAGATGTCCAATATTCAATCAACACTCCGATGTCCAATATTCAATCAACACCCCGATGTCCAACATTCAATGCCTCTGGAATCCCATGGAATGATGTGCCAAGCCATACAGTGTACCTGCCAGCCTGACCTCGGTGCCTGGCAGGGTTATGGAGCAGATCATCCTGAGTGCAATCACACAGCACCTTCAGGGTGGACAGGGGATTAGGCCCAGCCAACAGGGGTTTAGGAGGGGCAGGTCCTGTCTGACCAACCTGATCTCTTTTTACGATCAGGTGACCCACCTGGTGGATGAGGATAAGGCTGTGGGTGTGTCCATCTGGACTTCAGCAAGGCCTTTGACACTGTCTCCCATAATATACTCCTGGAAAAGCTGCTAGCCCATGGCTTGGACAGGTGTACCCTCTGCTGGGTTAGGAGCTGGCTGGAGGGCCGGGCCCAGAGAGTGCTGGTGAGTGGAGCTGCATCCAGCTGGGGCCGGTCACCAGTGGTGTTCCCCAGGGGTCTGTGTTGGGTCCAGTCCTGTTTAACATCTTTATTGATGATTTAGATGAGGGGATTGAGTCCATCATCAGCAAATTTGCTGATGACACCAAGTTGGGAGGGAGTGTCAATCTGCTGGAAGGCAGGAGGGCTCTGCAGAGGGACCTGGATAGACTGGAGAGATGGGCTGATTCCAATGGGATGAAGTTCAATAAGGCCAAGTACAGGTCCTGCCCTTTGGCCACACCAACCCCCTGCAGCGCTCCAGGCTGGGCACAGAGTGGCTGGAGAGCAGCCAGGCAGAGGGACCTGGGGGGACTGAGGGACAGGAAACTCAACAGGAGCCAACAGTGTGCCCAGGTGGCCAAGAAGGCCAATGGGATCCTGGCCTGGATCCAAACTAGCGTGGCCAGCAGGCCCAGGGCAGTGACCCTTCCCCTGGACTCTGCCTTGGGGAGGCCACACCTTGAGTGTTGTGTTCAGTTCTGGGCCCCTCAGTTGAGGCAAGAGATTGAGGGGTTGGAGCGGGGCCAGAGAAGAGCAACGAGGCTGGAGAAGGGACTGGAGCACAAGTGCTGTGGGGAGAGGCTGAGGGAGCTGGGGGTGTTTAGCCTGGAGAAGAGGAGGCTCAGAGGTGACCTCAGCACTGTCTGGAACTGCCTGAAGGGAAGTTCTGGCCAGGTGGGGGTTGGTCTCTTCTCCCAGGCACTCAGCAATAGGACAAGGGGGCACGATGGGCTCAAGCTCTGCCAGGGGAAATTTAAGATGGATATCAGGTAGAAATTCTTTGCAGAGAGAGTGCTCAGGCTTTGGAATGGGCTGCCCAGAGAGGGTGTGGATTCCCCATCCCTGGAGGTTTTTCAACTGAGCTTGGCCGTGGCACTGAGTGCCATGATCTGGTAAAGGGACTGGAGTTGGCCCAAGGGTTGGACTTGATGATCTCAGAGGGCTTTTCCAACCCAATCCATTCTCTGATTCTATGATCCTATCCCAAACCAAAGTTGTTCAGTCTCAGCAGTGGCAGAAACACAACAGCCTGGGAATGGCCCAGCCCTAAGCTGCCCTCCATCCCTTCTCCCCAGTCCCTCTCCAGCTCTCCTGATGCCCCTTCAGGGCCTGAAAGAGGCTCTCAGGTGTCCCTGGAGCCTTCTCTTCCCCAGGCTGTTTTTACCCCCAGACTAACTCCTGGCAGATTTCCAGAACCATGAGCCAAAAATCTGGAGATGTTCCTGCCAGCAGGTTTGGATGTCAGAGCGTGTTCCTGTAACAACCCCTGCCTGAAGCTGCAGGCAGGGGAGCCTCAAGTGCCCACACAGGTTATGGTGGCAGCTCCTTTTCCTCCTGCAAAAGGTTCTTTTGGGGTCTGTGGAGCTCTGCCATGTCCCTGCAGCTGAGGCAACAGGTGTCCTGTTGAGAATGGATGGAGCAGAGCACGTCCCCAGGACTCTCTCCATCACTGAGGCCACTTTTGCCTCCAGCTCCTGCATCTGACAGTGTTTGCCACACCTCAGCCACAACTGACAGCAAAATGTCCCAGCAATCCCATTCCAGGATTATTAGACCCAGGATGTGGAGGGCAGGGCTGGGCTGGGAAGTTCAGGCCTGAGGCTCGTGCTCAGCCCACCTCAGAGATGGCCTGGCTGGAAGATTTTCCTCTGGGCAAGAGGTGACCTGAGAGAATTCCCTTGGTCAGAGCACAACACCTCACACTGAAACAGTCCAGGGGCTCAGGCTGTTCCAGAAATATATAATTTAAGTGAATTCTACTGATTTCTCACCCACCCCATTTTGGGGAAATATATTAAGACTAGAAATGATCAGCCTAAGATACATTGTGGATAACAGAGCTTGGATCTGCAAAGTTCTGTGGGGTTTTGAGCACTGCTGTAGCTTTCCTGTGGTGTGTGCTCACCCTGTGGGGCCTCTCCGGGCTCAAAAAGGAGCTGCTGTGAAATGCAGAACAGCAGTGCCTGTAATTTGTGGGCAACTCTCTCTATGAGTGGAGAGATCTCCAAAGAAACCATTCTTTTTATTGTATGTCAATTGTTAATAGTCCTATTGCAGGGAATAATCCTATTCCTTTTGTGGCAAACAAGGGAAAATGCTCTTTTAATTACATTGTTGGGCCCCAGTGCTGTGCAGACTGGGCAGGAAGGGTTGGGGCTGAGGGAGTGGGGCTTTCAAAGCTGAGCTCAGCAGGGCCAGGGCTGAATCCCTGCATTCCCTCATCCATGGAGCAAAGGAAAGGGAAGATGACCTGAGAGGAGCAGAGCAGCAGAACAGCAGGTCAGTTCTGGGGGAGAATGAGCAGTTTTGGAGGGTTTGGAGATAATTAAGAGGCTGTTTTCAGCCAATTTGGGTCAGTGCTGGCCAACCTGAGCAAACCTGCTCTGCTCCAGGTCCTGTGCAGACACACAGGACACACAGGCCTGCCCTGGCCCAGCCTGAGGCCGTGCCCTCTGCTCCTGTCCCTGTGCCCTGGGGCACAGCCCGACCCCCTGTCCCGGCTGCCCCTCCTGGCAGGGACTGCAGAGCCAGAAGGTGCCCCCTGAGACTCCTTTGCTCCAGCTGAGCCCTCCCAGCTCCCTCAGCCTCTCCTGCTGCTCCAGCCCCTTCCCTGGGCACCTCCAGCCCCTCCATGGCCCTGCCCTGAGGGTCCAGCCGTGCCCAGCACAGGGACCACTGGCCAGACCAGTGCTGGGCCCAGCCAGGTGCCTTTGGCCTCCTGCCCACCTGGGCACACCTGGGCTGATGTCCAGCTGCTGCCACAGCCCCACCAGCAGCAGGCAGAGGTGTTCAGGGCAGTAGGTTTAGAGAATGGCCCTGTCTCTGTCACCATATCTCATAAACCACATTGTCTGTGTGAGTTTCTATGAAATCCCAGACCCAACAGCCCCCACGGTGGGAAGTGAAGCTGCTGAAACGCCAAACCCCACCTGTGTGAAACCCCCTCCTGCTGCAGGAGGATGTGCTGGGATGGGAGGGATGGAACTCCCTCTACTGACCTACGGATCTGTTGCAGCTCCTGCCAGTTCTGAGCACCTCAGGTATCTTCTGGGGGGAAGAATAAAATATAAAAGTCATGCTCTTCAATTGCACATGTAAAATCTTCATTTTCAAAACATCTGAAAACCAGTTGGGCTCCAATTTTTTGAGGCAGAACCAGAGGAGCTTCAAAAACATTGACATTTGTGTGTACAGTCCCAAAGCTGCACATGAAGGACTTGGGTATTTGGGTTATCAAAGAAATATTGAACCTTTTTAATGAAATTAGGAACTCCCAAGAGTTTCTTATCACTGGACACAAACCACATTAGTAACTTCAGAACTGTTCAAAACTTGGCATTGTGGAGAAACACGAGAAATCTTTCATTAAAACAGACATGGGATAATCTCTCCACAAAAATCTCATCTAATTTTTAACTCAATTAGAAATTTTCCCAAATATTGAAGCTTTCCTGTGTGCCTTTCCCATCCCTCTGCCTGCCAAATTCCTGTGCTCCCACCAACTCTGGGTCTCTCCCCTGTAACCCCAAGGACTTGGTTTGTGTCCCAGCTCTGGAGATCCAGGACCTGCAGGTGGAGTTTGGGATGGAGCACCTGAGGAGTCACACCTGGAGTTCTGCCAGCAGCTCCTGGGGCAGGTGCAGCCACAGCAACCTGGGGAAGGCCGGGGAAATCCATGTGGGATGAGGAAATGGGCTGCTGGAAAGTTCCAGAGCCTGTCATAGGAAAAAACACACCTGCCTGCAGGTGAGGGGAGGGTGCCACAGGTGAGAGGATGGTGTGACAGGCAAGGGGAGGGTGCCACAGGTGAGAGAATGATGTGACAGGCAAGGGGAGGGTACCACAGGTGAGAGGATGGTGTGACAGGCAAGGGGAGGGTGCCACAGGTGAGAGGATGGTGTGACAGGCGAGGGGACAGTGCCACAGGTGAGAGGATGATGTGACAGGCAAGGGGAGGGTGCCACAGGTGAGAGGATGGTGTGACAGGCGAGGGGAGGGTGCCACAGGTGAGAGGATGATGTGACAGGCAAGGGGAGGGTGCCACAGGTGAGAGGATGGTGTGACAGGCAAGGGGAGGGTACCACAGGTGAGAGAATGATGTGACAGGTAAGGGGAGGGTGCCACAGGTGAGAGGATGATGTGACAGGCAAGGGGAGGGTACCACAGGTGAGAGGATGGTGTGACAGGCGAGGGGAGGGTGCTGTGGGTAAGAGGAGGGTGTTGCAGGTGAGAGGATGGTGCTGTGGGTTTGGGGATGGTGCCTCAGGTGAGAGGATGGTGCTGCAGGTAAGGGGGTGATACCACAAGTGAGAGGATGGTACCACAGGTAAGGGGGATTGTGCTGGGAGTAAGGAGATGGTGTGTGTGTAAGGGGATGGTGTCTCAGGTGAGAGGAGGGTGTGACAGGTAAGGGGATGGTGTCTCAGGTGAGGGGAGGGTGTGACAGGTAAGGGGATGGTGTCTCAGGTGAGAGGAGGGTGTGACAGGTAAGGGGATGGTGTCTCAGGTGAGGGGAGGGTGTGACAGGTAAGGGGATGGTGTCTCAGGTGAGGGGATGGTATCACACATGAGAGGATGGTGCAATAGATGAGAGGAAGGTACCACAGGTGAGAGGATGGTGCTGTGGGTTTGGGGGTGGTACCACAGGTGAGAGGATGGTACCACAGGTAAGAGAAGGGTATCACAGGTGAGAGGACAGTGCCACAGGTGAAAGGATGGTACCACAGGTGAGAGGATGGTGTGACAGGTAAGGGGAGGGTGCCACAGGTGAAAGGATGGTACCACAGGTGAGAGGATGGTGTGACAGGTAAGGGGGTGGTGCCACACGTGACAGGATAGTGCTGCAGGTAAGAGGAGGGTATCACAGGTGAGAGGATGGTGCTGCAGGTAAGGGGATGGTGCTGTGGGTTTGGGGACGGTACCACAAGTATGAGGATGGTACCACAGGTGAAAGGATGGTACCACAAGTAAGGGGATAGTACCACAGGTAAGGGGTGGGTACCACAGGTGAAAGGATGGTGTTAAGGGTTAGTGCCTCAGGTGAGAGGACGGTGCCACAGGTAAGGGGATGGTGCTACAGGTGAGAGGGTGGTATGACAGGTATTGGATTGTGCCTCAGGTGAGGCAATGGTGCTGTGGGTGAGGGTGCTGCAGGTGAGAGGATGGTACCACAGGTAAGAGGAGAGTACCACAGGTGAGAGGATGGTGCAATAGGTAAGATGATGGTGCTGTGGGTTTGGGGATGGTACCACAGGTAAAGGGATGGTGCCACAGATGACAGGATGGTGTTAAGTGTTGGTACCACAGGTGAAAGAATGGTGCCACAGGTAAGGGGATGGTGCCACGGGTAAGGGGATGGTACCACGGGTAAGGGGATGGTACCACGGGTAAGGGGATGGTGTGACAGGTATTGGATGGTGCCTCAGGTGAGAGGATGGTGCTGCAGGTCAGGGGGTGGTACCACAGGTGAGGGGGATGGTATCAGACACGAGAGGACGGTATCACACGTAAGAGAAGGGTATCACAGGTGAGAGGATGGTGTGACAGGTAAGGAGATGGTGCCTCAGGTGAGAGGATGGTGCAGTGGGATCGGGGATGGTACCACAGGTGAGTGGATGGTATCACAGGTAAGAGAAGGGTATCACAGGTAAGAGAAGGATATCACAGGTAAGAGAAGGATATCACAGGTAAGAGAAGGGTATCACAGGTAAGGCGATGCTCCCACACCTCTGCAACTCTACCACATTCGGGTTTCACTCACACACAACACCTCCGACGTACAGCAAAGTTTGCCCGGAAAATTCGAACACTACCACGATGCAAGGCAGCGCGTGGCAGGGATCCGTCGGGACGTCGCGACAGACGACAAATCCGAGCCCATCGCAGATGTGAGCGGGCCAGGCCGCCGTGGAGGGCGGGGGGGGGGGGGGGGGTGGGCGGCGAGGCCCATTCAGGCCCCGCCACTGCCCCCCTCCCCACCCTCCGCTGCAGCCTCATCGCCTCGCGACTGTCGCGACACCTCCCGCGCCGCCTCACGGAGCTGTCGATCTCCGATTGGCTGTCTGCCACGCGACGCTGGAGCTGATTGGTCGGAGACAGCGCGGCGCCGGCGCTGATTGGCTGCTGGTTTGCCCGCCTTTGAGGGAGTCCCTGCTCTCAGACCGTGCCAGGGTCCAAGATGGCGGCGGGCGCGCTGTGGGTGTGGGGGCTCCTGGCGGGGCTGGCGGCGGTTGCTGAGGGGGGACCCCGCACTCTGGTACTGCTGGAGAATGGGAACCTTCGGGATACGCATTCCATGTTCTTCCGCAGCCTCGCGGGTACGGGGAAAGGGAGAGGGGGAGCGGGGGAAGGGGTTGGGTGGGGATGAGGGGGAGAGGGGTTGGGGTGGGGGAGGAGGTTGGGGGGGATCTGAGGGGAAGGGGTGGGTTTGGGGTGTCCTGGTTAGGATGGGGGAGGAGAATGGGGTGGTCTGAGGGAAAAGGGAGTGTTTGAGGTGCCCTGAGGGAAAAGGAGGCGTTTGAGGTCCCCTGGTCACTGTGAGGGATGAGATTGTGGTTTTCTGAGGGGAAAGGAGGTGTTTGGGGCGCCCTGGTTAGGATGGGGGAGGAGAATGGGGTGGTCTGAGGGAAAAGGGAGTGTTTGGGTGCCTTGGTCGGAATAGGAAAGGAGGTTGGGGTGCCATGAGGGGAAAGGGAGTGTTTGGGGTTCCCTGAGGGAAGAGGGGGTGCTTGGGGGTCCCCTGGTTGGAATAGGGCAGGAAACTGGGGTGACCTGAGGGAAAAGGAAATGTTTGGGGTGACCCGAGGGAAGAGGGTCTGTTTGGGGTGACCTGGTCAGGATAGAGGAGGAGATTGGGATAACCTGTGGAAAAAGGGAGTGTTTGGAATCCCCTGGTCACTGTGAGGGATGAGATTGGGGTTTTCTGAGGGGAAAGGGGGGTTTGGGGTCCCCTGGTTGGAATAGGGGGAGAAGATTGGTGTGAACTGAGGGAAAAGGGGATGTTTGGGGTCCCTGTGTCAGAACAGAGGAGGATATTTGGGTTACCTGAGGGAAGAGGGAGTGTTTGGGGTTCCTTGAGGGTAGAGAGGGTGCTTGAGGTCCCCTGGTAGAGAATAGGGGAGGAAATTGGGGTGTCCTGAGGGAAAAGCGAGTGTTTGAGGTCCCCTGGTCACTGTGAGAGATGAGATTGGGGGTTTCTGAGGGGAGAGGGAGTGTTTGGGATTCCCTGAGGGAAAAGGGGGTGTTTGGGGTCCCCTGGTCACTGTGAGGGATGAGATTGGGGTTTTCTGAGGGGAGGGGGAGTGTCTGGGGTGGCCTGGCTGAGGGAGCAGATTGGCATTCCCTGGGTGAGAGGGGGTTGTTTGGGTTCCCCTGGTGAGAATGAAGAAGGCAGAGGACCCCTGGCAGGGTGAGGGAGTGAGGGGGACCCAGCACAGGCCTGAGGGAGAGATTGGGGTTCAGTGGGGTGAGAGGGGACAGCTGGAGGCCCCTGCTCAGGCAGAGGGAGGGGATTGGGGACCCTGTGCTGGGCTGAGGGAGGAGATGGGGATTTCCTGGTTGGAGAGGGGAGTGTTTGGGGTGCCCTGGTCAGAACTGGGGAGGAGGTTGGGGCTGTTCTCCCTGTGTTTCGGGTCCTCTGCCATGTTGGTCCCCATTGATGTGTGACAACATCCTTCAGTGTGACAACTTGAGAGATGGGCTGATTGCAATGGGATGAAGTTCAACAAGGCCAAGTGACGGGTCCTGCCCTTTGGCCACAACAACCCCCTGCAGCGCTCCAGGCTGGGCACAGAGTGGCTGGAGAGCAGCCAGGCAGAGGGACCTGGGGGGACTGAGGGACAGGAAGCTCAACAGGAGCCAACAGTGTGCCCAGGTGGCCAAGAAGGCCAATGGGATCCTGTCCTGTATCAAAACTAGCGTGACCATCAGGCCCAGGGCAGTGACCCTTCCCCTGTACTCTGCATTGGTGAGGCCACACCTTGAGTGTTGTGTTCAGTTCTGGGCCCCTCAGTTCAGAAAGGATATTGAGATGCTGGAGCGGGTCCAGAGAAGAGCAACGAGGCTGGTGAAGGGACTGGAGCACAAGTGCTGTGGGGAGAGGCTGAGGGAGCTGGGGTTGTTTAGCCTGGAGAAGAGGAGGCTCAGAGGTGACCTCATCACTGTCTATAACTACCTGAAGGGAAGTTATAGCCAGGTGGGGGTTGGTCTCTTCTCCCAGGCACTCAGCAATAGGACAAGGGGGCACGATGGGCTCAAGCTCTGCCAGGGGAAATTTAAGTTGGATATCAGAAAAAAATTTTTTACAGAGAGAGTGCTCAGGGATTGGAATGGGCTGCCCGGAGAGGGGGTGGATTCACCATCCCTGGAGATTTTTAAACACAGATTGGACGTGGCGCTGGGTGCCATGATCTGGTAAATGAACTAGAGTTGGACCAAGGGTTGGACTCGATGATCTTGGAGGTCTTTTCCAACCCAGTCGATTCTATGATTCTCTATGATTCTATGACTCAGCATGGGGGCTCTTCAGGGCATCCATCCCCTTGGGTTTGTATGGGAACCCCCTGGTGCTGCTCACAGAAAGCCCCTAGGGCAGTTTTTCCAAACCACCACTGTTTCTTGGGGAAATAAAATGCTGGATCCTGCCATGGAAAAGTTGTCCCTCTGTGCCACGGCTGCAGACAGGGGCTTCGACCTCACCTTCCGCACCGCGGACGACGCCGGCCTGTCCCTGATAAAATACGGGGAGTTCCTCTACGACAACCTCATCATCTTCTCCCCATCCATAGAAGGTCAGTGCAGGAGGGGCAACTCCAGCGCTCTGGAGCTTGGTGGCATTTTTGGGAGGGGTTTTCCAGCTGTTTTGTGGATTTTAGTGAAATCTTACACTGGGGATGTTACCCAGTATCAAACTGCAGCTCCACACGGGCTTTGAACGTGGTCCTTTCACTGGGGAGGAGCAATTTGGTGATTTACTGTGGTTTAGTTCTGCCAGGGGGTTATTTCTGAGCACTTTTGATGGATTGTTGCTGTGTGCCTTCAGATTTTGGTGGGAACATCAACGTGGAGACCATCACTGCCTTCATCGACGGCGGGGGCAGCGTCCTGGTGGCTGCCAGCTCAGACATTGGTGAGTGCAGGTGTGCCATGGGCAGGACTGGCTGGTGGCAGCCACCGAGCTCCTGCCACAGAAACAGTCAGACAGCACAGCTGTGCACCTCAGGGTCTGATAAATGCTTTGAGTGACGTGTTCAGGGGGAGTTTAGCTGGGCAGATCCTGTTGCTCCTCAGGGTTTTGCTTTTAGAGCATTGAACACGTGAATTTAAAGGTGAATTTAATTTCTTTGGAGTTCATGTGAGGTGTGGTGGGGAATCTGGTGTGTCCCTGCAGGTGACCCCCTGAGAGAGCTGGGCAGCGAGTGTGGGATTGAGTTTGATGAGGAGAGGACAGCAGTGATTGACCATCACAACTATGACATATCTGACCCTGGACAGGTAAATGGGTTGTCTAAAGAGTGAAGGTTTAGTGATGGATCCTCTGTCCTTGTTCTCCCTTTTTAACTCCATCCCTTTTCTGCTCCCCCACCTTCCTCCCAATAAAGTGGTAAATACTCTGTGTTGCAGCATTCAGATCCTTCAGATTGTAGTTTCAGATTGTCCCTGTGTCCCAGGCAGTGACACCGTGACTGACACCAGTTCTGGACCCCTCTGAAGTGTTTGTGGGGGAATTTCACCTCTGGGTGAAGTGTGTCAGACCCTGAGTGTGACACTTCTGATGTGGGAAGGGAGATTTTCAGCCCCAAATGTTCACATTGAGGTTTTCAGATCAATATAAAGATTTTCAGAGATTTTTAGGTCAGTACAGAAACACACACAGTTCTGCTTTATTTTCCCCCTCATCTCATCTAGCACTTTAAAATCAAACCCTATACCAAGGTCTGAGCTAAATATGTTGTGCTAATTTTTATTTAAGTTAAACTGTTGAAGCAGTGTGTGGATTTGAGGATTCTGATTTAAGGATTTAAGTATCAGCCTGGTTTAAGAATGAACATTACTGAATCCAGGGAGGTAAAACACTGCAGGTATTGCTGTTCTTACCAAAAGGCAGTTTGTGTGTCCTCCTGGATCAGTATCAATTTCATTTAATCATAATTAAAAATGCTGGGTGTTTGCTTTTTAATCAGACTGCAACGTTCATCCAACAGCTGTGATTGTCTGTAAGAATAAAATTAACTTTTAATTGAGAAGCTGCTGGTTGTCATAGACCCTGACACCACCCCAGCCCAGTCTCTCTTTTCCCAGCACACTCTGATCGTGGCAGACACGGAGAACCTGCTGAAGGCACCAACCATCGTGGGGAAGGCAGCTCTGAACCCCATCCTGTTCAGAGGAGTGGGGTGAGCAGGAGTGGGGGGACATGGGGGGGTCAGGAATTGACCCCAGGGTGTCACTGGGAGCTGAGCGTAGGTGTCTTGGTTTGGGATAAACAACTGCCAACCCCCCCAAGCACAGAGAGAAAAGCCTCCCTCCTAACACCAGGGAAAGGGAGGAAAAGAGAGGGGAAAGGAAAAAAAACACTTCAAACTGCATTTATACTAAATCTACATATATTTTTACAGAAAGAAAGAGACAATTAGAAGAGAGTACAAATATACACTCACACAAGTCTGCAACAACAAGTTCCCCACCTCAACTTCATAACGAACACACAGATTCTACTGTCCTAACTCCACATTACTTAAGAAAAACCTTATTCCCCAGGGAGACAAACTTAAGCAGAAAGGAGAGACCCAGAACAACACATTTTACTTTCCTGAAATACCCTGTGAGCCAGTGGTGGGCCTGGTCCTCTCCATCCCCCCTGGGACAGCATCGTGTGTCCTCCCAAGAGGAAGGCTGAGAAGTGACTGCCTTAACCACTCCCACACTGGTTCCTACTTCCCTGGAGATGATGTCATAATGTGGTATGGAATACAAAGTTACTGGCTAGAAGAGGTCAGCTGTTAGCTCAGCTCAAGTCAGCTGACAGCTTCGGCCTAGTCCAAACTCCAGAGCCCAAATTTAGGCCCACCTAGGTGAACCCATAACAGTAGGGGCACTCTTAACATGAGCTTAACAAATCTCTCTTGATTTCAAACAAAAATAAAAGGGAACTCCTCAGAGGAGTTTAGTTGTTGACTTAGGAGTGGCTCCTAATAAATTAGTGGAGTTTGACCATAGATCTTGAGGAAATATTTAGTTTCTTGGCCCAGCCAAAGGGTGAGGAGGTCTGTGGGGTGGAGCAGGTGTCTGGATATGCCTCTGGGTGGGGGAGTTTGGGGGTCTTTGTGCTGCTCACCGTGGCTTTCCCTGCAAGGATGGTGGCTGATCCCGACAACCCGCTGGTGCTGGATATCCTGACTGGCTCTTCCACTTCCTACTCCTTCTTCCCAGATAAGCCCATCACTCAGGTACACTCCCTCACCTCCTCTCCTATTTTGAGCTTGACTTTCACAATTAATTCCCTCAAATTTCAGCACTTTGGGAAAATCCTGGAGTGTCTGATCTTCTGATTGGTTTTGGAAGGGTCAGGCTGTTGGCTGCTTCCCAGTGTTGCCCTGGGAGTCTCCCTCTCTGCTCTCTGGAGGTGGGAAGGTGTTCTGTGTGAGGGACACTGAGATCAGCTCAGTTGGTTAAAACTTGGCTGTAATCATGCCAAGGTCCTGGGTTCAATCCCCTGTGTGGGCCATTGACTTAAGAGCTGGACTCGATGATCCTTGTGGGTCCTTCCAACTCAGAATAGTCTGGGATTCTGACACGTGTCCTCAACGCTTGGGAGGAGAGGCCAGACTAGGTCAAAGTGTCCCAGCCAGGGTGGGAATCTGACTCCCATTCCTGCTTATCTTGATCCTCTTGGTTGCAGCCTGTGCACCCCCAGCCAGACTGTCCCACCCCACAGCAAACCCTCTCTGTTTACCCCCACACTGACCCCTCCTCCCGCCCCGCAGTACCCGCACGCGGTGGGGAAGAACACGCTGCTGATCGCGGGGCTGCAGGCCCGGAACAACGCCCGCGTCGTCTTCAGCGGCTCCCTGGACTTCTTCAGCGATGCCTTCTTCAACTCTGCCGTGCAGAAAGCGACTCCCGGCTCCAAGAGGTGCCTTGGCTTCCTGGCATCCCTGGCTCAGGAATGTTTGGGGAGGGGTTTGATGGCGGAAGGCCTGGGAAACAGGCAACAAGTGTTTGTGCTTTGGGAAGGAGCACAAAGCTTGCAGTAAATCGGGGTGACACCTTCTTTAGCCTTGTGGAAAAACGAGCTTTGGGAAGAGGTTCCCTTGCTTTGTGTTGCTCTCCCTCTGCTCCCGGTTTGGCTCTGGCACGTGGGGTGTTTCCTGGGCTGTCTGAGCCTCCCTTGCTCCGCAGGTACTCACAGACAGGTAACTACGAGCTGGCTGTGGCGCTGTCCCGCTGGGTGTTCAAGGAGGAGGGCGTGCTGCGCGTGGGGGCCGTGTCCCACCACCGCGTCGGGGAGCTCGCACCGCCCAGCGCCTACACCGTCACCGACCTCGTGGTGAGGCTGCGGGCACGGCACGGGCAGGGGGGCACCGGGGAGGTGCCTTGGGGTCAGTCTGGGAATGCCTGGGCTTGGGTGGGTGTGGGAATGCCTGGGCTCGGAGCGGGTGTGGGAACGCCTGGGCTTGGAGTGGGTCTGGGAACACCTGGGCTCGGAGTGGGTCTGGGAACACCTGGGCTCGGAGCGGGTCTGGGATTGCCTGGGCTTGGAGCGGGTCTGGGAACGCCCGGGCTCGGAGCGGGTCTGGGAACGCCTGGGCTTGGAGCGGGTCTGGGAACGCCCGGGCTCGGAGCGGGTCTGGGAACGCCTGGGCTTGGAGCGGGTCTGGGAACACCTGGGCTTGGAGCGGGTCTGGGATTGCCTGGGCTTGGAGTGGGTCTGGGATTGCCTGGGCTTGGAGCGGATGTGGGAACGCCTGGGCTTGGAGCGGGTCTGGGATTGCCTGGGCTTGGAGCGGATGTGGGAACGCCTGGGCTCAGAGTGGGTCTTGGAATGCCTGGGCTCGGGGCAGGTGTGGGAGCTCCTGGGCTCGGAGCGGGTCTGGGAACTCCTGGGCTCGGAGCGGGTCTGGGAACACCTGGGCTTAGAGTGGGTCTGGGAACACCTGGGTTCGGAGCAGGTGTGGGAACACCCGGGCTCGGAGCGGGTCTGGGAACACCTGGGCTTAGAGCAGGTCGAGGCGCGTTCTCAGGCGCCGCTGGCCGGTTTGCCCCAGGAGTACAGCATTGTCATCGAGCAGCTTGCTGACGGCAAGTGGGTGCCCTTCAACGGGGACGACATCCAGCTGGAGTTCGTCCGCATCGACCCCTTCGTGAGAACCTTCCTCAAGAGGAACGGTGGGTGCCCCTCACAGGAGCAGCAGGTGCCCCTCACAGGAGCAGCCGGTGCCCCTCACAGGAGTAGCAGATGCCCCTCACAGGAGCAATAGGTGCCCCTCACAGGAACAGTAGGTTCATCTCAGGAGGATTGGTAGGTTCCCTCAAGGGGCATGGTGGGTTCCCCTCAAGAGGAATGTAGGATCCCCCTCCCAAGAGGAATGTAGGATCCCCCTAAGAGGACCAGTAGGTCCCTGTTTTGCCAGGGGACGAGGGTCAACATGAACTATCCAGACACCAACTTTAAATAATAAAGGTATAAATTTACTTTAGTGCAAAACAGCAAAGAATTACAAATGAAGCAAAGAATTTTAAAAGGATAAGCTTAGCAATGCACCCAGTCATAACTACAGAGTGTCTACAGTGATTAAGAAAGATACATCCCCAGTTGCTCCGTTAATACATTCCCATCTTCCAGACCTGCACATCACCTGGGAAGCCCCAGCCACAGGGAAGGGTCAGAGAACCCCTCCTGGGAAAACAAACTCACACCACTTAGTGCAGAAAATTCCTTGCTTACTTCTCTCCTTGGTTTTCATCCAAAGCCTGGCCAGGGCTTCAGAGGAAAATTGGAGTAACTTTGGACCAGCTACTGTGGAATAAAGATAGATACATTCAAATCCAATAAGCCCAGCCCTCTATTTCCATGGCCTTACCCAGTCTCTGAGAAAGATAGATACATTCGTAGTAAATACTCTAATTAAGTGGAATTTTGGCTAATAAGCAGGTATGTGATTACATAGAACATGAGGTTGGAAGGTTCATGTAGAGAGGTCAGCTCTGGCTCAGGGCCTGCTGTTCAGGCCTCAGCACTTCAGTGCAGTGGAGGATCCCCCTCCGAAGGAGCGGTGGGTGCCCCTCAAGGGCAGCTGTAGGTCTGTGTTGCTGCCCCAGCCCCACACTGGGGGTGTTCCCACCTTGCACAGCTCCTCGTGTCCCCCCAGTGTCACCCCTGTCTCGTCCCCAGGTGGCAAATACAGTGTGCAGTTCAAGCTGCCCGACGTCTACGGCGTGTTCCAGTTCAAGGTGGATTACAACAGGCTGGGCTACACCCACCTCTACTCCTCCACACAGGTGAGTTGGTGGGAGCCAATCCCACCTCTGCTCCTCCACACAGGTGAGTTGGTGGGAGCCAATCTCCCCCTTTCCTGGGAGGAAACACCCCCAGGCTGCCCCGCTCCAGGGCTGCTCCGTCCCTCCTGCAGGTGTCGGTGCGGCCCCTGCAGCACACACAGTACGAGCGGTTCATCCCCTCGGCCTATCCCTACTACGCCGGTGCCTTCTCCATGATGGTTGGGCTCTTCATGTTCAGCATCGTCTTCCTGCACATGAAGGAGAAGGAGAAATCCGACTGAGCTCCCTGTGGGAGGAAGAGCCCTTTGCTGGCCCCAGGCAGGGCCAGGCAGCGCTCGGACCCTCCGGTGTGTCCGTGTGAGGACTGGTGGGTGCCGGACACGCCGGGGGGCTGCGTTTGGGCTTTTTGTTTTGACATCTGGGGTGATCAATAGGAATGAAAATTAAATTTGGGGAGGGAATCTATTGCTGAACTGCCTGCAAACCCAGGACTGGGATGCCTCTGGTATTCACTGGTGAGTTGTGATGTCTGTCTTGCTCTGCCATGGGAGTGGGTTGGTTTGGAGTTGGATGGAATTGGAAATTAACTCCCTGATCAAAATAAAGTCTCGTTCCTTTTGCCCTGGATGTGAGCAAAGTGAATTCCTGGTGTGGGGTGTTTGAATGTGTCCCCAGACCTGAGGGGTGTGTCCCCACATCACCTTCACCTGCTCCAGGTGTTCCCAGGGTGGGCTGGAAGGGAACAGTCAGATGGAGCTGAGGCTGGTGAATGCTGGAAGGCAAAAGGGGGAGCCTGGGGTGCACAGGGGGCTTGGGGCACCCTGAGAAGCACAACAAAGGCACACTGAGGAGGACAGTGTGCCCCAAAAGCCACCCTGTGCCCCAAAAAGTGAGCAGGTGGGTTCAGGAACACCCCAAAGGTTCACCAAGGGCCTGGGACATCCCAGGACACAGGGATGCCCAGAGGGCACAGGGACCCGGGGGCACAGGCACAGCCAGGGAAAACAGGGACCACCAAGGATGTGGGGACACCTGGGGCAGAGGGACCCCTGAGGGACAGTGATCCTTGGGGAGCACAGGGATCCCTGGGACACAGGGACACCCAGGGACAGTGGGGGGCAGAAGGAACTCTGGGGACACAGGGACACCCCCGGGGGGCACAGGGACCTGTGGGACACGGGAACCACAGGGACACCCCTGCAGGGCACAGGGACCCCAGTAACACTGGCACCACTGTGGGGCACAGTCACCTGGGGACGTGGGGATCCCTCGGGGGCACAGGGACCCCCAGACACAGGGACCCTTCGAGGACACAGGGACCCCAGGGGGTGGGCACAGGGACCCCCATTGGGGACACAGGGACCCCTTGGATCGGGCACAGGGCCCCATTGGGGGCACAGGGACCCCCCGAGGCAGGCACAAGGACCCCTCGGGTTGGACACAGGGACCCCCCTAGGCGGGCACAGGGACCCCCCGGGTGGGGCACAGGGCACCACTGGGGACACAGGGACCCCTCGGGTTGGGTACAAGGACCCCTTGGGTCGGACACAGGGACCCCCCGGGTCGGACACAGGGACCCCTCGGGTCAGTCACAGGGACCCCTTGGGTCGGGCAGAGCTCCCTATTGGGGACACAGGGACCTCCCGGGTCGGGCACAGGGACCCCCCGGCTCAGGCACAGGGCCCCATTGGGGGCACAGGGACCCCCCGGCTCGGACACAGGGACCCCCCCGGCTCGGGCACAGGGCCCCATTGGGGGCACAGGGACCCCCCGGGTCAGACACAGGGACCCCCCGGCTCGGGCACAGGGACCCCTCGGGTCGGACACAGGGACCCCCCTAGGGGGGCACAGGGACCCCTCGGGTCGGGCACAGGGACCCCTCGGGTCGGGCACAGGGCCCCACTGGAGACACAGGGACCCCTCGGGTCGGGCACAGGGACTCCTCCGGGTCGGACACAGGGACCCCCCGAGTCGGGCACAGGGACTCCCCCGGGTCGGGCACAGGGACCCTCCGGGTCGGGCACAGGGACCCCTCGGGTCGGACACAGAGACCCCCCGGGTCGGACACAGGGACCCCTCGGGTCGCGCAGAGGCCGCGGGGCCGCTCCGGCCCCTCCCACGTGCGGGCGCGCGGCGGGGGCGGGGCCTGCGGGCGGCGGGGGCGGGCACTGATTGGGCGGGCTCGCGGCGTGACGCGCGGGGCGGGGCGGGGCGGCGGCGGCGGGAGCGCGCGGCGGGCCGGGAGCGCGCGCGGGGCGGCCATGCTGCTCACCGTGTTCTGCCTGCGCCGCGACCGCTCCGAGATCACCTTCAGCCTGCAGGTGGACGCCGACTTCGAGCTGCAGAACTTCCGCGCCCTCTGCGAGCTGGAGTCCGGCATCCCGGCGGCCGAGAGCCAGGTCAGGGCCTGCCCCCGCGCCGCCGCCCCGAGCGGCGCCCACAGCCAGGGCCCGGGCGGTGCCCCCGGGGTCGGGGTGGCCCCACAGGGCCTGGGGGGAGCGGCGGTGCCCACGGGGTGGGGGGCGGTGTGGAGGGAGCGGCGGTGCCCCCGGGGTCGGGGTGGCCCCACAGGGCCTGGGGGGAGCGGCGGTGCCCACGGGGTCGGGGTGGCCCGGGTGGGACCGGCTCTGTGCCCCCTGTTCCCACAGGCTTTGGGGTCCCCTTGGGCTGTGCCCCCCTGTTCTCACAGGATACTCCCGGGCCGTGCCCCCCTGTTCTCACAGGATTCCGATCCCCCCGGGCTCTGCCCCCCTGTTCTCGTAGGGTTTGGGGTCCCCCCGAGCTGTGCCCCCCTGTTCACACAGGGTTTGGGGTCCCCTCGGGCTGTGCCCCCTGTTCCCTCAGGATTTGGGGTCCCCCCGGGCTGTGCCTGCCCCCTGTTCCCACAGGGTTTGGGGTCCCCTCGGGCTGTGCCCCCCTGTTCCCACAGGGTTTGGGGTCCCCCCGGGCTGTGCCTGCCCCCTGTTCTCACAGGGTTTGGGGTCCCCTCGGGCTGTGCCCCCCTGTTCCCACAGGGTTTGGGGTCCCCTCGGGCTGTGCCCCCCTGTTCCCACAGGGTTTGGGGTCCCCTCGGGCTGTGCCCCCCTGTTCTCACAGGGTTTGGGGACCCCCGAGCTGTGCCCCCCTGTTCTCACAGGATTTGGGGTCCCCTCGGGCTGTGCCCCCTGTTCCCTCAGGGTTTGGGGTCCCCTCGGGCTGTGCCCCCCTGTTCCTCAGGGCTTGGGGTCCCCTCGGGCTGTGCCCCCCCCTCCTCCCCCCGGGGTCGCGGCCCCGGGGTCTCCGCCCGCGGATCGGGAGTTTGGGGGTAGTTTGGGGGTTGTTTGAGGGTTGTTGGGGAGGGTCGCGGTCCCTTCTCTCTGGTTTGGGGGGGGGGAAACGCGTCGCTTTTGGCTCCGAATCCTGTTTGCCCCTCGGGGAGGGCTCCGACCCCCCGTGACTCGCGGGCCCTCCGGAAACGGCCGGGGCAGGTCCCGCTGAGAGGGGGAAAATAAAGTGGGTTTGTTGTTTTTGTTGAGGTTTCGTAGGAATTTGGCGTTTAAACCGGGCAGGATTGGGACGAGAGGGGGAAAGGTGGTGGCTCGTGGGATCCTCAAACCCCTGAAGTGTTTGGGAAAGGGTTTGTTTATCCCATCAAACCCCTGCCTGGTCTGGGGCGGAAAGGGCACATTGAGGCTTTTCCTGCCTTTTTTCCACCCAGGTGTGGGGACCAGACGGGCACACCAGCAAATATCCCCCCCCCCAGCCCAAATTCGGGGCTCACTCGTTGCCAAACACGCGGGTGGGGCCGGTCTGGGCCATCTGTCCATCCCTCATCCCCCGGGGTTTGCTCGTGGTTTGGGTTCTGTCCCACTTTTTTGGCCGTTCTTCCCAGTTTTTCCCAGCCAGGGCGGTGTCTGCTCCTTTTCTCCACTCTGGCTCTGCCTGGCAGAGTTTGTGGAGTTTATTGGTGGTGGCTTTTGCTTCCCGAGCCTTTTCCCAGTCCCCATTAACAAAGTGTTTTTCCAGCCAAGCCAGGATTAGTCAGCGCTGGGAGCTGCAGGGGCAGCCCTGGGGCTGGAGTTGCCCTCGCCCAGCAGGTTCCCAGGGGAGTTTGGCTTCCCCTCCGCCTTGGGCAGGCCTTGTGTTTTGGGAGGCCGGTGTTGAGGGGAAGTGATCCTAGAGCAGGGATGGGAAATCCAGGTGAGGTGGATTTTCCTTTAGAGAAAATCTCTGAATTTTGGGTGGGTGGTAGAAAGAGAGAACTCACCTCATACAAAGGTTCTGACTGTCTCCAGCAAACCCCCTGTGTTTGTGGTGACCTCCTGGATTTGGGGACAGCCCCTACCCTGGGAGTCTGCAGTGCCTTTGACATCTCCAGGCCTGAACTGGAGTCCAACTCCTGCCTGTCCCCTGTCCCTCAGTGACTGCAGCTCCGGGGCTGCTTTAGGATAACGAGGGGTCCCTTCTCCGCTTGTGTTTTGCTGGGAGTTCCCTGGAAGGAGTTTCTCCCCCAGCTGAGCTGTGCAGGGTTTGGTGCTGCCAGCCCCGGGTCACACACAGTGCTGTGCTTTTGGAGCCACCTCTGCCTTCCTTCTGCTCCTCCATCTGCCACTCCTGCATCATCCCGTGCCGAGCTTGCCACGTGGTTATTTATTACTCCTCTCCCTCTCCCTCTCCCTCCCCTTCCCAGTGTTTGTGAGGTGTTTTAGGGATCTTTAATGGGGAGAAGGGTTGGACAGCAGCAGGAATTTCTGCCTGGAAGGGGTGGGCAGGGGGCACAGCAGCAGGAATTGCTGTCTGGAAAGGGTGGGCAGGGGCTGCCCAGGGAGGTTTGGAGTTCCCAGCCCTGGAGGTGCCCAAGGCAGGACTGGCCGTGGCACTCAGAGCTCTGGGCTGGGGGACAAGGTGGGCATCGGGCACCGGGTGGGCTCCAGGGGCTGGGAGGGCTTTGCCAAGGTGGGCATCGGGCACAGGGTGGGCTCTGTGGGCTGGGAGGGCTTTGCCAAGGTGGGCATCGGGCACAGGGTGGGCTCTGTGGGCTGGGAGGGCTTTGCCAAGGTGGGCATCAGGCACAGGGTGGGCTCCAGGGGCTGGGAGGGCTTTGCCAAGGTGGGCATCAGGCACAGGGTGGGCTCCAGGGGCTGGGAGGGCTTTGCCAGGGTGGGCATTGGGCACAGGGTGGGCTCTGTGGGCTGGGAAGGCTTTTCCAAGGTGGGCATCAGGCACAGGGTGGGCTCCAGGGGCTGGGAGGGCTTTGCCAACCTCAAGGATTCTGTGCAAAAGTTATAAAAGTACAAGTTACCAGTGATGCAACTCGTTGTGTGGAAGGACTTGCCATTCTGAAACCACAAACAGGCAGTTTCACATCTACCAAACGTGGCTGTTTTCTGCCCTTTTCCCACCACCGAGGTGTGCATTGTGTTCAAGGTGTTGTGTTGGCACGAGAGAGGATGAGTTCCATTGTGAGGGTCGTGCAAGGTGGAGTGAACCATTCCTGTGTGTGCAGGAGGGTCAATCCCAGCCTTTTTCTGTGCTTGGGAGGTGAATTCCGGGTGCTGGGGTGGGGCAGGAGCCGTGAGGGGTCCCAGGGAGGGCAGGTCACAGGTTGGTGTGAGATAACAGAGGCTGTGCCGGTGGCTGAGGTGATAAGAGGAGCTGGGTGAGCAGAGAGGAAATAATTGGGCTCAGTGTGGTCTCCTCCACTCACTGAGGCCTTGGCGTTTCAGGAGAAGGGGCAGGGAGGCTCTTGCCAGAGCTGTGTTGTTCTGGCAGCACCTCATTCCCTTTGTCTCTGTCTCTCTGTGCCCTCCATGTCCTGTTATTTGCCATGCTCTGGAATGTTTGAGGGTTCTGGGTTTGGTTGCTGGGGGTTCCCATGGCTCGTGCCTGGGGTTCCCATGGCTCCTGCCTGGGGTTCCCATGGCTCCTGCCTGGGGTTCCCATGGCTCCTGCCTGGGGTTCCCATGGCTCCTGCCTGGGGTTCCCATGGCTCCTGCCCGGGGTTCCCATGGCTCCTTCCCGGGGTTCCCATGGCTCGTGCCCGGGGTTCCCATGGCTCGTGCCCGGGGTTCCCATGGCTCGTGCCCGGGGTTCCCATGGCTCCTGCCCGGGGTTCTCTGCTCCTTGAGGAGGTTCTACCCTGTGGCATCACACACAGGGAACCCACCAGTGCCTGCATCCCTGCCAGGGCCAGAGCCTGCCCTCCTGCAAAGCTGCCACAGAGCAGACCATCGAAAGGCAGCAAAATCTAGTCTGTTCCAGGAGTGGAGCAGGATGGGTCAGGAGTGGATTAATCCAGTCTGTAATGGACGTACCACGAGTATTTAATTCATTGTCTGGGCTGTGAGGCTGAACGCTCATAAATCCAATCCCCAGCAAGATGACAGAAGTAAAGCCTCACTTAAACTGATTACCTCGTCTCTCCCGGAGTGTCTGTGCAGGGAATCTGCCACTCCAGATTTGGGTGTGCAGCTGGGATTTATGACAGGCTGGTGCTGCAGCAGCACCGACCCCGCCGGTAACGTGAGAGGCCGTGCCGGGCTCTGCCAGCACGGGCTGACCTTGGTTACCCCAGGCTGTGGTGTGGGGTGGACACCAAGCACCTCCATATCACTGCCCCTGCCCTGGGGGGGCTCTGGGGGTCCCAGGCCAGGCAGGACCTGCAGGGGGGTGTCAGTGAGAGGGCAGGGGCAGCTCCTGCTCATTTCATAGAATCATAGAATGGATTGGGTTGGAAAAGACCTCCAGGATCATCAAGTCCAACCCTTGGTCCAACTCCAGCCCCTTTACCAGATCATGGCACTCAGTGCCATGGCCAAGCTCAGTTAAAAAACCTCCAGGGATGGGGAATCCACCCCCTCTCTGGGCAGCCCATTCCAATCCCTGAGCACTCTCTCTGCAAAGAATTTTTTTCTGCTCTCCAACTTCAATTTCCCCTGGCAGAGCTTGAGCCCATCGTGCCCCCTTGTCCTATTGCTGAGTGCCTGGGAGAAGAGACCAACCCCCACCTGGCCAGAACTTCCCTTCAGGGAGTTCCAGACAGTGCTGAGGTCACCTCTGAGCCTCCTCTTCTCCAGGCTGAACACCCCCAGCTCCCTCAGCCTCTCCCCACAGCACTTGTGCTCCAGTCCCTTCTCCAGCCTCGTTGCTCTTCTCTGGCCCCGCTCCAGCCCCTCAATATCTTTCCATCCTGTGTTTCCCCAGTCCTGCTGCCTCTGACTGCCAGCCTGGGCTCTGGTCACTGCTGCTCCTCCTGCCTTGCCTTGCTGTGGCACCTCTGCTGATGGGTCAGAATGTTGTGTGAGGGTCTGTGTGAGATTTTGGAGCTGCTGGAGTGAAACAATCCAAGTCTAGACCTTCAGACAGGACGTGGTTGGGTTTTGGGAGCATGTTGGGTCTGCTCCCCGTGATAACATCAGAGCTGTGGCCACACCAGCACTGGGAGAGCCTCTTCTCTGCCAGTCCCAACCTGTGGCAAACCTGTTCTTGCTGAACTGGCCTTTTCCAGCTTCAAAAAGATGCAGTTTGGCTGAACAAGGTGGTAAAACTTGAAATCTGATCATGTTCCTGAGGGGTTCCTGCCAAGTTCTCAGGCACTCCTTGCTCTGAGCTCCTGCCAAGGGTTGGACCCGACCCACTTGGTCTCACTGTGCTCCAGGGAAGGCACAGAAACCTCTGCCTTGGTAGGTGCCATTTCTGGGAATATTTGTTCCCATAAATCCCAGCTTTATTTTGCTTTTCCTCCTTCCCTTTGATTCAGGGCATCTGTGGGTGTTACAGGTCCCCAGTGTTAAAGGGAATGTTCCAGTGGGGATTATTAACCTTTATCTCAGTGTTTCTGTGTTTAACCTGTGGCCCCCTCCTTAGGCTGGGTTATCAGAAGAGAAATGATACGACTTTGTGTTGCACAGCCACAAGAACGTCATTCCCCCCATGGATTGATGGCACTTTGGGAGCGGTGCCTTTGGGTGCTCCCAGTCTGGGTAAACTGGAAAGCACTGAGCTGATGATTGAGGTCCCTGCAGAACTGGTTATTCTGGGGAGCTGTGCTGGGGGAAGAGGCAGAGATCGTGGATGTTGGGCTGGATCATCCATGGATAGACCCGGATTGGCGCTGCCGGAATGTCCGTGGGTGCTGCCGTGGGGGCAGGTCACGCTGCAGAAAACATCCCTGGCTTGTGTTACCATAGAGGTCGGAGTTTGGCAACGTGGGCAGACAGCCCTGGTCAAGGCTTGCCTCCCTTTGCTGCTCTTGGCCTCTAATCAGGACAGACCAGCCCTTCTCTGAGGTGCTGAGTGTTGGAAGCCACTGCTGGGTCTCGGCAAGTCCAGCCCTGTGTTGTCCAACCACATGCATGTGCCCGAGGCCGAGGGGTGTTGGCCAGGCCTGTGAGAACATCACACCTTCCCTTCTGGAGCTTGACATGGGTCTGCAGGATTTACTGGAATGCTTTTTGTCCCCCAGAACTGACATCTTGCCTGTTTTTTTGTTCCCCCCTGTGCTGTGGTGCCGGTGGCTCTCGGGGCGCTCCCCTGGCTCAGATCGTTTATGCGGAGCAGCCGCTCACCGACAACAACCGGTCCTTGGCCTCCTATGGCCTGAAGGACGGGGACGTGGTGATCCTGCGGCAGAAGGAGACGGTGGAGCCCCGGCCCTCCATCCGCTTCCCAGGTGAGGAGGGCTCTGTGCCAGCTGCTGCCCAGCCTGTGCAGGTTCCTCGGGATTTATCCCACACCAGCTCCTGTTGGCCTCTGACACCCACTGGGGCAGGGAGGGAGGGTGATGGGATGAGGCAAGAGGGGCTTTTAAATTCACTGAAGGGCTTCTAATGTAATGGCTGGTTGGTTCTGAGGAAGCCAATGCCATTTTATTGCTGTTTTGGGGAAATACGGAGGCAGCAAGGAGGGTTCAGCATAGTTTTGGTGAAGGTATTTGAGCTTTCCTACAACCACTTGTTCCCTTCCCACTGGCCATGATGGCACAGCCGTGTCAGACCCAGGAACATCCCCTATGGATGTGTCCTGAATGTGTCCTATGGCAAATTCCCTGAGGAGCCACATCTTACCAAACCCAGTGGCACAAACGTGTGTACACGTGAAAGGCTCCTCTGGGAATGCCTGAGCAGAGCCCTGCACCTCTTCACAGCCATTCCAAGCAAATCCCAGTCATAAAATATCCCTGGAAAAGGTGCCACAGGCTGAGAAGGGCGTGGGAGCATTGCTGAGGTCCTGGTCGTGCCTCAGCTGGAGGATGGGTACCTGCAATGCAGGTCTGCAGGAACGGTACTACCTTTTTTTCCCCCTGCTTTCTTTTAACCCAAGAGACTGAAGTGCCTGGGAGCCACTGGGTTTAGCCCTGCGGTCCCTCCGTGAGGGATTCACGTTTGGGAAGCTGGGAATAACTAGTCAGCAAGTGCATTTCAGGGGATTAAAACTGGGGCAGACAGACAAGCCCAGTTACATAAACCCCCGTCATCGCTAACCCAGTGACCCGGGGCCGTGGCTGCGCTTCCGACACAAACTGCGGCTCCCGGGATCCGCCCCGGTGCAGCTTTAGGGCAGCTCATCCCTCCCGTGGTTTTCCAGCAGAGCTGTAACCACGAAGCACCGACACCTGTGCTGTTCCTCCCTCCAGGTCTGCCCAGGATAGACTTCAGCACCATCGCAGTCCCCGGGACGTCCTCGCAGCCGCCGCCGGCCCCGCCGCGGCCTCGCCCGTCGCCTCCGGATGCTCCGGCGTTCCCGCAGGGCCTGGACAACCCGGCACTGCTGCGGGAGATGCTGCTGGCCAACCCCCACGAGCTGTCCCTGCTCAAGGAGCGCAACCCGCCCCTGGCTGAGGCCTTGCTGAGCGGGGACCTGGGTGAGTTGGGCTTGGAGCTGCCAGGGGGGTGTGATGAGCTGGGAGCGCTGGGGGCCCACGAGGGGTGGGTAAAAGGTGCCACCTGGCAGCACTCAGGGCAGAGTTCTCTGTTTCTGGGTGTATTTCCCCTGCTTGGCTTCTTTAATATCCTCTGGAGAAGAGGAGGCTCAGAGGTGACCTCAGCACTGTCTGGAACTCCCTGAAGGGAAGTTCTGGCCAGGTGGGGGTTGGTCTCTTCTCCCAGGCACTCAGCAATAGGACAAGGGGGCACGATGGGCTCAAGCTCTGCCAGGGGAAATTGAAGTTGGAGAGCAGAAAAAACTTCTTTGCAGAGAGAGTGCTCAGGCATTGGAATGGGCTGCCCAGAGAGGGGGTGGATTCCCCATCCCTGGAGGTTTTTCAGCTGAGCTTGGCCATGGCACTGAGTGCCATGATCTGGTAAAGGGACTGGAGTTGGCCCAAGGGTTGGACTTGATGATCTCAGAGGTCTTTTCCAACCCAATCCATTCTGGGATTCTCTTTCCCCTGCCCAGAAATACCAGATGAACAGGTAAGGAGGGTGTGTGAACACAAGTGACTCAGCTCTTGGTTTTTACACCAAGACTCTGCCAAATGCACATTTTCCAGTAAAGGTGGTGTGTTTGCTGCATCCCAGAGCCCACTGGGACTCAGCAGGGACCAGCAAGCTCTAAAACCAGCCCTGTCCAGAGTTATTGGATGCTGTGGGAGTGGACCTTGGAAAGGAACACACAAATAGGGTCTTTTGGGAGCTTTTTCTATCGCAGTAGTCACAAATGGTTAAGTTTGGTTAGTCTTGGAAGTGTCCATGTGTTTTGGGCACAGGTGGAGCCTTGTACCATGTCCCTCACTGCCTCTGCAAGTGAGTAGCTGATGTTGGTTCCTTGTTCTTCCTGCAGGGCAAGCTTTGAACTCTGGTGTCCTTTTGGTATGAAAAGAGTGGAGTTTTGGGCATCCAGAAGTGCTTCTAAACCTCTGCAGGATGTTTAGTTGGGAAACAAATCCTGTTGAGTTTGGAGAAATGAGTGAAGAGAAGGAGCTTTTAGCAGGAGGCTTTTTCCCACTTTCAAGGTTATATCCACATGATTTCTCTGCCAGAGGAAGCCTGAAAGAAACTTCCTTGGATATTGTCAACCTATTTAATTTTTAATTCTGACTCTAGTTCCTATCCAGAGTTAAAACCACGTTCTTTGCATTCTCAGGCTTCTTCATGCTTCTTGCTGGGGGTTTTCCCTTGAGCAGAGGAGCTGCCCTTGGCCAGGAAACCAGAGGTTAAGCCCAGGATACCCAGGAGTGGCTCCTCTGCTGCTCTGCCTGGTCTGTGCATACCAAACTTGGACCCAGATGTGCATTTTCAGTCCCAAATGGCTGCACTGGGCTCTCAGGAGGAAGGGGTTTGGTCTGGTTCTGCCCTTGTCCTGCTGCACAGCTACTTCTCTGGGTGTTTGGGCACAGATCCAGTCCAGCTCAGCTCTAATTCCCAAATATCCACGTGGATCTGTGCCCTGTGGCTGTGCTGGATGAAGGCACCTGCTGTAGAGAGGCCTAATTTCAAAAATCCAGACAGTAAAATGCACCCAAGGGCTCCCTGAGCACGTAACAGCCCTGGAGCCAGAGCTGCCTCCTGGGATCTGCATCCCTGGAAGCAAACCCAGGATTCTCCATGAGTACAGCCCTCCATGCACTGCCAGGACCTTGGGGGGATGTGTGTGATCCCACCCAAGTGGTGAGAAACAGCCAGAGGCCATCCAGAAAGTGGGAATCCAAAAGCTGTGGTCTTCAAATGTCCATCTAGTCTTAGAGTCTGGCCTGAGACCCCCTGGTTCCAGTGGTGGGCATTCATATTTAGGGATTATAATCTCTAGTTTAGGTTTCCTTGGGTTTAAAGGAAATTTTTGTGTCAGCCTTTGTGGGTTTTTTCATTATTTTTCCCTATAAAAATGTATGTGCCAGGAAACTGAGTTTGACTGGGCAGGATTTGGGAAGGGACAAGAAGAACAAGCTCTGTCCAGTTGCTTTTCATCTCAGCAGGTTCCTGCATTTGTCCCCAATCCTTTGAGGTCCATCCACGCTGCCCTCAGAGGGAGCTTTTTCCTGTGTGCTGCTGAGTCTGCCCCTCAGCCCTCATCAAAGGAAGCCTTTGCTGTGCCAGAATTTGATTTGCAAGAGTAATTTCCAGTAAAAAGCCTTTCTGTATCTCCTTGTTCCCACAGAGAAGTTCACCAGGGTGTTGCTGGAGCAGCAGCAGGACCGAGCACGGCGGGAGCAGGAGCGGATCCGACTCTACTCCGCTGACCCCTTTGATCTCGAGGCACAGGCCAAGATAGAAGAAGACATAAGGTAAGAAACCAAAGTGCCTTGTGGGATTTAGGGATCTTTCCTGGGGAAAACACTGCTGTGCTTCCATCCATGGTGGTGTTTCCTTGGAGGAGGCAGAATCTGAACACACTGCTTGTCAGACACAGGTTTGCTTGGCGGGTGATGCTCTGGGCCGTGTGGGAATGTTGGGATTTGGGATGTGTAGGTGCAGCCCATCCCCTGAGAGTGTCCAGCTGAGCACAGAATGTTCCTCCCTGGGAGGGTGGGCAGGCCCTGGCACAGATTCCCAGAGAAGCTGTGGCTGCCCCATCCCTGGGAGTGTCCCAGGCCAGGTTGGATGGAGCCCTTCATGCCAAGCCTGGAGCAGCATCCATGGGGAGGGAGTTTGGAGCATCCATTCCAGCCTGGTGTCCTCCCAGGCAAAGGCAGGAGCAGGTTATATTCTCAGGGCTATAAATGATGATATTTTGGATAAAAAGCTCTGGATAAAAAGCTTGGAGCAGCATCCATGAGCATCCATTGTAATATGCCCAAGGAAAGGCAGGAGCACGTTATATTCTCAGGGATGTAAGGGGTGATATTTGGGTTAAAAAGCTCTGGATAAAAAATCTGGAGCAGGACCTGGAGCAGCATCCATGAGTATCCACTGGAATATCCATTCCAGCCAGGATAAAACAGGAGCAGGTTGTATTTTCAGGGATATAAATGATGATATTTGGGATAAAAAGCCTGGAGCAGGGCCTGGCAGCATCTGTGGGGAGGGGTTTTAGAGCATCCATTCCAGCCTGGTGTCCTCCCAGGGAAAGGCAGGAGCAGGTTATATTCTCAGGGATATGAATGATGATATTTTGGATGAAAAGCTTTGGATAAAATCCTGGAGCAGGGCCAGGGAGAGGAAGGGGCAGCTGAACTTCTCCTGAAAGAGGCATTTAATGGGGGGCAGAACCACACCCTTAACTGTCTCTAAGGACAATCATAGAATCACAGAGAGATTGGGTTGGAAAAGACCTCTGAGATCATCAAGTCCAACCCTTGGGCCAACTCCAGTCCCTTTACCAGATCATGGCACTCAGTGCCACGGCCAATCTGCATTTAAAAATCTCCAGGGATGATGCTGGAAAACCACTTCCCATTCCTGGGAGTGCCCAAGGCCAGATTGGACAGGGCTTGGAGCAACCTGGGACAGTGGGAGGTGTCCCTGCCCATGGCAGGGGCTGGAATTGAATGGTCTTTGCAGTCTCTTCCCACCCAAATCCTTCCATGACTATGATAGGAGGTGACAGCACCTCTGTCTATCTGTGTGATGTCCTGGAGTTGCCTGAGCTGGGCCAGTCTGAACCTGGAGCATCTCTGGAAGGCACAGCTCCTCTTCAAGGAGGAGCCTGGGGTGCCTCAGTTGTGTTCTGAGCCTGAGAGCTGGGCTGGTGTTGGGCTCTGAGCTGAGCTCAGCACAGCAATGTGGGGTCACCTCTCCCAGCTGCCCCTGAGGTTTGGTTTCACATCCTGCCAATTGTTCTGTGTCTCTGGCTAATTCCAGACTCCAACAGTGCCACTGTCTGAGTGATGTTCTGCAGAACCACATTACCCCTCCTCCCTCTTGCTGCTTGCCAAATGTAATTGCTTTGGACTGAGGCCTGATGGCTTCAATTGAGTGATCAATCCTTGAGGCAGGACATGGCTCTTAGTTCCCACCCACTGATAACCAAGTGTCTCTCTGGTACAGACTCATCCTTGCTCAGAACCAAAACTGAGTGGTGGTAAGAGTTGTTCTCACAAGGTGTTGGTGCTGGATAAATGCTCAGCAATGCAGAAAACAGACATTTGTAGACAGTGGAATGTTGCTTGGGGGCACAGGAGTTCCTTCCTTCTGCTGAGGAGCAGAAAAAGGGGGTGTGCCCAAGGCTGTGCAGCTGTTTGGAAACACTTTGGGCTGAGCATTCCCCAAATTTCACACCCCACTTAGTGGAAAGTGAAATGGCATCAAAATTGGAGCCCTTTGTTGGGAGATAAAGCTGTTTCAGGTGCAGTCACTGTGGATACCCATCATATCCAAGGTCATCCTGGAGGCCATGAGGGGCTCCTTGAAGAGCATTTCTTCACTTGGCCTGAATTTGCACCAAGGGCTTGTGCTCATGGTGAATTTCTTGCTGTGGTTTTGCTCCCCTCCCTCCCTTCCTGTGCCTGGGAAAGGAAGGATACCAGGGAAACAGATTTTAATGTTCAGCTGCTGTGTGGGATTCCAGGGATGGAGCTCCTGGCAACATCTCCCTGTGCCCTCGCCATGACTAATGAACACACAAGTGTTTTGCTGGGGAATCCTCCGTGTTAATGCTGTGCTGGCAGGTCCCTGTGGCCAACACAAGGTCCTCAGGAGCTGAGGTTGTTAGGCAGGGGTTGGAAGGAGCTCTGGCTGCTGATGAACAGCTTGTTGTCTGTGGAATACACCAAGATCATCCCTAGTAATCCCTCAGCTCCGAGGTCTGTGTTCAGCTGTGCTTTCAAGGTGTGTTTGTAAGGTGGGGGCAGCAGGTCTGGCTGTGAGTCAGAGGGATGTCACAAGGCCTGGCTGGTAGAAATTCTGATTTTATTCTCTCCATGAAATTCAGGCAACAGAACATTGAAGAGAACATGACGATAGCAATGGAAGAGGCTCCCGAGAGCTTCGGGCAGGTGGTGATGCTCTACATCAACTGCAAAGTCAATGGACACCCCGTGAAAGCCTTTGTGGACTCAGGTGAGTTACCCCATTTTCATCTCTTTGTCCACACTCTCCCTCACTGAGGGTGACAGTGAACATTCTGGTAGTTTCCCCAAAAAGCCCCATAACAAAGCACTGCATGACAAGATGTTGAAGCACCTTGTTGGCCCCTGAGCACAGTCTGAGTTGCTGAAGGTGAGCAGAGCAGATAGTGGAGAGCAGCAGTGTGTGAACACCCCGGGTGGGTCAGGGCTCCTGTCAGAGCTTCTGGGGCTACCATTCCTGCAAGGTCCCTGCCACATGTCTGTGTCTTATCTCATTTTGCACACAGGGGGATTTCACACGCCTTTTAAAGTGATGGTTCCCATCCACAACCCCAGAGGGGAAGTTCTTGGGGTTGTTCCATCTCTGCAGTAACAGTCAGTGCTGCCCCGTGTGTGGGCAGCCAGGTCATAGAATCACAGAATGGATTGGGTTGGAAAAGACCTCCAGGATCATCAAGTCCAACCCTTGGTCCAACTCCAGTCCCTTTACCAGATCATGGCACTCAGTGCCACGGCCAAGCTCAGGTTAAAAACCTCCAGGGATGGGGAATCCACCCCCTCTCTGGGCAGCCCATTCCAATCCCTGAGCACTCTCTCTGCAAAGGATTTTTTCCTGATCTCCAACTTCAATTTCCCCTGGCAGAGCTTGAGCCCATCGTGCCCCCTTGTCCTATTGCTGACTGCCTGGGAGAAGAGACCAACTCCCACCTGGCCACAACTTCCCTTCAGGGAGTTCCAGACAGTGCTGAGGTCACCTCTGAGCCTCCTCTTCTCCAGGCTGAACACCCCCAGCTCCCTCAGCCTCTCCCCACAGCACTTGTGCTCCAGTCCCTTCTCCACCCTCGTTGCTCTTCTCTGGACCTGCTCCAGAGGCAGCACAGTGGGATTCCCAGGAAGCCTTTGAGCCCTGGGGGAGCTGCTGAGGGCCAGACCTTGAGCTCTTCTGGGAGAGAATTTCAATTTGTGATGGGGATTTAACAGGAATTGTGTTGCTGGCAGGTGCCCAGATGACCATCATGAGCCAAGCCTGTGCTGAGAGGTGCAACATCATGAGGCTGGTGGACCGGCGGTGGGCCGGCATCGCGAAGGGCGTGGGGACACAGAAAATCATTGGCAGGGTGCACTTAGGTAAGTGCTGGCATTTTTGGGGCAGCTTTAGCAGGGGTGTGACTGCATTCCCCACAGTCCTGGCACCGAGGAGTGTCTGGTTTGATGCTTTAACTCCTGCAGAGGAAAATCAAAGTGCATCCGCAGTGTGTGTGTGTTTGTCTCAGGCACAGAACTCTGATTTCTGTCTCATTTAATGCTTTGTTTTAATGGAATTTCCGTGACACTTGGAGGGGAGGGAGCCCCCAGCTCCTGCAGGTGTAGAGAACACACACTGTGGGGGCAAAACCCGAGGGGAATGTGGAGCACCACAACCTTTCCTGTTTGGGTGGGAGCGTTGGGCAGGGATTGCTGCTCAGGAGGGGCTCCAGCACAGTGCAGTGTGTGCTGTTCCTTTGGGAAGAGGAGCCTCTCTGTGCTCTTGTGCAGCTTTTCTGGATGGAAAAAATGGTCCTTATTACCAAAAAATCGATTCTCTTCACTGTTGTCACTGCTCAGACTTGTGTTCTAATGAGCTGTTCACAGTCCCTTGAGTTTGGGGGGTCAGAGAGGCAGAACTTGAGGCTTCTGAGCACTCGGGACCTCGACAGGCCTGGCGGTCCCTGGGGCTTGAACAGGGCTGGGCTTCTGTGACCAGAGCAGGGCACCAGAGCTGTGGTTTCAGACATGCCCAGACCTTCATGGGAGGGGGAAGAGCAGGAAGCAGATTTGTTGGGCTGCAGCAGTGACTTCTCTCCCTCGTGTTTCAGCTCAGGTGCAGATCGAAGGGGATTTCCTGGCGTGCTCCTTCTCCATCCTGGAAGAGCAGCCCATGGACATGCTCCTAGGACTGGATATGCTTAAGAGGCATCAGGTATCAAAACCTCCTCTAAAACAGTTCCTGGCTCTTCCAGGTTAAGTGCAAAGTGCAATGTAAGTGCCTTGCCTGTGAATTCATTAGGATTTTCCTGGGGACAGCTGAGAGTGTATTATCTTCCATCCTGGAAGCACATCCACAGCATCCATCATAGACAGCTCCAGGGTGTCTGGCTGCTCCCTGGAGCTTTTTGCTCTGATCAGAGATGCTCAAAGCTTTGTAACTGAATGATTTATTACAAATCAAGTCAGACAGGGCCCTTTGCTTGGAGCTGATGCTCCTGGCCCGGCGTTCCCTGCCGGGAGCTGTTCCCATTGGAATGGGGTCTCTCACTGAGGGCTCTGCCACGGTCCTGACGTGTCGATGAACTCCCTGAAGGGAAGTTCTGGCCAGGTGGGGGTTGGTCTCTTCTCCCAGGCACTCAGCAATAGGACAAGGGGGCACGATGGGCTCAAGCTCTGCCAGGGGAAATTGAAGTTGGAGAGCAGAAAATAATTCTTTGCAGAGAGAGTGCTCAGGGATTGGAATGGGCTGCCCAGAGAGAGGGTGGATTCCCCATCCCTGGAGGGTTTTCAGCTGAGCTTGGCCGTGGCACTGAGTGCCATGATCTGGTAAAGGGACTGGAGTTGGACCAAGGGTTGGACTTGATGATCTCGGAGGTCTTTTCCAACCCAAGTGAGAAGAGAAGAGCGAGGCTGGAGAAGGGACTGGATGTGGCTCTGAGTGTCCTCTTAAACACCTCCAGGGATGGAGAATCCACCATGTCTTGATCCAACCATGTCTTGATCCAACCATGTCTTGATCCAACCATGTCTTGATCCAACCCTACTGTGATCACCAGCCCAGGGCACAGAGTGCCCTGGGCTGGTGATCACAGTGGGGTTGGATCAAGGATTGGACTTGATGATCTCAGAGGTCTTTTCCAACCCAGTCAGTTCTCTGATCTGTGATGCTGTTCCACAGTGCTCCATTGATCTCAAGAAGAACGTCCTGGTGATCGGCACGACGGGCTCCCAGACCACGTTCCTGCCCGAGGGGGAGCTGCCCGAGTGTGCCCGGCTGGCGTACGGCGCGGGGCGCGAGGACGTGCGGCCCGAGGACATCGCCGACCAGGAGCTGGCAGAAGCAATACAGAAGTCCGTGGAGGAAGCAGGTACCAGGATGAGCCCAGCTGAGATGGGAACCTGCTGCAGTTCTGCTGAGTGTGGGGATGTCTGTGAGCAGTTCCAGCTCCTGGAAGGTGGAGAGAAGGGGCTTTGTTCTTGCTCCAAGTGCAATTCTGTCTCCCTTTCTGGACAGCCAGACCTGCATGAAGGCATTTGGGGGGTTTGCTGTTTCTTTGGTGCTTTGCCTGCAGCTCCCCACCTGCTCTGGTTTCCTGGCCCCTTAAGGAGTGGACACTGGGGGCTGTTGTGGCACCTGGTCACTGGTGTCACGTTGAAGTGCCTGGCAGGGACGTGGCTCAGCTCTGGGGAGGCTCCCCAAGTCCTGCCCTTAATGGCAGCACCTTGGACAAGCAGAGCAGCTGTGGCAGTGGCAACAGCTCATGCCAGTTTTTAGGAACAGCACTACATTTTTCCCTGGAGTGGTTCTTGTGCCCTCAGAGTGGGAGTTGCTTCCTTGCAGTTGCTCTGAGCTTCAAAAGCTGAATTCACTCCTGATGTGCATCCTCAGCCTTAAATGGGATCTGCAGAGGGGACTCTTCCCCTCCTGCAGTTTTGTCCTCAGTGCCCCTGGAGTCCTCACGCTGCACAGATGCAGTGACTGAGCTCGGGAGGATTTTGGTGGCTGCAAAATTTGGTGAAGTAATTTTATTTGTGGCCAAAATAGCTGCAAGCTGAGCTGTGATCCACATGGCCTGAAACTCACATTTTCTGCTCAACTCCTCCCTTAATTCAGCTTTTGGCCAAAGGAAAAATTCATTATTTTTCCCCTGCTGTTACAGGAAACCTGTGAATACCTCAGGGTGTTTTCCTTAGGCCTTTTCCAAGATTTTTAAAAATAACATTTTATATCTGAGTGTTTTATAGAGACCTTTGAGTGTTCCTGCTCATTTTTCCTCTGGAAGCTGACAGTAAATTCTGCTTCCCACACACATGCAGAACTCTTTGCTGGATCAGATTTCAGCTGATGAAGTTTACTTCAACATTTTTATTGCTAATTTTTTAAGACTCTGGCATGCTTATATTTAAAATTCAAGTGAGATAACAAGATTTAACTATATTTTTATATATTTATCAGATATTAATGTATATATTTAACCATAGATATATATAACTAGTTGAAATGCACTGGAATTTTTGTTCAACACTTCCCAGTTGCTGCTTTACAACCCAAAGAGTGAGTCACAAATAATGAAGTTGATAATATTAAGGGGAGCACAGGACTGCACTTTTGCTCCCTTTGGCCCATTTTCTTCCATCCTAAGAATATAAATTCTCCAGAGAAGTAAAAACCTCAGGTCTGGCTTTAATGAATCAGTAAGAAGTACTTTACAAGTGTGATTTTTTCAGCCAAATTTGAATGTTGATTAACTCAAGTTGCAGCCAGTGGAGAGAAACACAAACACAGGTTTGACCTTCCAGTCAGGGTTTGACGTCGCTGAAGGTCAGACTTGGTACCTTGGGCTTGTGTCTCTTCCATAGCTGGCAGGGGTAAATATTGGCTCTTTTCCTGCTAAAACCTGGAGCCTGATGAAGCCTGGGTTGGTTTTTGGAATATATCTCCACTTTGGATGAGACTTTGTAGAAATTATAGTTGGCTGGGCTTAGTTTTCTGCTGAAAGAGTGAACTAACAAGCAAACCTCAGCCCAAACTATGAGTCTTTACAAAAAAGCATTTTAGTTGAGTGTTTTAAAAAGAAAAGTGCCTGAAATGACTTAAATCCAAGCTGCTCATGTACCTGATACAGTTCTAAGGGCCATGTGCCAATCAGCACTCGGCCACTCTCCACTGATGCTGAGCCCTAAAGGAATGTCAGAGATTTATGGGAATAGGAAATCCATGTTGTGTGTTCACTCACTGCTCTTGTAGCACACCAAGGCACAGGACCAAGGTGGGGCTTGTTCAGCTTGGCTGTGACAGTCCTGACACAGGACCAGCCTCTGGCCCACAGGCATTTGTTGGCTGTTTCCCTAAAATGTCAGCAAATTCCCTCTCTCTCTCTTCCAAAACCTGAGTTGCTGCCAGGTGGTACCAAGAGAACCAAGAAGGGAAAGAACAGCACACGGAAGAAGGAGAGAAAGAGAAGGAGATGAAGCACCAGAGAAGCTCAGCTCCCCACAAGATGTGTGTTGTTTCCTAAGAGCTGGAATTTTTGCTGCCTTCCAGGAGATGGCACAACACAGACTCCTGCTTGCACCTGGAGGCTATTAAAGTGCTCGTTCTGAATGCACCTGGATTATCCTTGAGCTTTATTTAATCCCTGGAGCCCACCTAAGGGAGTCTCATGATCTCTGTCAGCTGACCTGCTGGTGGTGGCTGAGGTGGTGCTGGAGGCCTGGTGTGGTTCACTGGCACCTGGATCCTCCTCATTTATTTCTGAGGGCTTGATGCTCTTTTGTGCCACTTCCCCATCACTGGGAAACTCAGTGATCGTGGGGGATTTACAAACAAACCTGGCAGCAAAACTGGAGCTGTGTGAGGAGGAGGAGGAGGAGGAGAGGCAGTGCAGTCAGGCAGGTCTCCTCACACCCAGCTCTTCCTCCAGGCAGCCTCTGTCCAGTCACTGCCACCACACAGAGCTCAGGCTGTCCCTGGTGGAGGGAATTCATCCCTGATGGTGCACTTTGTGGGAAGGGTTTGTTCCTGGTATCAGCTGGATTGATGGCCCTGGTGGGGCAGGGATTCAGCTCCTGTGGGTGCCCCAGGAGGAGAATGACACAGAGCAGTGCTTGGCAGAAAAGCAGCCCCTGCTGCTGCCTCAGTGCAACTCCCTGGTGTGTTTGATCAGATCCAGAGGGTCAAAAGACAGTTCTGCCTCCTCCCTAAAGGGCTGGTCTGGGAGCAGAGGGTGTGAATGGAATCCTTCCATGTAGCAACAGAAAGGATCTCTGGTTTTCATCCATATCCTGTGTCACAAGGCTCTTCTCCCTTAGGAAAGATGAGCAGTGCATCAGTCTGAAGGAATTGCATCGATCACTGGTACTGCACCAGCTTAACAGAGAATGGAAGAAACAAGGGGCTGAGGGGAGAAAGGCAGATTCCATCTGGAATTCAAAGGGAATCCTGGCTGTAGGTGTGGGCATGATGAGCTGTGCCCCAGTACTCCTGTAAAAGGGAAAGATTTCAGGAAAATCAGTGTGTTTAAGACCTCTGAGTTTGGGAAGGGAAAGGGAAAGGGAAAGGAGCTCACCCAGCACGAACTGTGGCTGTGTGAGCTGGGAGGGGCAGGGCTGTGATGGCAGGACAGATCCAGCCACAAAGGTCAAGTGAGTGACTTAAGGAGAGGCTGATACCTCAGCGAGATTAGACTGTCAGCAAGATAAGGGCACTTGTTTAATCTCTCCTGATAACCAGAGCCAGTGTTTGGTGCTACTGGTAGAGACCTGCAGTTCATCCACTCTCAGGGTGGGAAGTAACCAGAGAACTGGGCTTGACTTCTTACTGTTTCTCCTTTGCTTTGCCCTTCCCAGCCTCAGCAGCTGCTCCTTTGGGGGATTTCTTTCCCCCTTGGATCTGTACCCTTGGGCAGCAGGGTGGTGTTTGCTCACCTTCCCTTGCCTGTGGTGGCACTGCTGGGAGCACAACCCAAGGACTGTGTAGCCATCTCAATTCCCGTCCCCCTGAATTGTGTCTCCCGAATATCTCCAGTGAAAGGGAGAGCAGAGCAGCAGACACGTGCCCTTTGCTGTGTGTAGGATCACCCACAGACCTCTCTGCAGCACAGGCAGTACAGAACCACCTTTGGCAGAGTTCCCTTGACTTTTGTCCCAAATTCCCCAGGCAGGATCCCCCTGGGAGGCAGCAGCTCCTGCGGCCTCGGCGCTGTCGCAGGAGGGAGCTGTGACTGTGCATGGTGTGTGCTCTGAGTGCTAACACGAGTCTGGTGTGTTTGTTTCCTAACCCAAACAGAACGTCGGAAGCCTTGATGCATGTAGTGTGTGTTTACTGCAGCTGGAGTGGGCCACAGACCAGGTATTTATGCTGCCCCTTTCGGTCTGCGCCGCCGCGGTGCCAACAGTGGCTCTGCCGTGTCCTGACTGCTCCTTTCCTTCTGTCTTCTCCAGAGAATAGTGACAAAGAAACTACCTCACTGGAAATGCCCTCATTACCAGCTTCTGATGGGTTTCAAAATCCAGTCCAGTCTTCAGGACTAAATTCCAAGATCTGTAATCCCACAAATCAATTACTTGATCGTTCTGTCTCTGCCCCTGCTTCAATTTGCTCATCTGAATCCAGCCTCGCAGAGCCCGTTGATCCCAGAGCCGTCAAGACTTTTGACTCTTCACCTGAACACCAGATACCCCTGGAAAAAGAGCATCCTCTGGTATTAGAGCATCTTTCCAATAGCTCTTCCTTGGCAAATAACAACCCCTCTCCCCACCCTGGGCAGGGAACCTGCTCCAATCCAGCTTGCCTTTCACAGAAGACATTTATTGCTGACATTTTAAAGGAATGTAACACTAAAGGACAAGATGACAGTCAGGAACATCCTCTGGAAGTGACAAAAGGCAGTTTGGCTGATGCTGCTGCCAGGCATGGGCAGGATGAAGATGTCTGTGTGCCCTCAGAGCAGGAGCAAGAGCAGGAGCTTCCCACAGACCATCGGGCGTGCAAAGAGCCAGAAAAGGAACATCTGGAGGAGCAAACTGAGACAACTGACCCAGAACCTCCTTGCCATGTTGGTGGGGTTGAGAAACCTGTTGTGGGAGAAGCCAACCAGCTAGAAAATCCTGCCCTGGAAACAAGAGATGGACTGGAGAGAGCAGGTCTTTCCTGTGTGAGAGGGATTATCCAGTTGTCAGCCTCCTGTGTGCACATGGAAGCCTCCATGGAAGTGGATGTGGCTGAACAGGCTGCAGTGCAGGGCTCAGGGAGGGAGCAGAAGCAGCAGACTGAGGACAGACATGTGTCTGACCTGAACTCAGACACCTTTGCCATGGAGGTGGAGTTGCTGAAGTCTCCACCCTCCTCAAGTGAGTCGATTCCCACCGCTGATGTCCCACAGTCTGGAAGCACCAGTGAAATCCCTGCAGAGTTGTCTGATCTGGTGGCTGAAGCCAGCTCTTCCCCCTCCAGCATCACCCAGCTGGGCACAGATCCAGGAGGACCTTCAGAAGAGCCGTGTTTCCCTCTGGCATCAGCCTTGAAGGAGCTTCACAAACTCTTGGTCACCAGTCAGAGAGGGGACTGTAAGATCCTCGCCTCCGAAGAAGTCTCCCAGCTGGAAATGGTTCTCCAAGAGCCAGCAGCAGTGCAGAAGGGGCTCCCTGAAGGTGAGGGGAAAGGCTTGGCTCCAGCCAGCCAGGAACAGAGCTGTTCCTGCCATGAGGGGAGCCAGCCTTGTGGTTCTGGCAGAGAGCACGTCAGCGCTGGGCAGCCTGTGCTCAGTGAAGGGGCTTCAGAGGAGCAGAAGGGTCCAGGTAAGAGCCATTTGGTCGTGGTGAGTCCAGCAGCCACACCTGGGCAGCAGCAGAGCCCGAAGAAGGGGGAGACTTTGGCAGAAGGTTCTCAGAGTCCAACTAGTCTGACTTCAGAGCAAAACACACCCCTTTCCTCCACACCTGCTCTGGGTGAAGGTGCACCTGGGGATCCTCAGGGCCTGTTCACTGGGAGAAGCAGCAGAGCTGCTCCTGAGGGTGGGTGTGAGGAGCCACCACTGGGCCCACCAGCTGCCAACAGCAGACTGACCACGGGGGCCACCCCTGCCTTCCCCACGGCCGATGTCGATCGGATCCTCGGCGCCGGTTTCTCCCCGCGCGAGGCGCTCGAGGCCTTGGAACAGGCGGATGGGAACGCGGATCTCGCCCTGCTCATCCTGCTGGCCAAGAGCATCGTCGTCCCCACGTAACAGGGAGCTGACTGGGGGGTCTCTTCTTCTGCAGGATGTATCTCAATTGCACACCACGATGGATGAGCAGAATGTTGAGCCAGATGTTTTTTAATGATTTGCAGCCAAAGTAACTTGTCTCTTCTGTTTTGCTTGTTAGATTTGGCCTTTGAGAAGAAAGAAAACACCCCAGTGTTGTGTGGACAGGATAGCTGTTAATTCTGCATCCTGGATTAACATTGCTGGGTTTATTTAAATGTACTATTTTAGAGCAAGCTCCAGTGCTATGAATAAAAAGCAGAAGCCGTTGCGCTCACTGCCCTGTCTGGAGCAAAGTGGGTTGTGACAGGATTGGCCGTGGGATGGGAGGTACATGTGGAGTCCACACAGACTCTGGATTTGTTGTGGCTCTTTGTAACCCAAAATCCAGCTGTTGAAACTGTCCTGGCAGCTACTAAAGGTGTGTAGGTGCCCATGGATGGCTTTGCCAGAGGAGGGAGGGCTGTGGGGCTTTTTGGGAGTGTGTGTTTTCGTGTGTGCACAGGGAAGGCTGATGCTTATTTTTGCCAAATCTTTTAGTGTTGGTTAGATTTAGAGTTGGACTCTGTGATCCTTGTGGATCCCCTCCAGCTCAGAATATTCTGTGGTTCTGTGATGCTCTCGGGCCAGTGTGCTCCAGTTTACAACATGGGGATAGAAGAAAGGAAGGGATAGAATTTGGTGCTACCAAAACTTAAAAGAGACATTTTAACTTATTTGGAGATGTGTTGGTATTAACTGCAGGGGATGGGGGGAGGGAAAAGGAGTATTTGACTTTTTTTTTGTAGCCTTGCCCACATCTCATTTCCCCCATGCAAAAAGAACAAGCTCAACCACTTTAAGGCAAAACCTTAATGACAAATTTGTTTAACAAACCAACCATGTGTTACAGCTCCAAATCCCCCTCTGCCCGGGGAGGAGTGAACTTCATCTCTCTGGCTGCGTTCCCTGTGCCCTGAGAGGGGCTGGGATTGGAAGAATCTGCTTTGCCCTGGTTTGTCTGGGTGTCTGGGGATGATCAGCCTCTCAGCTGGGGGTGCTGATCTCACATCTCTTCAAGAGCCAGAGCCCCCCAACAGGGTTCATGAAACAAATGCACTGACGTGGCTTCTGCGCTACAACCGTCGTGGCCTTGTGGGACATCCTTGGTGAGTCCCTGCGTGGTGAGGCCTCACCGAGGCTGTGCTGTAGGAGGCCCCTTCCAGATGCTTTTTTGGGGGATGAACTCCTTTGCAATGCTCTGCAAAGCCCCAAAACTATCAGGGCTGGGGAAGGAGAAGGAAAGTGTGGCTGAAACCAAATTTTAAGTAGGAACTTTGATTTAGTCCCACTTGCAAATCTCAGACGTGGCTTTGTGTCAGGTGTTCCTCTTGGACTTGCTGCGTTGAGCGACGGCTCGGCAGCACCAGACACGTGTTTTTGTTTGTGGCTTCCATGTGGTGTTGTTGTTGTCTCAGGCCTGTGTCCTGGTGTTTCATGTTCCCTGTTGCTTTAGCAGGTTCCCTCCATGTGTGCTGGGCTGTTTTTGTGCAGGTGGCATTTAAAGCCAAGGCAGGTTTGGTTTCATCTGTCACCTCGCAGGCGTTTCTGCTGTCGGTGAGCGCCGGTGTCAGGTTTGTCTCAGACCTTTGGGCAGCCCAGAGATCCTTTACCCTGTGGAGGGCCTTAAGGCATTCCCCTCTCCAATGGGCTTTTCCGTGAGCTGGGGCAGTCCCAGCCAGGTTTGGCTGGTGTCCCTCTGCCTGTGACGCCGGCAGCGGGTGTTGCTCCGTGTGGGAAGCTGCACTTGGCTCTCTGGGAACCCCTCGCAGAATCAGCATCCAGTGATCCACTGGAGACTCAAAATTTTGAGTTGCTGAGGTCAACTGCAGCTTTCTCATCTTCACCAGGTGGGTGGTGGAGTTACCCCTACAGAAGGTTTGGTTTAATATTCCTGCCATGAGCACCTCCAATCAGTGAAAGCCCCTCTGTGAAGGGCTGCTACAGGAGTACAGTGTCATCAGGTCTCCAGGAGCCTTAGGAAATAGGATCTATCAGACCCATTCCCATCTGGTTCTCTATCAGAAGTAGCAATGAGGCTCCCAGCTCTCAGACTCAGAGCAACTTCGGCCAGATTTGCTCCCAGTTTGTGCTGCAGGGCTGGGTGGGGTGGTCCTGGGAGCAAGGGAGCACAGGTACCAGGTGCAGGTTGGCCCTTTTGGATGGAGGAGAGCTGAACCTGCACCCTTAGTCTGCAGGTGGATCTACTGCCAGCTGCTTGGAGCATCAGATATTGGCTCCTCAGTGTTGGCTCCTCCAGTCAGCCCCTTGTTGTGCTCACCCTTTCTGTTTCAGAGCTGTTGCCCACAGCTGGGTCAGGTGCTGCTGCTCTGCACCAGGCTGGGGACAGGCTCTGGTTTCATGGCCACTGAGGCTGCATGTATGGAATTTCTGCTACAAAAGCTTTAGAGCATCAGCCAGTCTGCTTCAATGCTCAGTTTGATTCCTTGTCAAATACAAGCTTAGAAACCTGCCCTTCTGCCAAAGCTGTATGGAATATTTATCCACAGTGCTGCAATTCCCTGGGTAATTCTCTCCAAACTGCTAGAAACAAGCCCTGACCCCTCACTGGTAAATATTCCTACAAGTCTTTTATCAAGTAGGTCCAAGCCTGGTGATTTAAATCTCATTTCTGAGCCTTGTTTTGAGTGAATGGCTACACGCTGCTAAATTAGTGAATAATTTTTTAGAAGATTTAGGAGAAAATTGGGGCAGTGGTGAGTATTTAAAATAAAATATCATAGAATGTGTGTTTAGCAAACACTGTCCAAGAGGTGTCTTTGTCTCAGTGTGTGTCCTCTCTGCTGTGTGCACACACATCCTCTGCTCAGCCTCCAGCAATCCCTGCACTGCTCCCTCTGTTGACCTGGCCCACACAGTGGGAATATTTCTGAGGAAGGAGGAATGACAGAGCACTGGGGCTTGTTGGGGCACCACCAAAAGCTGTTCAGGTTTCCAAGGACTGAGTATCCTGGCCAAAAATCAGGCACTTTGCTCTTCTCTTCCCCTCCCCATTAATCAGTGCTCCAGTGTCACATCAGCAAAGGATGTCACCATGGAAGTCCAGCCCTAGAGAGTACAGCCATGCTCAGAAGCTCCTTCATAAAGCTGCCAGTGCCTGTGGGACCCCGGTGGGTCTGCAGAGCCTGTTTTGGGTGTTCCTGGAGCACTGTTGGTTTCTGACATTATTTTCCTTAAAGACATAGAAGGAGTTGACTCAGCCTCTTGCTGGGGATGTTTCTCTGCACAAGGCCATAGGTGAGCAGATGTTTAGTGCAATCCCAACAGCTGGAAGTTTCTGAGCACAGGTTTCTGTGACAAAAAGAGAGATTATTCCTGGTGATGGTCCCTGGCATGTGTTCCTGCTGCTGGACAGAGCTGAGCTGTGCTCTCACCCTGACAATCTGCCTTGTTGCTGCCTATGTTTGACTTGCTATGTAGACACTTGGTCTCCAGGACTGTTAACCATGTAATTTCTCTGTTCCCCTCTTCCTGTCTTTGTCTCCCCCCTTGCCATCTCCTCAAAAGTAGCAATATTTAAGTGTACTTGCTGAATGCTTGACTGCAGTTTTCTGTAGGATGCTCTGCCATTGACAAAAGGAGGAGCAGATCCCAGAGGTTTCCTCACCAGACTTGGACTTCTTGCCAAACAGCTCCCCAGAACTTTATCAGGAATTCAAAGAGGAGAAGTCCAGAGGTATTTTTGCCTGCCTGGGAAACGGGGTCAGTTTTGTGTCCATCATTCCCCTCTGAAGCGTTCAAGAGATTTCTTCCTGCACTGTGTAGACAAGGCTTAGTCTGTGATCCAAACTGCAGCAGTTTGGGTCACACTTTGATGCTTTTTAGCTTCAGAGTTTTACACACTCACTTAGGGAACTTGAGGGAACCAATACTCAGGAATCCTAAAGCTGGTTGCATTTGTGTCATTGACTCTTGTGGGCTGAACGTGCCGTGGCCTCGCAGGCGGCTGAGGGGAGGAGTGGGGGTGTCATCAGTGGGATGTGGTTCTGCCCAAAGTAATACACACTTGATTCTTTTTTTTTTGATTTTTTTTTAATATTGGGGGACTGTTTATCAACAACATTGATGTGTAAAAAAAAATTTGATATTTAAAAAAAAAAGAATAAACACTTTATCATAATGTTGCTTGGTTGGTCTGTCTGTATTTCTGAGGTCGGCAGCTCCACACTCAAATCCTCTCTGCCTTTTTCCCAAAACCAATGGATTTTTCTTAACATAAATTTTGAATATAAGTACAGATCTGTGGGTAAAATTATTCCAGTTGGCAGGGCCTGAGAACAGGCATGAGAAATTCCCATATTCCCCTTCTTTGGGGATGGGCTGTTGGGTCCTTCAGGCAGGAGGACATGGAAGAGCATCAGAGGAAACACAAAACACGGCACTTGGACACAGCCCTGTCTGCTGGAAACATGAACAGGGCACTCCTTGTCTCCTGCCTAAATACCCCATTTCCAGCCTGATTAGGAGATGCTTTGATTTTTCTGGAGCTGGAAGCAACTTTCCTGTGCAATTAAAAAAAAATGACATTTCTATCCCTGGAAAGCTCATGGCAGTTGTGGTTAGAAATAACTTCTCTGAAGTCCCATTCTCAGTGTGGTGCAGTAGAGCAGGTTGTAGAAGGGGGGAGCAGAGGATATTCCTCCTCTGAAACTTGAGGTGCATCACCACTAACCCCAAGGTACAGCATTTATCCTATGGAGCAGCAATTCCTTTCTCAGATCTGGGACAACTTGCACTTTTCCTTCAGCCCACACTGAGGTTTTGACCATCTTAAGTCCTTGCCACCAAAAGTTGTCTGTGTTGGTACCAGAGGAGAGACAGACACGGTTATGAATCAGTTGCTGTGACAAATCAGGCAGTGGTTTCCTCCTCACGTGGCATTGCTGGAGCCAAGTGAGGTCATTAGGACTGTGAGGTCATTAATTAGGAGGCAAAACTACATTTTGAATTCTGGTCTCAGGGTGGGAAAGGGGAAGGTTTGATGTGAGGGCTGCTACAGCCCCATCGTACATCACCCAAAGTGATCACTGTGACTTTTTCTGCTGGAAGATGATTTAAGGACTAAATGCCCTGATTCAAAAATATTTTGAGCACTTGGACCCTGTTTGTTCTGCTTTATGAAGATGGTTTCATTTTGGTAACATGTAAAAGTGAAAATTAACCACAATTATGGTTGTGTTCACATTTGGGATTGTCCCAGAGTTGGGAATGAAAGCTGAAGGAGGGTAGGTTGGCCTCTCCCTCTCTGGAAGTGTCCCAGGCCAGGCTGGACAGAGCTTGGAGCAACCTGGGATAGGGGGAGGTGTCCCTGCCCATGGCAGGGGGTGGAACAAGAAGATCTTTAAGTTCCCTTCCAGCACAAACCAGTCTGGACTTCTGTGAATTGGGGTATTGGCACCGAAATCTGCAGCCTTTACACAGCCAAGAGAGGGTCAGACCCTGTGCAGTAAATGCAAAGCTACTCCAGGCTGGTGTGTTTTCCTTGGTTATTTTTGTGGGCCTTTGGGAGCAGAGGTGTCTCCTAAAGACTCCACACGGAGCTCTGGAGTTTACAAACAACAGCCGAGGGTTTTCTGAGCAGTCCCGGGGGTGCCGAGGCTGCGTTGGGAGCAGGAGGCAGAGAGGTGAGTGTCACATCACGAGGCTTCCTGCCGGGAATGGGCAGCAGCAGGAGCCATTGCTCAGGAATTCTGCAGTGCCCTGCCCGGCCTCTCTGCAGTCCCACGGCCTGAGCACGTGCCTGCTGGGGCTTTGCCACGGGAACCACGGTTTGGGTTTGTCACCAGAATGCGATTTGGGAAATCCTGCTGGCCAGCCTGGCTTTGGACTCACTGTGACCTTGCACTGACTGTCTGCTCTGCCTCCTTCCCTGGGGGCACTCTGGGGGCACAGAACCCCCTGGGAAGCATAACCTCGGCTCTCTGAGTTAATTACCTGTGACAGCCACGCGTGCTAATTACAGGGTGCCGTCATGATTGCCAATAAAGCACTGAGTCACAAGGATGTGAGTGCTGGTGATTGAACTCCCTCACAACACCCACTGCCAAAGGAGGGGCTGTTTCCCTGTCCCTCTGTTAACAAATGGAAACGGGAAGGGGTTGTTCAGCCTGGAGAAGAGGAGGCTCAGAGGTGACCTCAGCACTGTCTGGAACTCCCTGAAGGGAAGTTCTGGCCAGGTGGGGGTTGGTCTCTTCTCCCAGGCACTCAGCAATAGGACAAGGGGGCACGATGGGCTCAAGCTCTGCCAGGGGAAATTGAAGTTGGAGATAAGGAGGAAATTCTTTGCAGAGAGAGTGCTCAGGCATTGGAATGGGCTGCCCAGAGAGGGGGTGGATTCCCCATCCCTGGAGGTTTTTCAGCTGAGCTTGGCCGCGGCACTGAGTGCCATGATCTGGTAAAGGGACTGGAGTTGGATCAAGGGTTGGACTTGATGATCTCAGAGGGCTTTTCCAGTCCAATCCATTTTGTGATTCTGTGGATGTGGCACTGAGGGAGAATCCACCACGTCTTGATCCAACCCCACTGTGATCACCAGCCCAGGGCACAGAGTGCCCTGGGCTGGTGATCACAGTGGGGTTGGATCAAGGATTGGACTTGATGATCTCAAAGGTCTTTTCCAACCCAATCCATTCTGTGCTTCTATGAAAAGCAAACCACTTGTGTCTGACTGTGAAAATGGAGGTGTGTTCACTTATCCTTATAAGCCTTGTATCTGACACTAAGCTTTTTCCTGTCTGGATCCACACTGCTACTCCTGCAATGTTTCTTTTGCCTCTTTAATTCCCCTCTGGATCCCTGACAACATTCCTGAAGTTCCCCACAACTGCACTGCATTAGGTAGGATCTTAGGAGGATCCTGCATGTAACACACCTTGCTCAGGAGGTCACACCCTTCTGTCCTTCCTCACTCCCAGCCATGGCAAGTGGCTCCTCTCCTTGTGGATCAAGTTCTGCATGCCAACTTCAGCCTGCAAATAATGGGCAAGGAGTTAAAATCTGTTGGGAAGACAGTGGGAAGCTGCCCAGCATGTTCTGGGAGTGGGATGGAGCCTCCCAAGCTTGTCTGAGGAGAATGGGAGCTGCCTAAATGCTGGGAGTGAGGAATTTTCCATGTAAATCCCTAATTGTGTGGCAGGTGCTTTAAGGGATTAGACCAACTCATTTTACTTGGAGTGAAATACTCAGAGTATTCAAAGCATCCAGGAAAGCTGCAGCAGACCAGGAAGTCTGTCCTACCCTTGAATCCCAGAACAGTCTGGCTAGGAAGGGACCTCAAAGATCATCTCATTCCAACCCCCATGGGATTATACAGGTGTAGATGCTGCCCCTGGAGCCTCCAGAGCAAGGAGGAATGCAGATGGATGCACGTACCTGCTGGTGCTGTACAGCTCATTTTCCTTACACTTTGTGTTTGAAATCCTAAAATACACCAGGAAAGAATAAAACAGTGCGTGGGATCTGCTGGGCTGCTTTAAAAGGAGCTGATTTCAGTCTCTCCAGTGACTTGTTGGGGACCAGGCTTGAATGTTTTTCATGCTCAGGACTGCTGTGTGTGGGTTTTAGGGGGGTCCTTTCCCTCTAATCCCCCCCTCCCAGTTCAGCAGGAGGGCCACCTTCCTCCCCACGTGCCAAGATGAGCTCTGATCCTTGGGATCTTCCTTAAAACAACGTTTCTGCTTCTCCAGAGGCTGGTGTGGAGCTGCAAAATGAAGACTTTTCTGGTTTGGCTCACTTCTAACCCAAGCACTAAAGAACTGCACTTTCTTCCCTTCCCTGGAAGTTTCTCCTGTGGTTTCCAAAGCTGTTAAACTGGCTGGGCTGTTCCTGCAGGGAGAGAGCAGGTTTGGCCTGGTGTGGTTTCTCCATCCAAGTCCTTGCTCAGCTCTTTCCTTCCCTGCCAACAGGTTATTTACAGAGGAAGGGGTGGGAATGGCAGGGAATGCACTCCTGGGAGCTGCTGGCTTTTCCTTTTTTAATTTGCTTTTACTTTCAGTTCCATTTTCAGTTCCAGGGTCGGGTGTGCAGGTGCTAAGCCAGCCCCAAGTCACAGCCCTTCACCTCAGTTTCAGGAGGAGGGTTTAGTATTAAATTTATCTCTTATTTCTTTAACCCCCCTCCATCAAGCCTGTCCACCAACCCCTAGTTCTGTCCTGTGATGGCAAATGGGACTTGTATTTGAGTTTTTAGGAGCTTTTTTTAAGGCTGAAACACTTTTGTGGCCCAATTTTGGATCCATGGTGCCACCCAGCAAAGAGCTGGATTCCCTCTCAAGCTGTTGGAATGGGAGTGGAGGCAGCACTGCTGAAGTCCAGCATGGTGTGGATCCTCGTTTTCCCCTCTCCTCTGAGGCCAGGCTGGGCCTCAAAGGCTGGGCTCTGGCTAGGAGGGTTGGGTGGCTGGTGGCCACCTCATCTGGTGTCCCCAAACCCAATGTGTCCACTCAGCAGGCACCCAACCCCGGTGTCCCTCCTGTCCCCTCAGGTGGCTGTGAGGGACCCAACACCTTCTCCCCTCATCCCCCTCACATCCCTCCTTGCTGGGAGGGACCCAATGCCACCTTCTCTCATGTCCCCTCACTGGCTCATGAGGGTCCCAAATGCCATCTCTCCTCACTGAGGTCAAGGCCATGAAGGACCCAAAGCCATCTGCCATTGTGTCCCCTCACTGTCCCCAGTGCCATCTCCCTCAACATGCCCTCACTGAGCCTGGGGCTGTGAGGGACCTGGTGCCATCTCCCTTCCTGCCCTCACTGTCCCCAGTGCCATCTCCCCTTGTGTGCTCTCAATGGCTCATGAAGGACCCAGTGCCATCTCCCCTCATGTCCCCTTGCTGTCCCCAACGCCATCTCCCCTAATGTCCCCTCACTGTCCCCAACGCCATGTCCCCTTGTGTACCATCACTGTCCCCAGTGCCATCTCCCCTCCTGTCCCCTTAAAGAGCCCATGGCCACGAGGGACTCAGTGCCAAGTCCCTTCTCATTCCCCTCACTGTCCCCAGCACCATCTCCTGTTGTGTCCCCTCACTGTGTCCAATGCCATCTCCCTTCGTGTCCCCTCACTGAGCCCAGGGCTGTGAGGGACCCGACATCATCTCCCCTCATGTCCCCTCACTGTCCGCAGTGCCACCTCCCTCAACATGCCCTCACTGAGCCTGGGGCTGTGAGGGACCCGGTGCCATCTCCCTTCGTGCCCTCACTCATCTTCCTCTCACCTCTCCAATGTCATCCCCTCTCCCATTCCTGTCGCTGGCTCCTGAGGGGCCCAGTGCCATCTCCCCTCCTGTTCTCCACGTCCCCTCGGTGCCTCCTGAGGGACCCACTGCCACCTCCCCCAGGTCTCTTCGGTGCCTCTCAGGGGCCCCCGCGCCGTCTCCCCTCAGGGTGTCCCGCGGGTTCCGCCATTGCCCCTTCGCCTGTGTGGGGCCCCGCGGGCGCCATTGGGGTCGAGCAAGGGCTTGGCCGGGCTGGACCAGGCTCGGCTCCTTTGGGCCGGGCCGGGCTCGGCCCCTCCAGGCTGGGCCAGGCTCGGCTCGGCTCCCCTGGGCTGGGCTGGGCCAGGCTCGGCTCGGCTCGGCTCGGCTAGGCTGGACCAGGCTCGGCTCCTCCAGGATGGGCTGGGCCGGGCTCGGCTCCACCAGGCTGGGCTGGGCCGGGCTCGGCTCCTCCAGGTTGGGCTGGACCGGGCTCGGCTCCTCCAGGTTGGGCTGGACCGGGCTCGGCTCCTCCAGGTTGGGCTGGACCGGGCTCGGCTCCTCCAGGCTGGGCTGGGCCGGGCTCGGCTCCTCCAGGCTCGGCTGGGCTCGGCTTGGCTGGGCTGGGCCCCCTAGGCTGGGCCGGGCTCCCCTAGGCTGGACTGGGCTCGGCTCCTCCAGGCTGGGCTCGGCTCCTCCAAGCTGGGCTCGGCTCTTCCAGGCTGGGCCAGCCCCATCTCCCGGCGGGGCGGTCCCGCCGCCGGCCCGGGGGCGGCAGCTCCGCTCGCTCCCTCCGTCCCCGCGTCCGTCCGCCCGTCCCTCCCTCCCGTGACCTCAGTTCCCGGCGGAGCGCGGCAGCTCCGCGCTGGGCTCGGCTCGGCTTGGCTCGGCTGCTGCGGGGCCGCTCCGCCGCACCGGGCCATGGCGCGCTGAGCGCCGCGGAGCCTCAGCCCGGGGCCGGCCGGGGGTCGGAGCCTCAGCCCGGGGCCGGCCGGGGATCGGAGCCTCAACCCGGGGCCGGGGCCGGGGCCGGCCGGGGGTCGGAGCCGGCAGCACGGAACGGGCCGGACGGTGACCGGAGCCGGCAGGACGGAGCGGGCCCGGCCGGGGTTCGGGGCCGGCAGAACGGAGCGGGCCCGGCGGGCAGGACGGCGCTCGGCCTGGGCCGGGCGGGCGCGGCGGGCGGCGGGCGGAGCCGCCATGGAGCCGGCGGAGGTGAAGGATCGCATCCTGGAGAACATCTCCCTCTCCGTCAAGAAGGTGCGAGCGGCAGGAGGGGGGCATGGCGGGGGCTGCGGACACCGAGCCACGGCCCTGAGGGGACTAGGCCTGGGCTCCGCCTGGGCTGGGGCTGCGGGGTTGGGGACAGCCTTGGGGACACCTCCGTGCTGGGGCTGTGGGGTCAGGAGAGCTGTAGGACAGCCCTGGGGACACCCCTGGGTTGGGGACCGCCGTAGGACGGCCCTGGGGACCAGCATATAAACCGGAGAACAGCCCTGGGGACACCCCTGTGCTGGAGCTGGGGACAGCCCTGAGGACACCCCTGTGCTGGGGTTGGGGACAGCCCTGGGGACACCCCTGTGCTGGAGCTGGGGACAGCCCTGGGGACACCCCTGTGCTGGGGATGGGGACACATCCCTGAGGACACCCCTGTGCTGGGGATGGGGACACAGCCTTGAGGACACCCCTGTGCTGGAGCTGGGGACACAGCCTTGAGGACACCCCTGTGCTGGAGCTGGGGACAGCCCTGAGGACACCCCTGTGCTGGGGATGGGGACACCCCTGTGCTGGGGTTGGGGGCACAGCCCTGGGGACACCCCTGTGCTGGGGTTGGGGACAGCCCTGTGCTGGGGTTGGGGACACAGCCCTGGGGACACCCCTGTGCTGGGGTTGGGGACAGCCCTGTGCTGGGGATGGGGACAGCCCTGGGGACACCCCTGTGCTGGGGATGGGGACACAGTCTGAGACACCCCTGTGCTGAGGATGGGGACACAGTCTGAGACACCCCTGTGCTGGAGCTGGGGACACAGCCTTGAGAACACCCCTGTGCTGGGGATAGGGACACAGCCTTGAGGACATCCCTGTGCTGGAGCTGGGGACACAGCCTTGAGGACATCCCTGTGCTGGGGATGGGGACACAGTCTGAGACACCCCTGTGCTGGGGTTGGGGACAACCCTGGGGACACTCCTGTGCTGGGGTTGGGGACAGCCCTGGGGACACCCCCGTGCTGGGGATGGGGACACAGCCCTGGGGACACCCCTGTGCTGGGGATGGGGTCAGCCCTGGGGACACCCCTGTGCTGGAGCTGGGGACACAGCCTTGAGGACACCCCTGTGCTGGGGATGGGGACAGCCCTGGGGACACCCCCGTGCTGGGGATGGGGACACAGCCCTGGGGACACCCCTATGCTGGGGATGGGGTCAGCCCTGGGGACACCCCTGTGCTGGGGATGGGGACACCCCTGTGCTGGGGATGGGGACACAGCCCTGGGGACACCCCTATGCTGGGGATGGGGTCAGCCCTGGGGACACCCCTGTGCTGGGGATGGGGACAGCCCTGGGGACACCCCTGTGCTGGGGATGGGGACACAGTCTGAGACACCCCTGTGCTGGAGCTGGGGACACAGCCTTGAGGACACCCCTGTGCTGGGGATGGGGACAGCCCTGGGGACACCCCTGTGCTGGGGATGGGGTCAGCCCTGGGGACACCCCTGTGCTGGGGATGCAGGGGTGGGGTCAGCTGTAGGACAGCCCTAGGGACTCCCTGCCCTGGCTGTGTCGGGGCTGTGGGCCTGGGGACACCCCTCTGCCTGTGCTGTGGGCCTGAGGACAGCCCGAGGGTTAGGGGACACAGAGGACACTCATCTGCTGGAGTATAGAGCCAGGGACAGCCCTGGGGACACCCCTCTGCCCTGGAGTGCCCCTGGGGACTGTGTGCCAGGGCTGCGGGGCTGGGGGACACTCCTGGGGACTCCCCAGACATGTGTCACTGCCACGGATGTGCAGCTGAAGGACAGTCCCTGTTGTCACCTGCCTGAGAGATGGGGCTGAGGGACAGTCCTAGAGACTGCCCCCAGCCAAAGCAGGGGGCTGGGGACACTGCAGGGACACTGAGGGACTCTGGACAGGAGTGTGGGTCAAGGACACCTGGCAGCCCCTTTTGCAGATGCAGGGACACCTTTAAGGCTTCTCCTGGAGGGGTTTGGGGTGTGCCTGGAGATCTCTGTGCTGGGCTTGCAATGTGGGATGCAGCCCTTCTCCTGGTGGGGGTGGCACAGCTGGGGTTGTGGGGTCACCCTGCCAAAGGGACACTGCCAGGGTCACCCCCAGGGTCACCCCCAGGACCCTCTGTTGCAGCTGGATGGGATATACTGGGATTGTCCCACCCGGAGTTCCTCCTTTTCAAAGGGTTTCTGTCTCCCATGGACAGGACCTGGGGGGATCCCTTTTCCTGGGGCTGTTTTTAGGGGGGATCTGAATGAGTCCAGCCTAAAACCATCTTTCTGGAGGTGCTCCCTCCAGCCAGGCTTATACAGGTCAGAGCAGCAGGCCCTGGAACCTTCTCCCCATGGGCATGGGGAATGTGTGGTTCATACCTTTGTGCCCTCAAAATGAGGGCTCTGAACATGAGTGACCTCCTACCTTGTCTCTCACTCCTCCTGCTCCTCCTCCCTGCCCCTCATTTCTCCTCACCCCACTGACCATGAGGGTGTTCCTTAAAGCCCATCCTGGTGGTGAGGAACGTCTGTGCCGGCACAGAGGGGACCAGGACAGGCCTGGAGGGGACCAGGATGCTGGAATGTTTGGGAAGACCACACGAGTGAGTCGGAAGGACATGCTGGAAGTTTCAGGTTGACCCACGTGTGAGCTCCAGCCACCCTTGAGAAAGGAACCCTGCTCTGTTTGAGGAGGCAAAGGGAGTTTTGTTTGTGTTCATCCCAAGTTTTGGGGGAAAGGAAAGGAGACATTCTGGACTCAGAGTTGTTTCTCCAGTTGTTTGGTTTCCTCTGCCCTATGGAATAGGAGTTTTCCCGTGCTCTGCAATGTGTCCTGACACAGATTCATCCATGAAAACTTGTCTTAAGAAGACCAGCACAAGTGAATTCCTGATACTTTGAAGATGGCTGGATGTTGCCTCTGGGATGTGGGATGGAAATGCAAACCTCCCCCAGCCTTTTGGTTCCTTGGATGACCCTGACTCTGCTCTCTCACCTTTCTGTCCTCCAAAAGTTAAGGACAATCCTGTGTGTCCATGGAAATCAGTGGATATTCAGCCTGCCCTGAGCTCTGTCCCAGTGTTCCTGCCTCAGTTTTCCTGTATATATGAGGAATACAACTTCCCACTCAGGATTTGCTGGATATGATTTATTTGCATTCAGAAAATCATCGGAGGATCCCTTTTGGAAATGCTAAAAAATCAACATGATGTTTCTTTTAATTACTGTGGTGATTGAACAGGACTCTTCAGCTCCAGTTCTGCCAACAAACCCTGGCCTGCCTGATCCCTGCCAACTCCTCTCTTGGTCCACCACTGAAAATTTTGGGATTTTTCCATCCTGCCTCTTCGTTCTTGTTCAGAGCAAAGCTCAGGGAAGCGTAAGAACCTACATGGAATTTCAGGCTGATGGACTAATTTCTGCCATCTCAGTGAAACCAAACTCAGCCTATGATGAAATTCCAACCTGCTTTTTCCCCCTGGAATGCAGCTCTCCTTCCCCAGGGAAATTGCTGTGGAGCTGCTAATTTTTTCCTAGCACTCACCTCTCCAACTTCATCCTCAAATCCCTGATATTTCTTTTTCCATGTTAGTGGGAAGAGTAAAGCAGTAGGTTAGGGGAGCAGCTGGCTTTGTGCTGGGAACTCCTGCTCTCCTTCATCCTCCTCTTGAGTAACTCCTTGGCTCTGGAATTGCGTCATGGGCTTGGAGGAGTTTTCCAAGCAGTCTCTGCTCCAGTTTCGAAAGCTGCTTTGCTCTGTGGGTTCTCACTGTACTTTCACCACCAGTGCAGGTGTGGGTTGTGGAGTGGAGGGTTTGGATGTGTCTCTGGTGCTGTGCACGTCCTATTTCCATGGAGTTACCCACGGAAAACCACCCCGTGCTTGGCACATTCCCCGTGGGAATGGCAGCACAGCCTTGGGCAGGGTTTGTCACTTGTGCTGTGACTGTACCTGGCTGTGATTTCAGTTTTTACAGAGTGCTGCTGGATTTTAGGGCTCAGAACACAAACAGTGGGTGAATTCTGTACAGCAGAAAAAAAAAAGGTGCTTCAATTCCAAGCGAATCCCTCAAACCTCAGTTAACAGGACTGTTTGTCCTATTTCCTGGGAATATACTGAGGGATGGAGCATGGATGGAAAAGACAGGGTGGCAAACCTGCTTGGAGGGGGTAATTCCAGCCTGTGTGGTACCCAGGTCCCAGTAGGAGAGCACTTGGAGGTGTGAGGTCAGGCCCCCACTGCAAAGAGAGAGGCAAAACACCTGATTTAGACAAAACTGGCCTTTCAGCTGGAAGGATGTCGAGAGCTTTCTACTCTTGGTGGTTTTAAGGAGAGTTTAGGAAGGCTCAGCACTGAGGAACTGGGTCCCTGCTTTGATTCCAACACAGATCCAAGGGAGTTGGGAATGTTGTGGTGATTTCTCATCTCCAGCTTGTCCTCTGTGCCCTCCCTGGGAGTTGTGAATTAATTCACAGGGTGGTGCTTTCTGCACCCGTGGACAGTGTTAACTTCATCTTGTGACTGTTTCCTTTCCCTTTCCCCACCCAGTTCCCCCTCATCTCGCTCTCTGCCGAAAGAACTGTGCTCCAGCTCAAATTCCTGCACAAACTTCTGCCCAACCCTTATGTTTTTTAAAAAAATTAGGGTTTTGCTGGGGCAGAAGGCTGGAGATGGACATGTTATGGCTGAGTGTGCAGGCCCTTGTTCACTGAAGTGCTTGTTTTGGCAGCAGAGGGGTGAGAGCAGCCTCCTGGTTGCATTGTAAGCACACCAGAAATAGCAACAGCTTCATATCTGTCCTTGGCCAACCATCTCCTGGTAACCAGGAGCTGTCACAGGTGACCTGGCCGTGCTGAAACTGGTGGCATAGGGGGATTGTGTTCTCTGGGGTGTCCCTGGGCATTGCAGTGGGGTCAGGAGAGGTTTATTCCTGTCCCACCTGGGATTAGGTGTTGAATATGCAAAAGATTTAAACAGTGTTATTGTTGGCAGCTCCAGGAGCTGAATGTAAAATCAGCAAAGACATCAGAATCCAAGATTTTGGGGCTCCTCTCTGGCTCTCAGGCTGCTCTGCTGGCTTTGAAGGACACACATTCCCATGAACTCTGGAGCAGCTGATCCTTGGTGCATGTCAATCAGGTGGAGCAGTGGTTTTTGCTGACATTGCAGGAGCTCTTGCCAAAAGCTCTGGCTCTGCCTGACTTTGGGAAGGTTTCCACTGCCCTCACAGCAAGTTGATGCTTTTGCTTCCTGTCTCCAGCTTGGGTTTTCAGCCCTGTACCTTTGAATTGCCTTTGCAGCCTCCTGGGCTGGTGAGCTGTGCCTGGTGCCATCTCTGCCTCTGCATGGTGAGAAAGGGACCTGGGGGGACTGAGGGACAGGAAGCTCAACAGGAGCCACCAGTATGCCCAGGTGGCCAAGAAGGCCAATGGGATCCTGGCCTGGATCCAAACTAGCGTGACCAGCAGGCCCAGGGCAGTGACCCTTCCCCTGGACTCTGCCTTGGGGAGGCCACACCTTGAGTGTTGTGTTCAGTTCTGGGCCCCTCAGTTGAGGAAAGAGATTGAGGGGCTGGAGCGGGGCCAGAGAAGAGCAACGAGGCTGGAGAAGGGACTGGATTTGGCACTGAGTGTCCTCTGAAACACCTCCAGGGACAGAGAATCCACCATGTCTTGATCCAACCCCACTGTGATCACCAGCCCAGGGCACAGAGTGCCCCACTTTGTGCCCCACTCTGTGCCCCACTCCGTGCCCTGGGCTAGTGATCAAACTGGGGTTGGATCAAGGGTTGGATTTGATAATCCACCCCCTCTCTGGGCAGCCCATTCCAATCCCTGAGCACTCTCTCTGCAAAGAATTTCTTTCTGATCTCCAACTTCAATTTCCCCTGGCAGAGCTTGAGCCCATCGTGCCCCCTTGTCCTATTGCTGAGTGCCTGGGAGAAGAGACCAACCCCCACCTGGCCAGAACTTCCCTTCAGGGAGTTCCAGACAGTGCTGAGGTCACCTCTGAGCCCTGGGCTGGTGATCACAGTGGGGTTGGATCAAGGGTTGGACTTGATGATCTCTGAGGTCTCTTCCAACCCAAGTGAGAAGAGCAACGAGGCTGGAGAAGGGACTGGAGCACAAGTGCTGTGGGGAGAGGCTGAGGGAGCTGGGGGTGTTCAGCCTGGAGAAGAGGAGGCTCAGAGGTGACCTCAGCACTGTCTGGAACTCCCTGAAGGGAAGTTCTGGCCAGGTGGGGGTTGGTCTCTTCTCCCAGGCACTCAGCAATAGGACAAGGGGGCACGATGGGCTCAAGCTCTGCCAGGGGAAATTGAAGTTGGAGAGCAGAAAAAAATTCTTTGCAGAGAGAGTGCTCAGGGATTGGAATGGGCTGCCCAGAGAGGGGGTGGATTCCCCATCCCTGGAGGGTTTTAAGCTGAGCTTGGCCGTGGCACTGAGTGCCATGATCTGGTAAAGGGACTGGAGTTGGCCCAAGGGTTGGACTTGATGATCTGGGAGGTCTTTTCCAACCCAATCCATTCTATGGTTCTATGATTCCCTTGGTGCTGAGCTGCCAATGCCTGGAACAAGGTCAATCACCTGCCCACCCTTTTTTGGCATTCCCTGGAGCTCCAGACTTGCTCCTGAGGGTGCTCAGTAATTCCAGCTGGGGAAAACCCCTCCCCAGTCCATGTGCTGGGGGTGGTAATGGGAGTTTGGAAGCACCTCTGCCCTTTCCCATCCTGGTTATGGAGCTGAGGAATGCAAGGGGTGTTTGTTGTTCCTTGGCTGTGTTTGTCCTGCAGAACAAGGGAAATGAACTTGGTGTTGGAAAGCTGCAGGGGGAACATCTGCAGGGCAGATTTATGGAGGGGAGATAGAGCCAAACTTGGGTTGTGGCCAGGCCTGAGCAGGTCAGGAGACTCTTTCAATATTTTAATAAGTTTTTAGAATTACTGGAGGGATTTCAAAGAAGCCACCACAAGAATTAGATTTGGGAATGGGCTTCCCAGCACACTCCCTGATGGTTTGTTGGCATCCCTCTCAACACAGGAGCTCTGCAGATGGGCCTGGAAAGCCTCACCTCGTTGGGAACCACTGCAATTAGTAGGTCATAAAGTGGAGCAAGGAATGGCCTCTCCTGTGTGTGCCAGCACAGGGTGGGGTATCACTGCCAAAAATCAACTTGTGATTGATAAACAGCAGTTAAATCCCCCTCCTCCTCGTGGGGATGAGGTGGGATTGTCCCCCCTGTGCCAACCAGTTTCTGTGCCCTTTGGGTTCTCTCGAGTGTCTTTAACTCGTGGTTGGGCTGTTGGGATGTTCCCTGGAGCAGGTTCTGTCTCACACTGGTGCTCAGACCCCTTTGGGGCTGCAGAGTGGTCCTGGTGGATGGTGGGAATGGCTCCTGGTGGGAATGCCACAGGGTGGGAATGCCTCCTGGGGGGAATGCCACATGGTGGGAATGGCTCCTGGTGGGAATGGCACATGGTGGGAATGGCTCCTGGTGGGAATGCCACAGGGTGGGAATGGCTCCTGGTGGGAATGCCACAGGGGGGGAATGCCACAGGGTGGGAATGGCTCCTGGTGGGAATGCCACAGGGAGGGAATGGCTCCTGGTGGGAATGGCTCCTGGTGGGAAATGCCACAGGGTGGGAATGGCACATGGTGGGAATGGCACATGGTGGGAATGCCTCCTGGTGGGAATGCCTCCTGGTGGGAATGGCTTCTGGTGGGAATGGCTTCTGGTGGGAATGGTTCCTGGGGGGAATGGCTCCTGGTGGGAATGCCACAAGGTGGGAATGGCTCCTGGTGGGAATGCCACAGGGTGGGAATGCCTCCTGATGGGAATGGCTTCTGGTAGGAATGGCTCCTGGGGGGAAATGGCTCCTGGTGGGAATGCCACATGGAGGGAATGGCTCTTGGTGGGAATGGCTCCTGGTGGAAATGCCACATGGTGGGAATGGCTCCTGGGGGGAATGCCACAGGGAGGGAATGGCTCCTGGTGGGAATGCCACAGGGTGAGAATGGCTCCTGGTGGGAATGGCTCCTGGTGGGAATGCCACAGGGGGGGAATGCCCCAGGGTGGGAATGCCACACGGTGGGAATGCTGCCCACATGCCAATGGCGCTTGTTTTGGCCGCAGGAATGTCTGTAAATAGCTCTGGTTCAGGGCTCCAGGCATTTGTAGTGTCCCTCATGAGTCCTCCAGCCAGGCCAGCCTTCAGCCCTCCCTCCTGGATTTGGAGCATGGAGCAAAGAAGGGGAAGAGCATCTCTGTGGAAAACCCGGAGATGACCATGCTCAGTTAATGCTTTCTAACCCAATCACTTCCCTCCTTCCCATTTCCCCAGCTCCAGCCTGGCTCCCTGCCCAGGAATGTCAGGGAGCTGCTTGGTGGATGCCTGGTGAAGTTTGGTCACCACCTCCCAGACAGGTCCAGCAGCTCCATGAGGGAGGGGCCGGTTCAATTACCCACGTGTGGTTTGTAACGATTTACAGCAGACTCTGTATAAACACTCCATAAAATGCCGTTTTCCAGGGCAGTGCCACGTCACTCCTGCCATCCCCTCAACCAGGGGCAGGTCCTGGGGTCATCCTCTGCCCCACAGTGCTTGTGGCCATCATTTTCAGCTACGTGGATCTTGCAGCACTGGGTCTTTGGGAGATGATGCAGCTGGATTTTGTTCCCCAGCTGGGAAAGCTGTTTCATCCTGACTTTCCTCCGTGTGTCTTCACTCTTCTTGCCAACCCAATAACGCCTCCCCATCAGCTTTTGCAAGACTTTCCCCACCCTGGCTGGAGGGATGACTCCACCCAGGAGATCCCAAGGCTTGCTCTGTCTTGTTTCCTCCCTCCTGGACACGTGGTAGCCCTGCAGGGATCCACCTGGCTCGTCTCTTTTGGGAATTGTTGTGCTCAGCCAGTCCTTGGCTCGGAGCTGGAAGTCACCTGTGTTTGTATTGGAGTGATGCTGGAAACAGCACCATCCCTGGATGCAGCATCACCTGGGGAATGCTGTGGCACATCTTGGTAGGAGTGAGCCCTTCTGTTCTTCCCTGTGCCCCGCAGCTCCCCAAGGCTGTGACTCAGAGTGTCCCAATCCTGATCCCAAACTGCTGAGCGTGCAGTTCCCGTCCCACGTGCTCAGGGCTGGGGGGACCCCGTGACTCTGAGCCAAGCACAGTCACACCAGCTCATCCTCTGGCTCCTTGTCTTTGTTTGAGGGAAAACCAAAATGTTTACCAAAGAGCAGAGGAGAGGATTCCTCCACAATAATCACGTCACTCTTTGTTAAATTTAAGAAAAGGAACTTTAATTAGAAAATGGATATAAGAAGGACAACTGTTCTTAGCTATTATATATATATATATACATATATATGTGGATATAGATAGAACTGTAAATAGACCAGAGCAAACTATTCCCCCAACACCAAAGGTAAAAAAACCCAAAGAGATCAACCCCCAAACCGGTAGATTCCTCCTGGAGCAGTTCTGTTTATGGACACTGTCAGTGTCCCACCTTGGCTGGCTGCAAGATGAATTCTCAGTCTTTTCCCAGCGAGGCAGAGACGAGTGAGGAGCACTCACTGAACTCTCTCTCTCTTTGTCCTTTGTCCCAAACGAAGAAGGAATAAAGCTGGGAACAGAGGAAATGGTGATAGTTCCCAGGAATCTCCTTGCAGTCCAAATCGACCCCCAGGAAGAGGGAAGAAAAGAAAGCTCTGCAGTGTCCTGAAGCAGCTGTGTCTCTTCTCTCTCTCTCCGAAGCTCAGGGTGCCCAGAGATGGAGGGGGAAAGCAAAGAGCAGAGCCAGAGAAAGAGCTCTCACCAGCAAGCAGGGGCTCTTTTTTCTGCAGCTGCCCAAAGAAAAAACCCCAAAAAGTCAAAGCAGCACACCGGGAACAAAGAAAGAAAAAACCTCTCTCCTCCCCCCACCCAGGTGCTGGGGTTCTGTTTTCTCACCCCACCCAACCATTCAACTTGAATCTAAAAGTCATCAGCCAACTTTTGTCCTCACTCCTGGCACTCCAAGCCTAAACCTTTTGTGTTGGTATGGTGAGAAAAATTCTCTGGGAGGCTTCTCCCAACACCACCTTCTGTGTTTGAACCCTTAACACTCCTGCCATGCCAGGGGGACAGGGCTGAGCCTTTTGGGAAGGGTTTGCTGTGGATGTGGCCGTGGCTTTGCCAGCAGGAGGGTGCAGTGCAGGGTTTGTGCAGAGCAGGAGGCTCCGTGCAGAGCAGCTAAACAGGACACCAGTGTGGCAGTCTGGCTTTAAATCGTGGTGGCCAAAAAGGAGGGGCCACAGCTCACAGGTGTCACCCAGGAGATGTTTTATTAAATCACTCTGTGAAGAAAAATAAAAGAAAAAGGCAAGCAAGAAAGAAAAAGAGATACACTAACTCCAAATTACACAATATATATTGTCAAATCCTACCCATAGCCACGTTCTACAGGTTGTATCACAGTGTCTATAAACCTTACTACAGCTTCTAATTGGATGTCACTTTCTGTGTAGATGTTCTCTCTTCTGTGAGAAGTTTATCTCTTCAACATTCCTTTCTCATGGGTAGCTTCTCCCAAAACCTCCTTACCTCATTTTGCTTTTGCTCCCTTGCTGGATTTTTCTCACAGGACTAATTAAGTTCTCAGTGTTCACATCTCTGTACCAAAAAGTACCAGCTACAAGGCCCAGCCTGGAACCTCAGAACCTTTCCTAACTCAGAAAACCTTTTCTTATCCTCACACACCAAACCTTGGTGTGACACAGAATGGGCCCTTCAAAACCTAAACCCCTTCCTGGGGGAAATTGGGCTTTTCTAGGGAAGGTGAGTCCATTTTTTAGGTGGAGACAAGCAGTGTTTGCTCACAGTTTGTGCCCTGGGATGGTGGGAGCAGGTCAGTCCCTGTGGCCACAGAGAGGGCTGGGAGCTGTGAACTGGCTGCAGCAAGGAGTGTGACACAGTTCTGGGTTATTCTGGGAGAGGGAAGGAAAGGAAAAAGAGGAAATACTCGTATTTCTTCATCTCTTTTGCTGCCCAGGCTTGGAGTGTGTCTGTCACGGGGAATTCCTCCAAGTCTCCTCCACACTGACCTCCCCGAGCTGTGTCTCCCTTTTTCAGTGGTGAGCTAATGGAGTGCCTCATTTATTTTTGTTTTCCCCACACCTGCATTTCCCCAGTCCAGCACAGAGCCTGCAGAAACACCCCAACCCTCCTCTGAGGGTGCCCCAGCTCTCTGCAGAGCCCACAGCCTGGCTGGGACAGGCTGGGAATCTCTGCCCTCAAATCCTGGCTCGTGACCTGTAAGGTCTTTGCTTCTTGCCTTTGTTTCCCCCAAATGGGATATTTCAGTGAGCTCCAGCTTTTGGAGAGCATCCCCATGGCTCCTTCTGTCCATCCTGAGGATATGGCTCTAAATGATGGTTTTATTTCTGTTTTATTTCTTCTCTGCTGTTCTTGCTGCAGCTTCAAGCACTGGCTGCAGGGAGCTCCTGGAATTGTTCTTGAATAGTGAGATTTTAGGGCATTCTCCTCCCTGCTTCACTCTGGGCTGCCTATTGAGAGTGGGAATCTTCTGGAACAGGTTCCTCCCAGAAATGGGCAGGAGCTGCTGAGCTGAAATGCTTCAGGTCTCACTTGGGTGTTGTGAAAAGCCCTGAGGGTCTCCAGAGCACCCACGGGTTCCTCTGCAAACACCACCTGGTTGCATCTTTGCTTCCCCAGGGGATTTACCTGCTGGAATAGGCAGGGCAGGGACAGGTGCTGTGCCATTGGATGAGGGAATCTGGCTGGAATTCCTCGGGCTCAGCAGCTTTTTCCCACGTAAGGGCTGGGACCAGCTCGGTGCAGGAACAGGCCTGGCTGTCCCATCTTACCCAAGAGCTCCAGAGGGATTGAAGGTCTTTCAAGCCAAGAGGATGTTGGAGCTCAATATATTCATATTTTTAAACCTGTTATACCAGGATCAGTTCCCAGGGACCATGAGATGTTTTCTGACCCTTTGATAACTTCACATTTAGACTGGATGATTTTACTAAAGGAGCTTCCCTGATAGTAATGTAGGAGGAGAAACCATTGTCTGGGGACAGGCTGGACTTGGCAAGCACAAAACCAGCAAGTTTTGGATTTTTTAAATCTATCACCTGATTAATGAGGTTTGACAAAGACACATCAGGTCACTAAAATAACATATATATTGTCTATAATACTGTTGTGGCTCTGCTGAGCTGCTCCTGCTTGTTGCCAGCAAACACCCTTGGCATATCCCACTGGGATTACATCCTGGGCAAGTAATCTCCCTGCCTGGATGCCAAGTATGTGTGAGACAGGACCTAAATAGATCCCTAAGCTGCAGGGGCAGCAGGAGGCCTGTGGGTCAGCTGGGAATGGATGTAGGATTTGGGTGCAAGGGGATTTCTAGGATTTCTGGCAGGCTTTGCAGAAGCAAAAAAGCAATTTATGCTGTGCTGAGCCCCTGAGGGCCAGGGCTGAGTTCAGGGGTTAACTCAGGGTGAGGCAAACGGGCCTGGGTTTTGAGAAAGCAGCACATTGTAGGGACGTGGCTGCCCCATCCCTGGGAATGTCCCAGGCCAGGTTGGACAGGGCTTGGAGCAACCTGGGACAGTGGGAGGTGTCCCTGCCCATGGTAGGGGTGGGACTGGATGGGCTTTAACTATTAACAACCCAAACCATTCTGGGATTCTGTGATGTAGCCTCACCCAGCAGAGGGAAACAATTTGGGATTTAAGGAATCCATGTGCAGAATCCAAATTCCATCTGCAGAATCCAGATTCCATCTGCAGGTGCCTCCATCCCTGCTGCTGTGGCCAGGTGATCCACACCAGCCTGTGTGTGAAAGCTGGGGCAGCTCCTTGCTGCCTGGCATGGATGCCCAGCACTGTGGTGGGCACTCAAGCTGCCTGTAACACTCAGACCTCTGTCTGTGCCCAGGATACCGAAATTCTGCTGAGATTTCACACAGACCTGGCACAGACTGATCGTGCAGCGGGAATGAGCCTCCTGGACTTGGAGCACCTTTTGTAGCTGGAAGCAACATCTCTCCCCAACCAGGGTTTCCATGGCAAGACCCTGTGGCCAAGGAGGGGCCTTGTCCATGGCAGAGCCATAAACAGAGCAGAGCTGGGGGTTATTTCTGTTCTGAACTGCTTTGCAGTGGCTGTAGAGGAACCACCAGACCCAACTGTGGTGTTGGCTGTGAGGGAAAAGGGAAGAGGCTGCTCAGGAAACAGGGAAGTCGGTTGTGCAGCCACCACCACACTGCTGGGCTGTCTGAGGTGTGGGTGAGACTGGGAGAGGTTCTCCCTGGAGTTCCTGCCTTTAGGGGACTCTTGAGACCAACAGCTACACCCTGTGAGTGACCTGCATCGTGGTTTAGCAAGCTGAGAGATTTCCAAAAGCCATTTAATGCTGCTTATGAGCATTTTGGCATCTCCACCTCCCCCTCGGGGGCTGCAGGAGGGCAGTCCAGCCATCCCATCTCTTCTCTTTGCAGCTGCAGAGCTACTTTGCTGCCTGTGAGGACGAGACCCCAGCCATCAGGAACCACGACAAGGTCCTGCAGCGGCTCTGCGAACACCTGGACCATGCTCTGCTCTACGGGTGAGCCTGGAGCCCACCCTGGGTGCTGCTTTTGGAGCCTCAGCATGGAGACACCACCCTGGCAAGAGTTGGGTGGAGGTAACAAAGCTTTGGCCTCATTCTCCCGTGGGCTTTGTGTGCTTGCAGCCTGCAGGATCTCTCCTCGGGGTACTGGGTGCTGGTCGTTCACTTCACGCGCCGCGAGGCCGTCAAGCAGATCGAGGTGCTCCAGCACGTGGCCACCAACCTGGGACGCAGTGAGTGCACACCTGGCTCTGGGGGCACCTGGGGAGGGCCAGGCAGGCTGTACTGAGGGGCTGCCAGTGCACTGAGGGAGCCAGCATGGCCCGGGTCACTTGGCTCAGGCCAAGGAATCACAGAATCATTGAAGCTGGAAAGGACCTCTGTGGTCATTGAGTCCAACATTGTCCAACACTGAGTCCAGCACTGCCAGATCCACCACTAAACCATGGCCCCAGCTGCCACATCCACATGTTTTTGGAATGCTCTCAGGGATGGTGATTCCACCACTTCCATGGGCAGCCTGTCCAAGGAGGTGGGAGTCCTGCCATAGCCACAGGAGGTCTCTAGAAATAATGTCTCTGTACCTTGGGACTGGGTGCTGAGGCTTCTGCTGCCCTGAAACCCAAGGGGCTGTGCCCTCAGGAAGGGTTCCTGGCAGATGGGAGCTGTGTGGGGCTGTGCCCTCAGGAAGGGTCCCTGGGAAATGGGAGCTGTGTGGGGCCGTGTCCATGGGAAGGTTCCTGGCAGATGGGAGTCCTTCAGGGCTGTGCCCATGGGAAGGGTCCTGGCAGATGGGAGTCCTGCAAGGCCATGCCCTCAGGAAGGGTCCCTGGGAAATGGGAGATCTTTGGGGCCATACACTCAGAAAGGGTTCCTGGCAGATGGGAGTCCTGCAGGGCCATGCCCTTGGGAAGGTTCCTGGCAGATGGGAGCTCTGTGGGGCCATGCCCTTGGGAAGGTTCCTGGCAGATGGGAACATCCCCTGTCACCCCACAGTGTCTCACTGTAGCCGTTGTCTGCACGATCCTGCTTTTTCCCTGCTGTGAGCTGTCCATAGTGGATGTTTGGGATCACTGAGGCCACTTCTGACACAGGACAGTGCCCAGATCTCTCTGCCAGATTATCCCAACAGCCACCATGTCCCAGGCCCTGTACTGGTGAGAATGGAGATGAGCACAGGCTCCACTATCACCTCTCTCTGCACCAGAACTGGTGTCAAATCACACCTGGGCTGATTGAGAGCGATTCTCCCTCCACCTCTGCTGTCCTGGCATTTCCAGCAGGGCTCCCACCTCACTAGAGAGACACAGTTGTGTGGCTGCTTCTCAGCCAGTCCCTTCCTCCCCTTCCCACTCCAAATCACGAATCTCTCACCGGAATTTTCCCCCCACTGTCAGTTGCTCCCCTTAAATGATACAAATGCACAATCTGAGGTGTTTTAAGTGATTTGTGGTTATTTCTAGGCTTGTTTCACCTCTCAGGTGTTTCCCCACAGGTAACTCTCTCTGCTGCTCTGTCCTCAGGCCGGGCCTGGCTGTACCTCGCCCTCAATGAAAATTCCTTGGAGAGCTACTTGAGGCTGTTCCAGGAGAACCTCAGCCTGCTGCACAAGTACTATGTCAAGTGAGTATCCCAGCCCTTCTGCTTGGGCACAGGTTGGCATCTCTTCTTGTCAGAAGCCAGCCCAAATTTGCCAGTGGGGAACAAGGAGTTGATCAGGGTCTGATTTTTTTTCCCTTTGTGTGACTCTCCCAGGCACTCAGCAATAGGACAAGGGGGGCTCAAGCTCTGCCAGGGGAAATTGAAGCTGGAGATCAGAAAAATTTCTTTGCAGAGAGAGTGCTCAGGGATTGGAATGGGCTGCCCAGAGAGGGGGTGGATTCCCCATCCCTGGAGGTTTTTCAGCTGAGCTTGGCCGTGGCACTGAGTGCCATGATCTGGTAAAGGGACTGGAGTTGGCCCAAGGGTTGGACTTGATGATCTCAGAGGTCTTTTCCAACCCAATCCATTCTGTGATTCTGTGATTTACATGATTAATTTAAAGGTCCCAGATTTGGACACACTGTCTTCTTATATAGATAAGAGGCCCTGCAAGCATCTTTCCTAGTTCCTGCTTTTACTCTGCTGTCCCCTTTCTATCTTCCATGGTTTCCAAGGAGCTGCTGAGCCCTCCCCCAGGGCCCCAGCTCTGGGGGACACCTGGAAATGTGGCTGTAGCTGTGCTGGAGGACAGCACACAGTGTCTGCCTGAGCTCCAGGGCTGTTCAGAGCAGCTCAGAGACACACCAGTGAGGAAACAGAAGGGCCCTTTTAGCTGCTTCTGCTCCTTCTCACATGTGTGAGGCTCTTTTGTGTTGCCCCCACTGCAGGAACGCCCTGGTCTGCAGCCACGATCATCTGACCTTGTTCTTGACTCTGGTGTCTGGGCTGGAGTTCATCCGCTTTGACCTGGACCTGGTGAGTGTTGGAGCTGTTCTCTTGGCTCTGGGAGGGTGGGAATGTGGAGCAGGGCAAGTCCAGGGTGGACCTGGGGAGTGTTTGGTTTGTTCTGAGCCCTGGGAGAGTGGGAATGTGGAGCAGGGGAAGTCCACTGTGGACCTGGGAAGTGTTTGGTTTGTTCTGAGCCCTGGGAGAGTGGGAATGTGGAGCAGGGGAAGTCCACTGTGGACCTGGGAAGTGTTTGGTCTGTTCTCAGCCCTGGGAGAGTGGGAATGTGGAGTAGGAGAAATCCAGGGTGTGACAGGTGCCACCACTTGGTCCAGGGTGCATCTGGAGAGTGTTTGATTTGTTCTCCTGTCTCTGGGAGAGTGGGAATGTGGAGCAGGGGAAGTTCAGGGTGGACCTGGTGAGCGTGTGGTCTGTTCCCTCAGCTCTGGGAGAGTGGGAAAAGAGCAGGGACAATCCAGGGTAGACCTGGTGAGTGTTTGATCTGTTCTCAGCTCTGGGAGTGGGAATGTGGAGCAGGGGGAGTTCTGGGTGGGACAGGTCCCACCACTTGGTCCAGGGTGCATCTGGTGAGTGTTTGATTTATTCTCTCAGCAATGGGAGAGTGGGAATGGGGAGCTGGGGGAGTCCAGGTTGGACCTGGTGAGTGTTTGATCTGTTCTCAGCTCTGGGAGAGTGGGAATGTGGAGCAGGGAGAGTTCTGGGTGGGACAGGTCCCATCACTTGATCCAGGGTGGAGCTTCTTGTTGGCCTTGAGCTGAAAATGTGATGCTGATGCTTTTAGGGAAGACTTTTAGGTCCTTGGGCATCCAGCAATGGAATTTACTCCTGTTGCTCATTTATCCCTCTGCACTGTTCAGAAGAGGAACGAGGCAGCTGTGGGGCAGGTTGGTGGGGATGAAGTAGCTGAGCTGTGGCAGAAGACTCTGGTGTCCCTCCAGGAAACACAAACCCACTGGATTACCCTCAGTGTCACAGCAGAGCTGCTGGGTTTCCTCTGAAATGGGCAGTGAAGGGACAGTCCCAGGGGATGGGGTGGCACTGACACCCCAGCTGTGCTAGTGACAGTGACAGTGACCCTGACCCCGCTCTCTCCTCCCTGCAGGATGCTCCATACCTGGATCTGGCCCCCTACATGCCAGATTACTACAAGCCCCAGCACCTGCTGGACTTCGAGGAGCGGCTGCCCAGCTCCGTGCACGGCTCCGACAGCCTCTCCCTCAACTCCTTCAACTCCGTCACCTCCACCAACCTGGAGTGGGACGACAGTGCCATCGCCCCCTCCAGCGAGGGTCAGTGGCTGCTGGGGGTGGTGCAGGCAGGGCTGAGTCCTCCACAGGCCCCTGGGGTGAGGTGGCAAGTGATGGGCTGGGAGAGACCAAAGTGGGAGCCCCAGCAGCCAGGCTGGGAGTCCTCCTGCCTTAAACCGTGGGGAGATAGGGCAAGGGGGAACTGTTTCAAACTGAAAGAGTTTTAAACTAAAAGAGAAAATTTAGATGGGATATCGGGAAGAAATTCTTGGCTGTGAGGGTGGGGATGCCCTGGCATGAATTGCCCAGAGAAGTTGTGGCTCCCCCATCCCTGGGAGTGTCCAAGGCCAGGTTGGACAGGGCTTGGAGCAACCTGGGATAGTGGGAGGTGTCCCTGCCTTGTGGAATGAGGTGAACTTTAAGGTCCCTCCCAACCCAAACCATTCTGGGATTATTCAAAGGTAACAGCCCCTTTGCCTCAGACTGGGAGAGAAGGACTTTCCTTGCCAGTCTCCCAGGCCACGTTCCCACCCTGGGGGGTTGTTTTAGCAAGAACTGGAGGAATTTCCTCATGGAGTGAAGGCCATGCCTGTGTCTCAGTGTGGCTCCCAGGTCAGAGCAGGGACACAGGACTGCACAGGAAGGCTTTTCACTGCTTGTTTCCCAGTCTGGAGACCCACCAGGGCTGGAGGTGGTGGGGAATAGTTTCCAGAGGCTTGTCCATGTCTGCACTCTGGGAAAGAGGCAGCCAGTGGTGTCAGAGGTGCTGCTTTTTCCTATTTATGCATCTTGAGCAGCCTGATAAGTTGTCCTGCTCACCCCCTTCTCCCTGCTGGGAGTTGTTCCTGATGAACACACACCTCGTGTCTGCCCCTTTAACCCACTGGGAGCCCATTGCCCACACCCACGTGTTGACATGAAGGAGCAGCTCTGCTGCTGCTCTTCCTAACCCAAAATGCAGTGGCCTTGTCTCATTTTTCATGTCAGTTTGAGCAAAAGGCATTCTAGAATAGAATTGGAATGGACTGAACTGTTGGTTGGATGCAGTGAGTTCAGGATTGAGCCCACACATAGGTGGGTTCCCTCAGGACAAGGGGCACCAGTTGCCTTTTGTGTGCAAGACAGAACATACAGATACTAAAGATGATGGGAAGGAGCAGCCTGGGATGGGCATTAGAGTTGTTTTAGCAAAGGACTTGGGAGCACAGCATTGGTTTGGGCTCATCCCCCTCTGCATTCATGAAAGGGTTTGATTTTGGGGACTTGCTTATCACAAATCTCCAGCCTTGCAGGTAAGGTGGAGACAGCACGAGCAGCCTAGAAATAATAAAGTCAGAGTAGAGATTCAGGAGATTTTGGAGCTACATTTGGGGTTGGCATCATCTCAGGCTGTGATCTGTGTCTCAGTTTCTCCTTGCACAGAGGAGTTTGCTGCTGATGTGGGAATCTTGGGCCAGGACCCAGGAGGGCAGGAACTGCTGTTGCTCCTCAGGTGTGGAGCAATTTAACTCCAATAACTGTTTCCCTGCTCGTCATTTCAACAGGAGCATCCCTCTATCCTAAGAGTGTAGGTGGAGCTGGGGATTTTAGGATCAGAGGCCAAGTTTTTCCCTTTAATCAGAGCTCTGGCTTTGCAAACATTCATGAGTCAAACATCCCAGTATCTGTGGGAGGTAAGTGTGAAGTGGGGGAAACTGAGGCACAGAGTGATTAAACTGCTTCCCAGAGAAGACCAAGCCCTGGATGACATTGTTTTTCTGGTTTAGCTTCCCAGCAGCTGGAATAATGGGGCTTTCATCCTTCCCTGGTCCTGCTGTAGCTCCCATAACACAACCATCCAGCAGGAGCACCCATTGGTGCAGCTGTTTCCAGTCACATCCACGTTCCCTGACAATTTTCTCATGCATTTCAGTTACCAGTGGATGATTGTTTTGTTTCTCCCCATTCCCATCTCCCTCCCCAAACCCCCTTCACACTCTCCCCTCTCCCCCCTTCCCTCCCCACTACTTGTTTTTCTAATCCTGAGTTTTATCCCTCGTTTTTGTAGATTATGATTTTGGAGATGTCTTTCCAGCAATGCAGACCATGCCCAGCAGAGACTGGGAAGGTGGGACACACTCATCTCTTACAGCATTTTGGTTTTCTCTCTGCATTGCTGCCACCTGAGCTTTGCTGCATGTTCCCCCACTCATTTCTTTAATAACCAACTGCCCCATCTTGATGGAATTCTCTGCAGGCAGAAAGGAGTGGAAAAATCCCCCAGGGTGGGAGGTTGTGTGTCTCACCTGTGAGGCCACATGCAAAGCTTTCCCAGCTCACCTGCCCATATTTCCCAGAGCTGAGGGATGTTTTCCTGCATCCAACAATGGTTCCCTGTCCAATTACAAATAAAAGGCTAGAAAATTATCCCCACTGTGGAGTTGGCAGCAGGGACCAGTGTCCTTCCAAACTGTGGGATGTGCCATCTGCCCTCACTCCATGGATGTCCTCTTTGGGGTTACATAGCAGGGTGCTGACCAAAAACACTGATCCACCATCAATGATTTCCTGAAAGCCCTGGAAAACAGATTAATTCATTCTGCTGCCTTTAATTGTAGGCCTTCTGCAGGGATTAATTCGGGAGGTTTTGTTTTCCCTGGACCCTGTGCCAAAACATTTCCTGTGAAGCCACAACATCCAGCACGTGGCCATGCTCAGTTTGGGTCACTACACTGGTTATTTTTATTTATTTTACCACTTTTAAAACCAACCTGTCAGCTATGTCTGGCCTTTGTGGCCAAGAGCATGTGCCCAGTGTAGAGGAATTTGTTCTCCTTCCTCCACATGCAGCCCCTGTGAGAATCCTCTCCATGCCACAGGAGCAGGACCCTCTTTTCCCCCAGAGGAAACACCCACACTCCATCCCTTGCAGCTCCAAGCTGGATGGAGCTTTGGCTCTGAATTGCCTTGTACCACCTGAATATTTGGGGAAATCTGCCTGAATTCCCTGTGGATTGTTCCTGGGCTCTAACACTCTCCCTCTCACCTTCGTTCTTGCCCCCAGGGATGTCACAGACATGGTTTGACCTGTCCCTGAAGGTACAAACTCATTTCCAAGCCCAGCTCCACAGTGGGTGTTGGGTGGAGGCTGGAAGAGGCCAAGGGGTGCTGGGGCAGATCCCTCTGGATTTGAGCCCTCACATCTCCTGTGTAGCAGAGTGGAATCCACCCCTGCTCTGGGCTGAGTTTCCTCAGCCACAGGGGAATTGTCACTGGAGCCCCCACCAGGTCACCTCACTGGTGGATCCCTTGCTGTGGGCACAGAGCAGAGGTTGGGAAGGTTTGGGTGATTCCTTGTTTTCAGCAAATGCATTTTGGGGTGAAATTCTGTATTTTGGATGAAGATTATTCTATCTTAACAAAACCAGCAGGATTTAGGCCAAAGAAGTGATGCTGGATTGATGGTGCAGGCTGGAAGCCCAGGGCTGAAATACATTTTATTTTATTAATGGTTGGACTTGATGATCTTAGAGGTCTTTTCCAACCTAAGTGATTCCATGAATTTCCCTTTCATGCAAACATTAAAAACTTCCCTGGTAGAGCCCACACCCCCCACACTCCAGGACAGGTGTTTGATTGGGAACAAAGTGGCATTTTGGAATCATCCCTCACCAACTGCCTGGATCAGAGTTTAGCAGAGGTTTCATTTTCCTCCTCAGATCCTACACCCCCAAAGTGTAGGGCTGTGGTTCCCTTCCCAAGCTGATTGAATCAGAGTCATGGAATGGTTTGGGTTGGAAGGGACCTTAAAGGTGATCTCATTCCCATCCCTTGCCGTGGTCAGGGACACCTTCCACTCGACCAGGCAGGGTGCTGGAGAAGAGGAGGGCATGGATAACCTTCCTTTAACGTGATTTTGGGTGGGTAACTGAGCATGACTCCTGCAGCCCTTCCCTGCTGCTCCTTTTCCCTCTGAAGACTAACATGGGCCAAGCTGTTTGTGCTCCCCCTGTCTGTGCTGCCTGCTGCCCTCGGACCCCCGGGAATGCTGTGTGCCCCTCCAGTCTTCCAGCCCCCCACGTGTGTCCTGTGTGAGCAGAGGAGACCATCCAGCTCCATAAGGATCGCTGCTCCATGGCTGGCTCTCTGTCTGCCCTTCCAGCACCTTCCATGGCAGGGAGGGAGCAGCAGCAGCTGAAAAGCACCATGGCCCCCAGAGCACCATGGCCCCCAGGCCCCTCAGACTCCTCCCCACAGACACCACCTCTACTCCCTAATCCTGCTGCTGGCTCCGGGTGCCCGAGCTGTTTCCAGCACTCCCTAAACCGCAGGGCGATGCCAGGTCTCGCTCTGGCCTCCATGTCCCTCCAGGCTGGCACTGAGGGCAGTGCAGTGGCCACGTAGTGCCCCGACCCCCATCACGCAGCTTGGCCTCCTCTGCCTTCATCCAGGAGCCTGAGCTGATCCGCCCTTCCCACCTTGTCCCTGCAGACGGAGACCTGACGGACACGCTCAGCTGCCCGCGCTCCACCGCCTCGGACAACAACGGTGGCAGGGCCGCGGTGAGGAGCCCCACTCAGCGCCACAACCCCTTCAACGAGGACAAAGCTGAGGTGGCATCCTCTGCCGACACCACGCCGGTGCACGCGGCGTGCCGGGACAAGGCAGAGGCCACCCCCGAGGGCACGGACCAGTCCGAGAGCTGCACCGAGCTGGAGGTCATCAGGTAGGGCCAAAGCTGCTGGCCTGGACAGGGGTGGCAGGTGCTGGGGATGTGCCACCCCTTGTACCCAGTGGAGAGATGTCTGTGCCTTGATGCAGCCATGAGAAAGGAGGTTTATACTCCAGACCCCAACAGCTGCTCTGTAGGTGTCAGAGTTCATCCCATAGGTCTGGGCTGGTCTTGGATCCCTTGGATTGAATCCCCATCCACACCTTTCCCTGACTTTCCATGACTTTTTACTTGGAGCTCTCTCCAGCTGGTGGAGGGTTTGCTGCAGATCTGGGTCTCTGATCGTGGAATCATGGAATGAACTGGGTTGGAAGAGACCTCTGATCTTCCCTCTCATCCTGTCCTCCTGTTTGTCAGTGAGATGTTGCTAAACCTGTCGTGGGAGATGCCTCCACAGGGCTCCTGGCTGGCATTTGACTCCTGCAGAGAATCCCCAGGGATCCCTCAGAGCCCTGGACCCAGACAAAGACCTCGAGGCTCTGTCTGCTCACACCCAGCGATGGGGACACCCCAAAACCTGCCCAGCAGGCCTGGGCTTTGTTCTTGTGCCCAGTTTTTCCTGGAGGAGCAGAGGAGCTGCGTTACGTGGCATCCCACACGGCAGACACGGGGAAGGGGGTGGAGCACCACACTCGGGGTGACCTGGCAGCAGTTTGGGTGCCAGGGGCCCCAGAGCACTCCCACAGCACATCCCAGTGCGCTGCTGTCTAGAGCAGACTCCAGCCTGCATCTCCCTCTTCTGGCAGGTGGGGACACGGCATTCCCACCTCTAGAATCCTCCTCCCTTCCCAGCTGCTTGCTCCCAGCCAGGAATTTCTCTCACATCACCTTAGCTCCTCATCCATTTGTGATCCCTTTGCAGCCAAAGGTGCTGCATCCAGCAGTGATGCCTCTTCTTTCTGGGATAAGTAGGAAAAAGTGTCCATACCTTGTGTCTCGTGACACCTGGCATGGAGGAGGGGGCTCTGTGTGGCTGCACATGGAGCAATGGGAGCAGAAGGGTTTTCCCTGCAGTAGGGAAAATGGCAAAGGAATGTTGCTGGGAGAGGGTGGGACCCCTCTGTGTGTCACAGAGGCTAAGCAGGCACAGGGGAGTGACATTCTGTCTCTCACAGGTTGGCCAAGAAGAAGAAAACGGGCAAGAAGAAGAAGGTGAAGGCTGAGGAGGTGGTGAACAGCCCAGGCCCCGAGGCCAGTGGGGACAGTGGCATCAACGGGCTCAGTGACCGGGAGGAGCCGCCCCGGGACGAGGGTGCCGCAGCCCCGGAGGACGGGGGGCAGCGCCCGGGCCTCGGCCAGCTGGCCCTGCGCATCCCCGAGATGAAGGACACGTCCATGGAGAGCCTGGGGCAGCCCCTGAGCAAGGTCATGGACAGGCTCAATGGGCAGCTGGACCCCGGGGGCTGGAGTGGCCCCCTGGAACCCCCCGGGCAGCCCTTTCGGACCGGCACGCCAGGGGAGACCCCGGAGGGATCGTCCTCTGGCGACTGTAGCGAGGGGATTTCAGCCCCCATGGACTTCTACCGATTTACCGTCGAGAGTCCAAACGCTGCTGCACCAGGTGGTGGCCACCATGACCCTCCAGGGCCTGGCCAACCGCCACATGTTTCTGGTAGCCCTGAGGCTCCTGAAGAAGAAGAAAGCAGAGAAGGAGAAGCAGTTGGGACAGTAGAGGAGTCTGGAGGGGCGAGTGACGAAGCCCAGACTGGCCAGACAGAAACCACCAACCCACAGGCTCTCTGTGAGCCCAAGAAGGAGCAGCCCAGCCCTTCCCTGAGCAGTGCTGAGGACTCTGGGGTGGAGGAAGGGCAGGGCAGCCCCTCAGAGCTGACCCATCCCTCTGAGTTCAGGTGAGGATGCGTTTGGTCAGCAGGGAGAGCATCTTCCAAACAATCCTTGAGCTCAAGTTGATGCTTTTCCCTTTGTCCTCGGTTTGGGAGTGAAGCCCATCCTTTTCCAGGATGAAGAGGAGGCACAAGGGGTCAGGAGGAGATGGTCTGAGGGAGGCTAACAAGTGCCCAAATCATGGAGACATTCAATAAGGAAGGGGGTTTCTAGACTCAGCCCTATATCCATGTCCACCCTCTGTCTCTCCACAGGGTGGATAACAACCATCTCCTCCTGCTGATGATCCATGTGTTTCGGGAGAACGAGGAGCAGTTATTCAGGGTAAGGTGGTTGCCATCAATCCCAGGACCAGCTCTGTGCCTGCATCAGCCCAGAGCTGAGAGCTCTTCTGTCTCTGTGCAGATGATCCGGATGAGCACTGGGCACATGGAGGGGAACCTGCAGCTGATCTACGTCCTGCTGACGGATTGCTATGTGTACCTGATCCGGAAAGGTATCCCATCCCAACAGCCCCTGGGCTCAGCAGGGAGGGAGGCCTGTCCATGGATCAGGGCTCCCCAGCTCCCTGCCTTAACTGCCAGTCCCCTCGTGTCCCAGCAGGGAGCTCAGGTTGGGTGGTCCCCCGAGGAGCCCAGGACAGTGTCCCGTGGCTCTGTACTGCCTGGCACATGGCTCGGTTTGCAGGTCCATCGCTGCTGTTGCTGCTGCTGCCAGGGGGGTCCTTTGCCCCCCTTCACGTGGCTCTCTGTGTCTGTGCCAGGGGCAGCGGAGAAGCCATACTTGGTGGAGGAGGCCGTGTCCTACAACGAGCTGGATTACATTTCGGTGAGCACAGCCCAGTGGGTCAGTCCTTGCCTGTCTGAAGGCAAGAGTGCCAGGACCATCAGGGTGGGTGGGGTGGTTCTGTGTCCATGGGGAGTGTTTTGGCCAGTAAGTCTTTGAGCCTGGGAGAGCTGGAAGCAATTCCCCCTCCAGTGCCACCTCTGAGGGTGCCCACCTTGTTCGTATTTTCACACGGGCAGCAGAGTGACCACCGACCCTGTCCCCAGGGCAAGGAGCCGGGTTCAGCCCTGCCCCATTGCCCCTCATCCCATGCCCGGCTTCCCTGACCGTCCCTGTGTGGCACAGGTTGGGCTGGACCAGCAGACGGTGACTCTGGTGTGCACCAACCGGAGGAAGCAGTTCCTGCTGGACACCGCCGACGTGGCTCTCACCGAGTAAGCGCAGAGCGGGCAGGGAGCCGGGCACGGAACCTCTGACCACACCTCGGGAATGGGGGACCCTCCAGTGACAGCCCTGCATGACAAAGTCCTGCCACCAGCTGGGGCTTGGGGGTTGGTTTGATGCCACTGGCTGAACCCTGCAGGCAGCTGGAATTGCCTCAGGCATGGATACACCCAAAGGTCTCCCCTGGATAACCACAGCAGTCACCCTGTCCCTCAGGCTGAGGCTCAGGGGTCTGGGCAATGCAGACCAACATGTCTCTTGTGTCACTTGGGATGAGCAGGGACGAGCTCTTGAACTCCAAGGCACATCCCCAGGTCTGTGTTGTCAGCTCAGGGAGGTGACCTGGTGGTCATACTGGGTTCTATTTTGGGATGTGTCCACCTCCCAGTCTCACCCATGACCCTGAGATTAGCTCAGCTGGTGAGAGCACGGTGCTGATAATGCCAAGGTTGCAGGTTCTATCCCAGTATGGGCTATTTGCATAAGAGTTGGACTTCATTATCCTCTGGGTCCCTTCCAGCTCAGGTCACAGAATCACAGAATCTTGTCCTTTCTGGAGTTCAGGCTTTGCAACCCACCATCACCTCTGGTCTGTAGGTTGATTCTGGAAGACCAGAGGCCCATGGTGAAGGGGAACCCCTTGGGCACCAGAGCATGTGAGGGAGACGAGGGGCTGTTTGCCCTGGCCTTGTCAGAGATCCCTGCCTTCCTCTCAGGTTCTTCCTGGTCTCCTTGAAGTCAGCCATGATCAAAGGGTGCCGGGAGCCCCCCTACCCCAGTATCCTCACGGATGCCACCATGGAGAAACTGGCGCTGGCAAAGTTCGTGGCGCAGGAGTCCAAGTGTGAGGTGAGTTTGGGTATCGCTGCCATCGCTGCAGGTGACAAAGGCTCACAGGAGACCCCCTTGACTTCTCCTGCTCCTCACAGGCCTGCGATGTGGTGGTGCGTTTCTACGGCCTCGTCCACTGGGAAGACCCCATGGATGAGACGCTGGGACCCGCCAGCAGCAGCTGCTCCTCTGGTGAAAACGCCGTCACCAAGGATGGTGTCCTGCACTACAAGGCAGGCACCTCCTACCTGGGCAAGGAGCAGTGGAAGCCCTGCTTTGTGGTGCTCAGGTGGGTGCTGGGGCTGCAGGGCAGGGCTGGGACCAGCCAGGGCTCAGCAGGGAAGGTCTGGGAGCAGTTTGCTGCATGGGAGGGGGAGAGGACCTGTCTTGTCACCTGGAGGGAGAAAGCCACCAGCTGTGGGTGGCCAGCAGCAGGAAATGACCCCACAGGGCCGTGTGGGTGGAGGGCAGGGCAGAGGTGGCTGTGGGACTGAAGGTGGGGGATGCCAGAGTTGAGACTCCGGTGACCTCCTCTCTCATCTTCCCAAATGGCAGCAATGGGATCCTGTACCAGTACCCAGATCGCACAGACGTCACCCCTCTGCTGTCCATCAACATGGGGTAAGGGGCTGCTGGAATGTGGCACCCAGGCTCCCTGGGGCTCTGGGGGGCAGGAGCTTCTTGGGGTGTCCAGGGAGGGGTTTTGGGACAGATCATGACCTGCTCCAATGCTGCAGAAATCCCTGCTTGCTCCTGGCTGGGGCCAGCTGCCCATTTAGCAGGAGATGGCCTAATTTCCTCCTAGTTTTTGAACACCAAGCCCACCCTTGGATGGGGAATTGGCCTCTGAAGGGTGACATACCCCTCCAAGAGCCATTCTGGGAGACCCACCATGCTCAGCTCCAGCTCTTCCCCACTGTGCAGAGCTGGAGACTGTCCTCGGAGCAATCCCAGGGGATGTCACCGATGGGAAGCGAGTGTCTGTGGGGAAGAGGGGTGAGGTGCTGCACAGGGAGGGCAGGCAGGGACTGATCCCAGGCTGGTGCTGTCCCATCCTGCTGATCTCCTCCCTCCCCTCTCTCCCAGCGGCGAGCAGTGCGGGGGATGCCGGCGCTCCAACACCACCGACCGGCCCCACTCCTTCCAGGTGATCCTGACGGACAGGCCCTCCCTGGAGCTGAGCGCCGACAACGAGGAGGACATGGCAGACTGGATGCAGTACTTCTGCCAGGCTGTCTCCAAAGGGGTGAGCCAGGGACAGGCCCCAGGCGTGGCTGTTCCAACCCCCCGTTTGCCCAGAGCTGCTTCAGAGCCCCCAAAGGGAGCAGGAATGTCTGGCAGGGATGGAACAGGCAACTTCATCCCCAGCCAGAAGGGCTTCCCCACGGGGCACCCCATGGAGACAGGACTGCACCATTCCAGATTTTAACCCCTCCTTTCCCCACGCCTCACAGGTGATCCCCCAGGGTGTTGCCCCCACGCCTTGTGTTCCCTGCTGCCTCGTGCTGACAGATGAAAAGGCTTTCACCTGCCACGAGGACTGCCAGACCAGCTTCTTCCGCTCGCTGGGCACCGCCGAGCTCACGGACGTCGCCGCCGTCTCCACAGAGGCTGGCAAGGAGTACTGTATCCTGGTGAGCTTGGGCTGGGACACTGGCTGGCCTGGGGCAGAACAAGGGTCCAGCAGTGACACCCAGCCTTCTCTTGGTGTTTAGGAGTTTGCTCAGGACAGCAAGGAGTTCCTGCCCCCCTGGGTGCTCTATTTTAGTTGCACTACGGAGCTGGAGAGGTTCCTGTCGGCGCTGAACGCTGCGTGGAGGAACATCTACCAGGTGAGTGTGCAGGGCTGCCTCACACCCTTCATCCCATGAAGGAGGCCAGAGGGTGAATTTGTCCCTGCAGGGCAAACCCAGCGTTCCCACAAAGGGCAGGAGAGCCACGGAGCTCCCTGTGTCCGTAGAACCACAGGATGTGGGATTTGGAGCCTGGTAAGACAAGCCATGAGCATCCAGCGCCAGTGAGGGGAGAAGGAGGAACCCGGGGCAGCCCTACTGACTTTCCCACATGGATCTGAGGGGGTTTTACAGCACGAGGGAGAAGTGGCTGTTGTCTGTTCCCCTCCTGACTCCCCACATGTGTGTTCCAGGTGGAGCTCCTGCACAAGGCCATCCTGGACGCCGCTGTCAAGAAGAAGTGTGAGGACGCGCAGAGCCTGATCGACAGCGCGTGGCAGCGCAGCGACAGCCTGTGCCGCGGGCGGGCCGAGCGGGACCCCTGGTGCTGACCCTGCCGGGGGAGCACAGCTCACAGGCGCCCGTCTTGGGGGCAAGCAGGGCCTGGATCTGGCCAACTGGCACCCCAAACCCTCCTGCCACCACTCGGTGCCCACCGGGGCGTGCCTGCTGCGTGGACCCCGAGCCGGGGACTTGCTGTGCCACCTGCACCGTCCTCCTCGTCCACACGGCAAAGAGTTTGCCTTTCACGGAGTAGTATCCCACTAGTAGTGAGGGAGAGGGTGGGAGCAGGGTGGGCTGGGATGAGCCTCCCCCTGTCGTGGTGGGGAGCAGGACTGAGGACTTGTTCATTTTAGAACAGGGTCGGGGCATGGAGGGGACGAGTCGGGAACACTAAATTGCTACTGTGCATGTTTTGTTGCTCATACAATCACCGAGTACGGCACCGCTGCGCTGCCTCCTCCTCCTGAGAACCCACCCGGGGCCTCTGGACATCACAGAACCACTCTCGGCCCGTCTGGGAGATTTGAGGCTAAGGAAGAAGGAACGGGGCCAAAAATCTGGCCGTAAATATCCTCGTGTGGTTTCAGGACCGCTCGAGCCGGTTTGAGGTTTGGATCCAGCCCCGTGTGCCGGGGCGGGGACAAGAGAGGGGCGGGGACAAGAGGCCAGGCCCGTGTTCTTCAGGTGTCCCTCAGGACATTGTCACGTGGCTGCCACCGAGCACATTCCCCTCCTGTGTTCCTCCATCCCAGGCCGGTGCGGACCCGTCGCTGTTTGCGCTCCACAGCGAGCACTTTGGGGCATGACCCCAGCTTTTAAATAATATTAATAATATAATAATAATAATCCAGAGACCTTCTCATGTAATATAGGTTCACGGGGCCTTTTTCTGGGAGGAAACGTATGTGACTGAATGTATATGTACATACATCTGCTTCCTTTTCCCCTTCCCCAAATAAACAGTTACTGGTAACTCAGCTTTGTCCCTGCGGCACCTGGGGCTGCTGTTCTGCCTCCGTTGTCACTTTGGAGCCTGTGGAATCGCTTGGGGCAGGAAGAAGGGGATATTTGGATGGAGAGAGGGGAGGGTGTGAACCCCCAGGTCCTCACTGAACCCCAGTGCTGTTAATCCCGTGCTGGGGCACGTTCACAGCTTAAACTGGGAATTATCCATCAGGACGTGGAGTCTGGATGCTCTGTCCCTGTTTATCCCCAGATCTGGGATATATTCGCAGTCTAGACAAGAAATAAACAGCCACGGGGTCAGCCCCAGCATCACCCACCTTCCCTGGAAACCCTCCCGCTCCTTTCGGGATCAAAACGGGAGCGTTGGGGCGATATCAGCGATGGGGCAGCCACTGGTGTGGGGAGAAGTTGGGGATTTGGGGGGGATATTGGGGATGATTCAGGCATTGGGACGGGAGGACTTTGGGATTTGAAGGGCGTTCACATCTCCCCACCCCTCGGCAACCACCGAAGTGCCTTTGACGTGGGGTGAAACAGGTCCCAGGGGGTCCCTGTGCAGCCCTAAAAATAGGACTGCACGGCAGGGGAGGGAGGGACTCTGCCATCTCCCCACACCTCCCGCAGCTTTTTGTCCTGTGAAGCTCCAATTTCAACGCGTTTGGGTGCCCCGGAGCGGGACCAGCCCCGGGGGAGCTGCGGAAACCCCGGCAGAGGCTGCGGAGACCCCCGGGGAGAGGCTACGGAGACCCCCGGCAGAGGCTGCGGAGACCCCCAGAGAGGCTGCGGAGACCCCCGGGAGAAGCTGTGGAGACCCCCGGGAAAGGCTGCGGAGACCCCCGGGAAAGGCTGCGGAGACCCCCGGGAAAGGCTGCGGAGACCCCCAGAGAGGCTGCGGAGACCCCCGGGAGCCCCCGGACCGGCGGCCGCGCCCGCGGCGACCTTGCGGGTGCCGCCCCCCGGGGAGGTGGCAGCGTGTGCCCCCAACCCGCCCTCCCTCCGCTCCCGTCCCAGCTTCATCCCGCCTATTTTTTGAGCCTGTTTTTCCCTGTTTGCGCCGGGGCCGCTCCATCACGTGAGGCCGGGCCGGGCTGGCCGCGCCGCCGGGGCCGCGGCGGTTCCGAGCGGGGTAAAGGCGAGGGGAGGACACGCACCCGCACCGCGACCTTTGCCTCGCATCCCTTCCAAATTGGGGGCCGGATTTTGGGGAGGGGGCGGAGGGGGGGTTGGTTTGCAGGAGGCGGCGCTCTCTCGCTCGCTCCCCCTCCAAGGTTTGTTGGATTGGTTGTTTTTTTTTCCCTGCGGTTTCTCGGGCAGGCGGAGCGCGGGGGCAGGTGCGGGGATGGCTGCGGGATCCCCCGCCCCCGGCCCCGCCGCCCCGCAGGACCCGCCGAGCGCCCCGGGCGCGGGGGTGCCCCCGGCCACCGACCTGGTGCTGGGGGCCACGGCGGGCTGCCTGGCCTGTTTCCTCACCAACCCGCTGGAGGTGGTGAAGACGCGGCTGCAGCTGCAGGGCGAGCTGCAGCGGCCGGGCACGTACGCGCGGCCCTACCGAGGGGTGCTGCGGGCGGTGGGCGCGGTGTGCCGAGCCGACGGGCTGGCCGGGCTGCAGAAGGGGCTGGCGGCGGGGCTGCTCTACCAGGCGCTCATGAACGGATTCCGCTTCTACTGCTACTCCCTGGCCGAGGACGCGGGCTGGACCGGGTACACCGGCGGCACCGTGGCCGCTGGGGCCGTGGCCGGGGCGGTGGGAGCCTTCGTGGGCAGCCCCGCGTACCTGGTGAGTGCTGCGCTGCCCCTTGTGGGGGACCCCCGCCCCCCAAAAAAAAAGGTTTGGCATCCCGGAGGTGGCAGCATCCTATAAACACCGGCTGCGGTGCATCCCGTCTGCCCCTCGGCTTTGCTTTGCCCCCCAAATGTGGGGCTGCTCCGTGCTTGTGCTCCCTCCGCTTTCCCCCCGAATCCTCCCTCCAGAAACTCAGAGAACTCCCGCATAAGAAAAAGTCCCCAAAAGACATTAAGGTGTTTCCTCATCTCCCTTTTTAGGGGGTCTCCCCCGTTCTTGGGGTCGTACTGGCTGTTTGCAGGGTCCCTTCGCTCTGGGATGGGATAGGTTAAAAAAAACTGTGTTCAAAACCTGGAGGTGCCACTTGGCAACGCATTTGTGCCCCCCCTACATCTGTCAGAGGGGCTGAACCCCCCCTCCAAAACCTACTGAGGAGCGATGGGGGAACCACAGCTGGTCCCAGCGGGGCCTTAAGGGGGTTTTGTCACCTGGCATTGTCCCCCCAAGGTCAAGACGCACCTCCAAGCGCAGACGGTGTCGGCCATGGCCGTGGGCCACCAGCACAACCATGAGGTGAGTGGGGCTGGGCTGGGGGACACCCAGGACTCGGTTTGGTGGCACTTTGTCTGTGCACGCTCCGGGAGCCAGCGGGGACACGCTATTTTGGTCAGCAGGAATTTCAAGCTGTTGTTTGGCCGCTTGGCCCCGTAACGATGCTATAAATAACGGAGTGAGGACAGAGGGGGTGTGACGGCACGTGGGGCTGGGACACCGAATCCAAACCCCCTGCGGTGCCTTCAAAGCCCTGGTGGCTTCGTGTCACCAACAACCAACTTGGCTTTGGGCGCCGGGGTGGGAGATTTGGCCGGGGTGGGGAATTGTGACCGCGTGCGGGATGCCCCATTCCCGTTTTTTCCCGATTTCCTCTCTTGCCCAGAACATCACCGGCGCTTTCAGGAGCATCTACCGACAGCACGGGGTGGCGGGGCTGTGGCGGGGGGTGACGGGCGCCATCCCCCGTGTCACCGTGGGCTCGGCCGTGCAACTCGCCACCTTCGCCTCCGCCAAGGACTGGGTGTGCGAGCGCCAGGTGAGCGGCACCCGGGCCGGCGCTCCCCGCGGGCTTTCGGGCACAGCTGACCCGGCGCTCCCCGCAGTGGTTCGGGAAGGGCAGCTGGGCGGCCGTGCTGGCCGGGGGCATGGTGAGCAGCGTGGCCGTGGCCGTGGCCATGACGCCCTTCGACGTGATCAGCACCCGCCTCTACAACCAGCCGGTGGACGCCGACGGCACGGTAAGGCCGTGCGGGATCCGGCTCCGGGAATGAGCGGCTTTCCCGGGATTGCGTCGGGCAGGGATGAACGGCCGGCTTCTCTCTCCCCAGGGCAAGCTCTACCGGGGTTTTTTGGATTGTATCCTGCAAATCTCCAGCAAAGAGGGGCTGCTGGGCTTGTACAAGGGCATCGGCGCCGTCTACTTTCGCCTCGGCCCGCACACCGTCCTCAGCCTCTTCTTCTGGGACAAGCTCAGGAACATGGTGCAGCCCCCGGGGCCGTAGGATGGGCTCCCACTGCCACCACAGACGTTAATAAAGGGGTTTTTCTATTTTTGGCGTCGTTTCGGGGTCTTTGAGGTGGTGCAAATGCGGGGGGACAAAACTTGAAATGCTGTGATGCCTCGGGGTGGAGAGGAGCTTGGTGATGCCGGGCTGGGGGGGTTGAGGCTGCTGGTGGTCCCCATGTGCATCCCATCACTGCATCCCTCTCCTTGCCCTAATTTTCACCTCCACCAGGCAGCTGGACCGTGGCCGGAGGGGCTGAGCTCCAGCTGCCCTTGCTTGCCCCAGCAATGATTTACTAGCCGGGGTGGCCACTCCCACGCTCCGCCCCGCGGACCTTGGAGCCGGGGCCGGGCCGGGCCGTGCTGTGGCTCCTCTCCATCGAAAATGTTCTCCCTGGGGTCGTGGCTGCCGGCACTGCCCGGGCTGTCCTGGGGCTGGGCGCTGCTGGATGCGCTCCTGCAAGGTGAGAGCCGGGGGGTGGCACAGCGACATCTCGGGGACAGCCCGGGGGACATCGGTGACCCACTGCTGCCTCTCCCCGCAGGGCTGGTGGGCGCCTGTGCCGTCTCCGTGCTCTGCAGCCTCCTGAAGGTTTATCTCTACATCCAGTGCCTGAGGTAAGTGCCGGCCCTTCGTGTCACCCAGTGGGGAGGTTGGGTTTGAGGGTCTGATTTTGGGGTCTGCTGCTGGGGGGGTGGCTCTTGGCACAGGGGGGATGTGCCTGGGGCTATCACCCCGTCCTGGGTGGCATCCCCCGTTGCTGTGCCCGCAGCCCCGAGAGGCAGGCGGAGAAGGAGGCGCTGGGGGCGCAGCGGGCGCTGCTGGAGCCGCTGCACGTGCTGGTCCTGACGGGGATCCTGGCCCTGGTGGGCGCCCGCGTGGCCGCGCTGGTGGTGCTGGAGTTCTCCCTGCGCGCCGTGTCCTCCATCCTCTCCCTCGGCAAGGTGAGGAGGGCTGGGGAAACTGAGGCACAGGGGATGGAAGGGCATGGGGTGTGTGGGGGGCCTTATGTCACTTTGCACATGACTTTTTGGGGCAAGAGGCTGGTGGTCCCAGGGTGGGCACAGGCTCAGGGCAGGGCCTGTCCCTGTGCTGGGCATGGCTGGGCCCCTCAAAAACAGGGACATGGAGGGGCTGGAAGTGCCCAGAGAAGGGGCTGGAGCAGCAGGAGGGGCTGAGGGAGCTGGGGGACTCAGCTGGACAAAAGGAGGCTCAGGGGGCACCCTCTGGCTCTGCAATCCCTGCCAGGAGGGGCAGCCGGGACAGGGGGTCGGGCTGTGCCCCAGGGCACAGGGACAGGAGCAGAGGGCACGGCCTCAGGTTGGGCCAGGGCAGGGACAGGGGGGATATTTGGGATAATTCCCTCATGGAAAGAGTGGCCAGGATGATACATGGAAGGGGCTGCCCAGGGAGGTGGTGGCATCCCCACCCCTGGAGGTGTTCAGCTGGTGTGTGGGTCTGGCACTTGGGGACATGGCTGGGCAGTGAGAACACCAGTGCTGGGGGGATGGTTGGTCTTGCTGGTCTTGGAGCCTTTCCCGCCCTTCCCAACTCCCCGACTCCACACACCCCTTCGCCTGATGGAGCCATGAAGGGAAGTTCTGGCCGGGTGGGGCCTGGTCTCTTCTCCCAGGCACTCAGCAACAGGACAAGGGGGCACGATGGGCTCAAGCTCTGCCAGGGGAAATTGAAGTTGGAGATCAGGAGGAAATTCTTTGCAGAGAGGGTGCTCAGGGATTGGAATGTCCTGCCCAGAGAGGGGGTGGATTCCCCATCCCTGGAGGTTTTTCAGCTGAGCTTGGCCGTGGCACTGAGTGCCATGATCTGGTAAAGGGACTGGAGTTGGACCAAGGGTTGGACTTGATGATCTCGGAGGTCTTTTCCAACCCAATCCATTCTATGTTTCTGTGATTCTATCCTGTCCCGCAGGGCACCCACAGCACCCAGCTCTACCTGCTGTGCCAGTTCTCCCTGGGCTGTGGCATGTCCTGCGCCCTCACTTTCCTGCTGGAGGGGGCTCCTCACCGCAGCTCCAACCTGGCGCTGGCGGCGGGGCTGGCGGCGCTGCTGGCGCTGCAGTGCCGGCGCCTGGCACGGCACGTGTGTGCCCTGTACCACCTGCACAGCGAGGGGCAGTACTGCGGGATCTGCATCCTGCTGCTCGCCGCCGGGCACCGCATCCCGGCGCTGCTGCGCCGCGCCCTCGCCGTGGCCTTCGCCGTGGCCGACCTGGCGGCCGTCGAGCTCATCAACCGCGACTTCCTCTCGGCCGCCGAGGCCTTGCGGTTCTGGACGCCGCTCACCATCTGCTACGCCCTGCTGGTGGTCTACATGCAGGGTGGGCAGGGGGCAGGGGAGGGTGGCACTGCCTGGGGGAGGCTGGATATGGGGCAGGGTGGGGGGTATATGAGGCATCCTGGGGGTGGATGGGGGGTAATATGAGGCATCTTGGGGGTGTATTGGGGGTATATGGGGCATCCTGGAGGTGGACGGGGGGTATGTGGGGCGTCGTGGTGGTCTATGGGGCATTTTGGGGGTGTATGGGGGGTATATGTGGCATTGTGGCAGTGCATGGGGCACTTGGGGGGGTGTATGGGGGGTATATGGGGCATCGTGGTGGTGTATTGGGGGTATATGGGGCATCCTGGGGGTGGACGGGGGGTATGTGGGGCATCGTGGTGGTCTGTGGGGCATTTTGGGGGTGTATGGGGGGTATATGTGGCATCCCGGGGGTGTGTGGGGGTATATGGGGCATCTTAGGGATGTATAGGGGGTGTATGGGGCATCCTGAGGGTGTATGGGGCATCTTAGGGGTGTATGGGGGGTATATGTGGCATTGTGGCAGTGCATGGGGCACTTGGGGGTGTATGGGGGGTATATGGGGCATCGTGGTGGTGTATGGGGGGTATATGAGGCATCTTGGGGGTGTATTGGGGGTATATGGGGCATCCTGGGGGTGGATGGGGGGTATGTGGGGCATCGTGGTGGTGTATGGGGCATTTTGGGGGTGTATGGGGGGTATATGTGGCATCCCGGGGGTGTGTGGGGGTATATGGGGCATCTTAGGGATGTATAGGGGGTGTATGGGGCATCCTGAGGGTGTATGGGGCATCTTAGGGGTGTATGGGGGGTATATGTGGCATTGTGGCAGTGCATGGGGCACTTGGGGGGATGCATGGGGGGTATATGGGGCATCTTGGGGGTGTATTGGGGGTATATGGGGCATCCTGGGGGTGGATGGGGGGTACGTGGGGCATTATGGTGGTCTGTGGTGCATTTTGGGGGTTTATGGGGGGTATATGTGGCATCCCGGGGGTGTGTGGGGGTATATGGGGCATCTTAGGGATGTATGGGGGGTATATGGGGCATCCTGAGGGTGTATGGGGCATCTTAGGGGTGTATGAGGGGTTTATGTGGCATTGTGGCAGTGCATGGGGCACTTGGGGGTATATGGGGCATCGTGGTGGTGTATGGGGGGTATATGGGGCATCTTGGGGGTGGATGGGGGGTATATGGGGCATCCTGAGGGTGTATGGGGAGTATGTGGGGCATCCTGGGGTGGATGGGGGGTATATAGCGCATCTTGGGGGTGTCTGGAGCATCTTAGGGGGTTTATGGGGGGTGTATGGGACATTCCGAGGGTGTATGGGTCATACCAGGGTTTATATGGGGGGTATATGGGGCATCCCAGGATTGTGTGGGGCATATATGGGGCATCCCATATATTTGGGGTGAAGAGAGGGCGTCAGAGGATGTGGCACCCTGTATGTGGGGTGATGTGGGGGTGTATGGGGCACCCTGGGGGTGTATGGTGGATATATGGGGCATCTCATTTATCTGGTTTGGGGTGAATGGGGGGGGTGTCACAGGATGGGATATCCTGTCCATGGGGGAGTGTGGGGCTGTGTGGGGCAGCCTGGGCATGGATGGGGCATCCCAGGGTTGTATAGGGGGTATATGGACCATTCTGGGGGGTGTATGAGGTGGGTATGGGGTGTCCTGGGGGTGTATAGGGAATATAGGGGGCTACAAGGGGGTCCTGGGGCTAAATGTGAAGCCCCTCATAGGCCCCCTGGAACACCCCATGTCCCCATTGCGGGGTCAGGGGGGGCACAGTGTCCCCGTTGTAGGGTCGGGGGGGCACAGTGTCCCCAGTGTGGGGTCAGGGGGGCACAGTGTCCCCGTTGTAGGGTCAGGGGGGCACAGTGTCCCCGTTGTGGGGTCAGGGGGCACAGTGTCCCAAGGGTGGGGTCAGGGGGGACACAATGTCCCCGTTGTAGGGTCGGGGGGGCACACAGTGTCCCCGTTGTAGGGTCGGGGGGGCACACAGTGTCCCCGTTGTAGGGTCGGGGGGGCACAGTGTCCCCGTTGTAGGGTCAGGGGGGCACAGTGTCCCCGTTGTGGGGTCAGAAGGGACACAATGTCCCTGTTGTGGGGTCAGGGGGGCACAGTGTCCCCGTTGTGGGGTCAGGAGGGACACAATGTCCCCGTTGTGGGGTCGGGGGGGGCACAGTGTCCTCATTGCGGGGTCAGGGGGCACACAGTGTCCCCCCCGGTGTCCCCCAACGCCGTGTCCCCGCAGAGGAGGCTCGGCAGAGCGCGGCCGGGGGGCTGGTGCTCCGGACTGTCCTGGTGCGGATGGGTGGCCTCTTCATCCTCCTCCTCACCGTGGGCCGCTGGAGTGACATCCTGCACGTGTTCCTGTCGCTGCTGGGCGAGCTCTGGTGCCTGTTCCACTCCAGGGTTCTGCTGCAGTCCTGCCGGAGGCAGGTGAGACGGGCGGTCACCTCCCCGAGGCCACCGGGAGGGGCTGGGGGCGGCCCCGAGGCCACCGGGAGGGGCTGGGGGCGGCCCCGAGGCCACCGGGAGGGGCTGGGGGCGGCCCCGAGGCCACCGGGAGGGGCCTTTCTGCTTCTCCTCTTCTTTGTCCCGCAGGATTCCGCCTCGCAGCCTCCCTTGAAGAGCCAACCGGGATCTGGATCGAGGGACACATCGGGATGAGCCGCGGGGTGTGACCACATAGCACAGACTCAGGGTGGCTTTGCCCACTCCCCGAAACGTGGGCACCCCCAAACCCTCCCCACGGGGACCGAGGGAAAAGGGCTCCCGGGAGGTGCCCGACCCCATCCCGTGGGATGGAGGAGCTCGGCAGGAAGACTCTGTGGCCCCCGGTTTTTGGGGACCCGGGGGGTGGCAGCACTGCTGGGGTTTGCCCTCGGTCCCACCGGGACTGTGGGATGCTGATGGATGTCCCGTCCCCACTGTCTGCAGGGCCACACTGTCACAGCGCAGGGGCCTCCAGGGGGGTTACAAAGCTTGGAAAATAAAGTTTTTTTCCAGCAAAATCCATGGGCAGAGCGAGGTGGGGTCCTGTTCTGCCAGAGATGGGTTTGGGGACAGCCCCAGTGCAGCTTTTTGAAGGAGGTGGGGAGTGCAATTCCTACCTGGAAAGGGAATCTGAGGCACAGAGTGGGGGATGCCCCTCATGCCTCAGTTTCCCCACCATGGCTGTGCCGTGCCGGGGGGCAACAGGCCCTGGGAAAGTGGGGTGCAGTTTGGGGAGGGGGAGCTCTGCCTGCCTGGGCATAGATCCCAAAGGAGGGGGGGAGCAGAAGGGGGTCTGGGGGCTTTGGGGGCACCCTGGGGCTGGGTGGGGGGATGGGGGGCACCTGGGGCTGTATAGGGGCATGTGGGGCATCCTGGGGGTACAAGAAGCAGTATGGGGCATTTGGGGGGGCGGGGGGCGCGGAGTGTGGGGGCCACTGGGGTTACCTGGGGGTGTACAGGGATGTAGGGGGTATTTTGGGGTATCTGGGGACACCCAGGGGCACCTGGGGCTGTTGTGGGGCACACAAGCACTCTGGGGGTGTAGGGGGGGTACATGGGGCACTCTGGGGGTGTATGGGGGGTACATGGGGCACTCCGGGGTGTTGGGTGTCCTGAGGGTGCTGGGGGCAATCGAGGGGGGTCCATGGGACAACCTTGGGGGGTGGGAAGGGGTGTCATCCCAGAGCACAGAGGGGCACTCGAGGGGCCACGGGCAGCCAGACGGCACCGTGGGGACATGTGGGGCACCCTGAGGTCCCATGGAGCACTTTGGGGTGCAAGGAGCAGTCGGGGGGTGCATATGGCACCCTAAGGACCTGTGGGGCCCCCCAGGGTGCATCGGGCACCCCAAGGACATGTGCCCCCCGCCCTCCCGCGCCCGGGGCTGTGGGGCAGGCAGGGGGAGGAGGAAGAGAGGAGGAGGAGGAGGGAGGAAGGGGCGGTGATGCCGGGCGGCTCTGCCTCCGCTGCCCCCGCCGCGCCCGCCGAGCGCACGGAGGGACCCGCACCGGCTCCCCAGGTACGGGACGGGGACGGGGACAGGGCCACCCCCGGGGGGCTGCAGGGCCACCTTCGGGCAGGCGACACCCCCCGGGCAGGGAACCTCCCCCCGCAAGGTACGACCCTCCCAGGTGGGGAACTGGGGCCACCCCCAGGTAGGGGCCACCCCAGGTGTGGGATTGGGAACCCCCTCAGGAGGGGCGAGGGGACACCCCAGTATGGGACACGGGACCCCCCCAGGTGATGGGATAAGGGCCGCAGAGCCGTCCTGGGATGGGACAAACGGACCAAGAGCCACCCCCGAGGAGGGGATTGGGGACAGTCCCAGGGAGAGGACGGGGGGCCACTGCCCCCAGGGGACAGGGCACCCCCAGGGAGGGGACCGGGGCTGTGGGGTTGCACGGTGGAAGACAGGAGGTTGTGGGGGCTGCAAGGCCACCCCCCAGGTGAGGGACAAGGACACAGTGGGGCCACTCCGGGGGGAGACAAGGGGACACCAAGCATTGTGTCCCCCCCACCCCGTCCCTTTTTCCTTGGGCATCCTCAGAGCGCCTCTAAGAGCTCCCTGGGACAGGGCACGGAGTTGGGGCACAGCTGTACAGGGCTGTGTCCCATCCCAATTTTGGGGGCTTGGGGATGCCCCAGAAGTGGCCCCTCATCGGTCCCACCTGAGCCGCCCAGGAGACTTTAGGGCAGCCGGGGGGTCCTTCCTACTGTGGCCTCAGCCCCTCCAAGCCAGGATGGAGCTCCGTGGGGAGGGGTGGGAACCCCATAAAGAGGAGGGCAGGACGCCCATGGCTGCACCCCTGGAGCCTCGGCCACCCCGACGGCCCCGTTTGGGGGGCACCCGGGGGGTGCTGCCGTGGGGCCGCCGGGATCCCGTCAGCGCCGGCACAAAGAGGAATGCGACGAGCACATGGTTCCCATTAACCCTGGAGAAATCTTTTCTTTTTTTTTTTTTTTTTTGTAGGTTGGAGGGTTTTTTATGGTTATCCTTTTTTTCCCCCTAGTTTTCCGCAGCTCGGCTGGGGAGGAGGAAAAGCGGCGGCTCCGGAGGGTGAGGATTTGGGCAAAGGGTGGCAGTGCCGGAGCCCGGCCGGGGTTTTGCCTGTGGGGAGGGAGGGAAGGAGGGAGAGAAGCGCTCGGGGTTCCTTTTCCTCTTTAATCCCTTCCCGGCTTGAGTCAGAGGCTGAAGTCACCGGCGGGAACATCCCGAAGCTTTTCCCCCAGCTCTGGGGGAACTGCCTGCCCCCGGAAAGGATGCGCTGACCCCTGAGCGGGATCTGGGGGAAGCGGAGCCGCATCAGACCGGGCAACTCAGCACACAGGTATTTTTCAAGCTGCTGATTCACCTCTGGGATGAATCCTGCTTCACCAGCGCGGCACCCCGGCTAAAGCCTCAGGGTTCCCCTGCTCCAAACCATTCCATTTGGGCAGGGGAAGCTTCGCCCCGGCTGTTCTTCCCATTGGGAAGCTGAATAAACAGCCCTTTTCCTTCCTGAGCGGGTTTATCGGGGTCGGGCGCATCCTGCCGGGGCTGTGCTCGGGGCTGTGCTGCTGACAGGAGGGGGCTGATTCACAGCACTGTGCCTCAGTTTCCCCACCTGGAAAAACAAAGGGGGGATGTGCTGAGCTGGAATGGATTAACTGGGAATTGGGGTTTCGGAGGGAGGGAACGGGGATGTAGAAACACTCCAAAAAAAAGGGGTTGCAAAAGCAAAATTCTACTGCAATCCCCTTTTTAAGAGGAAAGGTGGGGTTTTTCCTGCTGCCCATGGGGACTTTAATCCAAGGTGGGAGCAGCGAAAGGAAATAAATGGGGTTAAAACTCTTGTAAAAGGGAGGGATTTGGCCACAGAGGCGTGAAAATGGGAGATTCCGGCTGCTGCTTCAGCAGGACCCTTTGCCCTGTGTCCTCCCAGGCACGAGACCATTTACTGCCGTGACGTGGGACGGGACGCTCGTTCCTTCTCCCTTTCCGGGAGGAGGGAGGGAGGTTGATGCCGAAGGGCAGCGCGGCTGCAGGAGCTGCCAGCGTGCCCCTGAGTTTTACCTTATTTTCCCTAAAATCAACCCCAGGCCTGGCCCTTCTGTGGCTTCAGAGATGCTGCCAGGGAAGGCAGAGAAGAGGATGGCCTCGTCCATCTTCATCACTCTGGTGCCCCCACGGAGGGATGTGGGCACCGAGGAGAAAACCCACCGGGAGCCGCAGCCGGACGGTGCCCAGGGCCCCGTCACCCGTCGCCCCCGGATCCCACTGTCACCCCCGGCATTGCCCAACGGAGGTGAGGGGTGTCCATGGGGGGCTGAGTGTGGTGCCAGGAGGATGGTGGTGGTGCTGAGGATGCTGTGGAGATGCTTTGCTAAAGGACACGCAGGCAGGAGGGGATATGGGGGGTTTTTTGGGGGGGTTATTCCCCAAATCCCTGCAATCCCTTCTCCCATCCTGGGATGGATCCAGTTGCTGGGGAAGGGCTGTGTTTGCTCTCCATTGCCAGGCACTTATCGGTGCTGTTTGTCCCCTCCAGCTGGGACAGCGTTTGCTTTTGGGGCAGGTCAGCGAGCGCTGCTGCAAAGCTGTTGGGGCATTACTGCAAAGGGGTGCTATTGTGACAGGACATTATTGCTCCCCCAAACCCCCCATATCTGTCTTTTGCTGCAGAAACCCCCCCAGCTGTCCCTGTGCCTTCATCCCCACCCCTCCTCATCCTCTCCGAAGCCCCCCAGCCCATGTCCGTGGAGTCACTGGGTCCGGTGCTGCAGCAACTGAACCTCACAGCACCCACCACCCTCCAGGTGAGGATAAGGGGGTGCAGACCCCCCATTGCCACAGTTTCTTCACCTGCAGGGGTATAAATAACATGGTTTTACCCTCCCCTGCTCTCCAGGCCCCTTCCTCCTTCCCTGCTGAGTTAAAGCCACCCAAACTGTGCCAGGAGCAAGAGGACAAGCCGCAATGGCAGGATGTGAATGGGTACCCGGAGCGGGACAGCTCCAGAGGTGAGGGGGGCCCAGCTGTGGGTTCATCCCGAGTTAGAGGAACTGAGTGACACAGCTCTGAACCCGTCCCTAAAGTAAACAAAAAATAAACACAGCGGAGGAACTGGACTTCACACACAATCCATGAGATTCAAAGTGAAGACATTTTATTACACATAGCACAAGGTTTATATAGGGTTAGGACTACACCTTATTGGCTAAAAGAGTTACACACCACCACACCAGATACTTCAGTTGATTAGAACCTCTCTCTCACAAGTCCCATGTTTATATTATTTCATCTTGCTATTTTCGTGCACCTGCAGAGTCTTGTGGATTCTTGGGGAGTAACCTCCTCCCTACCAGCCAGCAGCAGCTGAGCTCCTTGCTGCTTCTGGCTGATGGCTGAGTCTCACAAGGCTTTCTATAGACCTGAATTGCTCACCTTTGATTTTACTGTAACAACACATCCCCACTTCCCACAGACATCTGTGCCTTCTGCCACAAGGTGCTGGGGCGGCGGGAGCCGACGGTGGAGGCGATGGGCAAGCAGTACCACCCCGGCTGCTTCACCTGCCGCACGTGCCAGCGGCGCCTGGCCGGGCAGCGCTACTTCCAGAGAGACGGGCGGCCCATGTGTGACACCTGCTACCAGGTACTGCCCTCCCTCGGGGACAGCCAGCACCCCTGGGGTGGCAGCTGGCACCTCATGGCGCGTGTTCCCAACTCCCAGGCCACGCTGGAGAAATGTGCCAAGTGCCAGGGGCTGATCACAGAGCACATCATCCGTGCCCTCGGCAAGGCTTTCCACCCCGGCTGCTTCTCCTGTGCCGGCTGTGGCCGCGCCATCGGTGCCGAGAGCTTTGCCGTGGACGAGCAGGGTGACGTGTACTGCGTGCCCGACTTCTACAGGTTGGCAATGGCAGAGCATCCCCCAGTTTTGGAGCTGGGGGTGGGGAGTTGGGGGTCTGGCTTGTCCCTGTCACCACCCCCCCCAGGGCTCACACCGCTCCCGTTTGGTTCCGTCAGCAAATACGCCGTGGTTTGCGGCGCCTGTGAGCGCCCCATCGTGCCCTCTGAGGACAAGGACACCTACAAGATCGAGTGTCTGGGTCGCAGCTTCCACGAGAGCTGCTACTGCTGTGAGGTACGATAGGCTGGGGGTCCCCAAAGCCCAGGGGGTGGCACCGAGCCAGGGCTGGCACAGAGGCTACAGCACCCAGGGCTGGTTTTTATCCCACGGTTTGTCTTCCGAGTGACGGGGAGGGGGGAAATAAGTAAATCAGTCAGGTGGTGGTGGTGATGATGCACCTGGAGGAGATGTTCAGCTTTTCATGGCTTTGATGTAGTTTGTTGCTTTTAATCATAGAATCATAGAATGGATTGGGTTGGAAAAGACCTCTGAGATCAGCAAGTCCAACACTTGATCCAACCCCACTGTGATCACCAGCCCAGGGCACTCTGACACCCAACTCCGTGCCCTGGGCTGGTGATCACAGTGGGGTTGGATGAAGATGTGGTGGATTCTCACTGAGTGCCACATCCATAGAATTACAGAATTATAGAATGGATTGGGTTGGAAAAGACCTCTGAGATCATCAAGTCCAACCCTTGGGCCAACTCCAGTCCCTTTACCAGATCATGGCACTCAGTGCCACGGCCAAGCTCAGCTGAAAAACCTCCAGGGATGGGGAATCCACCCCCTCTCTGGGCAGCCCATTCCAATCCCTGAGCACTCTCTCTGCAAAGAATTTTTTTCTGCTCTCCAACTTCAATTTCCCCTGGCAGAGCTTGAGCCCATCGTGCCCCCTTGTGCTATTCCTGAGTGCCAAGTACTGCTGGGTTCTGCAGGAAAAGCAGGATGTAATGCAGCACAGGGACCCCTAAAACGCGTTGTCCCTTTCCCCTCTGCCCCCAGAGCTGCAGGACCCCCCTGTCCCCGGAGCTGACGGAGGACGGGTGCTACCCCCTGGACAGCCACCTCCTCTGCAAGTCCTGCCACGTCCGCTGGCGGAACGAGTCGTCCTGCTGAGAGCCCGCGGCTCACCCATCTCTGCCTGCCAGTGCCAGATGCCAAAAAACTGCCTGCCAGTGCCAGATGTTTGGAGGGTGACCTCCGTGCCTGCTGCACCCCTGAATTCCTGCAGAACTGGGTTTTCATCTCCAAAATGTGCCCGGGACCCTGACCCTGTGGGCTGGCCAGAGGAGCAGTGAGGATGTGTCACAACACGGCTCTGTGCCCACCATGGACATAAAATGCCCCGACAGACCAGCAGCAGAGGAGGTTTTATTCCTTATTTCTTTTTTTAAACTCCTTTTTCAAGGCCAGTTTGGTTATTCTGGGTGGTTTTTCTTCCTTTTCAAGATTCCTTGGGGTTTCACTGAAACGTTTCTCTCTGTGGAGAGCAAGCACTGATTTAGTTACTTGCAGTTCAATAAAACCCGAGCCTGAAAACTCATTCCTTTCATCCACCCTGCATTCCAACCTATCCAATCCAGGTTTAAAAATAAGGACAAAATGCAGCTTTTTTTGGATTTTATAGGTGTGGCAAGTCAGGTCGCTCAGGTCCATAACAGCTGATTTTGGGGTGCAGCGACCTGGCAGTTGCCGCTGTCACGTAGGGGAGAGACAATGGTTGTTTCTTGGGGGTGGGTTTGGGATTTGGTGATGTCGTGGTGTTGTTAAAAGGAGTTTTGGTGCTAGTTTGGTGGTTTTTTGGTGCCTGTCTGTCCCGGAGCCAGCAGAGGGCAGCTGGAGCACAAATTCCTCCAGCAGGCAGCACAACTCCAGCTAAACGTCTCTGACAGCCCCATTTCTGCACGTTCTCCAAGATACCGCTCCGCCGTCGGAAAGTCTTTGATCTTCTCTCAGTCCAAGCCCCAAAGCAGCAGAATTCGGAGCATTTCTCTGCGTGCCCAACATCTGCACAACCGATGCCGCCAGGGCTCGGTGGTTTTGTTTGCGAGGGCGTTGCAAACCAGGCAGGGAAACTTCTTAACTTTCTTTTTAACTGAAAGTGCTTAAAAAGCCACAAATTGAGAGCAGAAAATAGCAAGAGCATGTGAGATGATGTTTAATGCTTTCCTGATGGAAAAAAGAGAGCTATAAACAAAGAAAAGCATCCCCAGAGCTGCAGCTCTGGGCTCCTGGGTCACGTCCGACTCCCTCTGGCACGTGCTGTATTTATGAATGAAGGGGTTAATGATGGTTAATTAATCACATCAACAACTATTTCCTGATGACTCTTCCCCGTCTACAAAGCCGGTTACTCACCGTTCATTAACAAGCGTTTCAGCTCGTAACTGACTATAAACAAATAGATTAAAAAGATGTTAATTTGCGGTTTGTCCCGGTCACGTCAGTCGGTGGCTTTGGGGCTGGTTGGGTGGGAATCTCCTGTCCCAGGCCCGGGAATTCCCGTGCTCAGTCAGCTCTCCCTTTCCTAAAACTTCTTGCTCTGTGAGGAAAACCAGGCATTAAAACGCTGCTGAAAAAGTTAAAGATGTGGTGGTGGCCAAAGGGAGTGGGAAATGGAAGGCCCAAAGTGGCTCGTTTTTAGGCAATAAGGGTATTTTTCCAAGCGAGGTTTTTGGGGAGGGTGGAAGCACCAAGGCTGAGGGTGCAATGGATGGTTATCCAAACTGTGCTACTGCTCCACAGAGGAACGGTGGGGAGGGGTTGAGTATCCCACACAAAGCAGCCCAGGCTGGGCTGTTGGCAGCAGGACTGTGGAGAGCTTTGGCTGGAGCTGGGCAAGGAAATGCTTGTATTGACATGAAGCCTCAAGAAGGTCCTGGAAAGCACAGGAGGAAGGAAAGGCACAGCTGGAGAGTTTGGCATGGTGAGTGAAGGGATGCAGAAATGGTGGGATTTGGCATCATTTTCCAGGAGCAGAGAATGACAAAGGGCAGTGATGGATGGACAGGGAAGTGAGAGGATAAAAGGCTGATTTAAGCTTTTTCCTTCCCGGATCAGGGGAGAAGCATCACTAGCCGAGGTGTGGGGATGTCACCTTGAAAAGCACAGCCCTGAGTTTTCCCTTGGGAGGATCTCCAGGAATTCTGAGCTGTATGCAAGGAGATCCTGCAGGGGTGACGCCACAGAGCTGGATCCCGTCCCGCTGCCCAGCTGGATCCCGTCCCGCTGCCCGGCTGGATCCCGTCCCGCTGCCCGGCTGGATCCCGTCCCGCTGCCCGGCTGGATCCCATCCTGTTGAGGAGCTGGATCCCATCCTGCTGCCCAGCCAGATCCCATCCTGTTGAGGGGCTGGATCCCATCCCGCTGCACAGCTGGATCCCGTCCCGCTGCCCGGCTGGATCCCATCCTGTTGAGGAGCTGGATCCCATCCTGCTGCCCAGCTGGATCCCATCCTGTTGAGGGGCTGGATCCCATCCCGCTGCCCAGCCGGATCCCATCCTGTTGAGGAGCCGGATCCCATCCCGCTGCCCAGCCGGATCCCATCCTGTTGAGGAGCTGGATCCCATCCCGCTGCCCAGCCGGATCCCATCCCGCTGCCCAGCCGGATCCCATCCCGCTGCCCAGCCGGATCCCATCCTGCTGCCCAGCCGGATCCCATCCTGCTGCCCAGCCGGATCCCATCCTGTTGAGGGGCTGGATCCCATCCCGCTGCCCGGCTGGATCCCATCCCGCTGCCCGGCTGGATCCCGTCCCGCTGCACAGATGGATCCCATCCTGCTGCCGAACTGAATCCCATCCTGCTGAGGAGCCGGATCCCATCCTGTTGAGGAGCTGGATCCCATCCCGCTGCCCGGCTGGATCCCGTCCCACTGCCCGGCTGGATCCCGTCCCACTGCCCGGCTGGATCCCATCCTGTTGAGGAGCTGGATCCCATCCCGCTGCCTGGCTGGATCCCATCCTGATGCGGGGCTGGATCCCATCCTGATGCGGAGCTGGATCCCATCCTGATAAGGAGCTGGATCCCATCCTGCTGCACAGCAAACCCTGCAATGGCTCAGCCCATCCTTGGGCTCCTCACCCTTCAGGGGCAGTTCTGTGAGCACCGAGGTTTGCTGGCAAAGATAAACCAAACCCACCCCACATGGAACAACAGGATCATGGGGGGCCGGGAGCTTCCCAAGCCTCCTGATGCTCCCCAAGACCACCCAGGTGTAAAAACCACTGGAGGTGCCTCATCCCAGTGGACAGGGCAGAGGATCCCGCCCCTCCAAGGCCATGGCCGAGGCTCTGCCCTTCCCTGGGCTGTGGATAAGCCCGGCAGTCCTTGCACTCCCTCCTGGCAGGCTGAGGAGAGCGGGAAGGACTTGGCTGCCCTCCAAGGAGCAGCAAATGCAAATATTTCTTCACTCCAGGCTGGGCGCGGCCGCGGATGAAATTTCCTCGGGCTTTCCCAGCGAAGGGATCTGATATCCTTGGCCTGTGAGTCACTCCTGGGAACACAACGGTGCATCCCATCAGAGCCCCAAAGATTGTCTTCCTTGCAACTCTGACTTGTAAAAAAGAGGTTTTAAATTAAAGAAGGAGCTGTAGTGGTTTTAGACGAGGGGTTCAAGCGTCGCTTTCGTAGCCAAAATGGCCTTTTTGCAGGTTGTGTTGGCAAATCAGATTTTTGGTGTGGCACAAGGAAAGTGAGATGAGAAAGGGAAAATGCTGGAAAGTGCCTTTCCATGGCATTGCCCTGGAGAAATGGGAAAGCAGAGGGAGGGATGAGCCAGAGGGGAGGGATAAATTGTATTCCTTGAGTGCCTTTGCTGTGCCATCCACGGTGCTGGAGGAAGGGAAACTGAGGCTGAAACAGTGACCAGGGCTTTGCTGGCTGGAAAAGCTGCTGGGAGCAGCACTGGGGGCTGTTTTTTCTCAAAGAGGATGGAAAGAGCTGCAGGAAAACTGGGTTTTTCCTTTGGATGTTCCAGGCTCATGGCAGCCATGAGGAAGAAGGGGCTGAGGGGCAGTGGACGGACCGATGGGCAGGATGGGCCGAGGGAGGAACCCGGCTGGCTGCAGGGTTGTTCTTCCCTGCACAGTGTTCAGATCTATTTTCTGCACTTTCCTGTCATCAACACAGCCTAAAAAATCTGACATTTCTTAAATGAAAAGTGGTCTGATCCCGCTGGCAAAGAGAGACACAGGAAAACCAGCAGGGATTACACTGGGAGCAGCTGAGCCCTGGGTTTCTCCAGCTTCATTATGCAGCACAGGTGGGATATAGATTTAAAAACCAAAACAAACAACCAGCAATATTCTAGTATTCTTTTTTCCCCTCCCATTTTCCTTGCAAAGTGAACCACCCAGTGCTGTAGTTTTAAAGCAGGTGGGGTTTGGTAACCTGAGGGGAAGGGGATGCAGCGGGAGCGCAGGCGCGTTGCCAGGCTGCAAGGGCTCCACTGCCTTATTTATATAAAAAATAAATAAAATAAGGGATAAAAAGCCCAACCCACCCTATTGCTGAAAATAGACACACAGCACATGCCTGCGAGAGGGGTTTTGCCATCTTGTATCCCAGATTTCCTTCATTGTATCGCAGTTTACGGCATCCTGCAGGCTGATTTCCTGAAAATTAACCATTTTCACCCAGATTTGGCTTTGAGCACTTTAACTTACACTTTTATTTTGCTGGAGTGTCCAGTAGAGCCTGTAAGCGAGGTGTTTTACTACAAAAAAAAAAAAACCAAACAAACAACCAGGGCTCTTTCTTGCATAGGTTATCGTGTTTGTCAGGGCTCATTGACCTCGGGGATTTATCACTGGGGAAAAAAGCCAGAGGAGGATAATGGGGAATAAATATATCTAAATAATGGTGGCTTTGATCTCTGTGAAGGAAAAAGTGGTGGAACAGCAAAGAATTAGGTGTTAAATAAATAAATAAACAAACAAACAAAATAATCAACATATAAACACACAAACCTAATATAATAATATATCCCGTAATACTCCATGTGGCTAAGCTTTCCCGCACAGCACAACGTGGGAATATACTTTAATCTCATTTACTGGATTGCTCTGTCCGAGGGTGCAGCTTGCTGAAACGACCAGGCTCCTGACGGGGTTTTAAGGTCCGTGAAGAAAAAGATAAACTCGTGAACAACAACAACAACAACAAAAAAAAAAACAAACAAAAAACAACCACCACAGAAATAAGGGCTGACAGGAGGGCTGTGTCTGACAGAGGAGGCGGCGGCGCCGCTGCCCCTCCCCGGCCCCGCTTCACAAAATGGCCGCCCGGCGTGAGGCGACAAAATGGCGGCGGGCGGGCGGCGAGGGGCAGGACGGGCCGAGGGAGGAAGAAGGAGCTGAGGGGCAGAGGACGGGCCGAGGGAGGAAGAAGGGGCTGAGGGACAGAGGACGGGCCGAGGGAGGAAGAAGGGGCTGAGGGACAGAGGACGAGGGGCAGTGGACGGGCCGAGGGAGGAAGAAGGGGCTGAGGGGCAGTGGACGGGCCGAGGGAGGAAGAAGGGGCTGAGGGACAGAGGACGAGGGGCAGGACGGGCCGAGGGAGGAAGAAGGGGCAGAGGAGCTGCCGAGGGGCAGAGGACGGGCCGAAGGAGGAAGAAGGGGCCGAGGGGCAGAGGACTATGGCAGAGGACGGGCCGAGGGAGGAAGAAGGGGCCGAGGGGCAGAGGACGGCCCATGGGGCAGGGGACGGGCCGAGGGAGGAAGAAGAGGACCATGGCAGGGGACGGACGGGGGAGGAAGAAGAGGACGAGGGGCAGGGGACGGACGAGGGAGGAAGAAGAGGACGAGGGGCAGGGGACGGACGAGGGAGGAAGAAGAGGACGAGGGGCAGGGGACGGACGAGGGAGGAAGAAGAGGACGAGGGAGGAAGAAGAGGACGAGGGAGGAAGAAGAGGACGAGGGAGGAAGAAGAGGACGAGGGAGGAAGAAGAGGACGAGGGAGGAAGAAGAGGACGAGGGGCAGAGGACCATGGCAGGGGACAGACGAGGGAGGAAGAAGAGGACCATGGCAGGGGACGGGCCGAGGGGCAGAGGACGAGGGCCAGGGGCCGAGGAGCAGGAGACCATGGCAGGGGACGGGCCGAGGGAGGAAGAAGAGGACGAGGGGCACGGGACGGGCCGAGGGAGGAAGAAGAGGACCGTGGCAGGGGACGGACGAGGGAGGAAGAAGAGGACCGTGGCAGGGGACGGACGAGGGGCAGAGGACCATGGCAGGGGACGGACGGGGCCGGTGCCCGAGCGCTCCGCTCCTCTGCGAATGAATCCCCAGCGGGCCGGCGGCGAAAGCGCTGCGGGTGAAACCCGACCTTCCTCTCCCCCCTCCCTCCGCCTCTTCTCCCCTCGCCGCCTTTGCAAAAGGATGTGGAAATGCCCGAAACGCGCGTTTGGGCTCATTTGGCCGTGGCGGAGCCTCCGTGTGCCCCTCACGCCTCCTCAGCCTCCGTCAGGCGCCAGCGCTGCCCCCTCCCCGGCTGAAACCCCGAAAATATTATTTTTTTGCCTCATTTTTGGCCCACAATCGCGCTTCCCCCTCTCCCCCGTCATCACCACCCAGCTGGGTCGGTTTATGCCTAATTCTCTCCTTTTGCACCGCTTTTCTCCTTGGCAGGGCTCGGAGCCGCCACCTCCCGCTCCCCTCACGGCGTGGAAAACACCCAGACGTGCTTAGGGGGGGAAAAACCAAATAAAACCCAAGAAAAAAATCCCCCAAACACCCCGAGGATTGATTTATCACCGGAGCCGGAGTGGTGTGGGAAGAACCATCGCCGCCTGCCATTCGCTTAATTAAAATCATACATTGGTGTGACCAGACGTGGTAATTCCATAAAAAACCCCAAATCTGTAACATCCACAGGCTCGTTGTTGGAGCTGCAGCCAAGGTACCACATAAGCCTTTTTTTAACGTATTTTTTTATTGTTGCCTTACCTTTTTGTCTGCATCACAGTGTTGTTTCAGTCTATAATGTTGCCCCTTCCTTGATAAAAGCTACATGCCTAAAATATTGCTTATTTTCCCATGGAATTACAGATTTAGGCCCATATAGATGCTCTTTTATTTCTACATATACAAGAATATTTCTATATTTTACTACATACATATATAAATATTCTATGACTACATCTTTTATATCTCCTTTTTCCAGGGACTGCTTAGAATATAAAATAAACCCACACACATAAAAACTTATTTAATTATATATAATTGGCCCGTATATATCTTTGATTTTATATATATATATTACCTTTGTTTTCCTCCATTGGTTTTCTACTACAATGTATCCTAAAGCAGGAGAAAAAAAATGCCATCAAAAAGCAAAAATTAAAGAAGAAAAAGAACAAAAAAAACCAACCCATCTCTTTTTTTTACCGTCCACGGCAGAAGTTTGTGCCTGAACGTTTTTATTTGTTCCACAGAGATGTAGATTTTCCTTGGGAGACTTGGGGAGGATTAGTTTTTAATAAAAAAAGAGGGAAAAATACACCTGAGAAAAAAAAAAAAACAAACCAAAAACCAAACAAACCCAAAACAACACAATAAAAAAGAAACAAAAAGGAAAAAAGGAAAAAAAAAAAAAAGCACGATAAAACCACAAAACCAACCCCCAGTGAGTGAAGCTGCAAACGCAACCGAACAGTCCGGACCAGACAATTCATTGCCCAGAAAAAAGAGGATAAAACCGGGGCTGCAATGGCCGCTTTGCTGTAGATCCGGGAGGAGGGATCAGCTCCTTTCTCCCACCATCTCTCGCTCCGAACACCACCATTTTTTTCCTTTTTTTTTTTTTCTCTTGTTTAATGCTCTTTGTTGGGGCCGCCCCACCCCCGCCGGAGCCGCGCAGGGGATTCACTTTTTTTACAGAGATCTCTTTTTTTTTTTTCCCCTCCACCCCCCCGGCCTTGTGCAATCCTCTCCCTTTCATTACGTGTTGTTTCCCCTCTGCGGGTGTAAAGGTTTCTCTGCTCTGCTTCTTATTCCAGAAGCTTCCACGGGGGGGGAGCCCCCACTGCGGCGCCTTTGCCGCAGCGCCAGGAGGAGGAGGAGGAGGAGGAGGATGCACCACCTCTCCCTGCCTGCCAGCCTCATTCCAAGCCTCTCCCCCTCTCTCCATTCCCCCCAGCTTGGAAAACTAAAGCGCTGGGAGGTGTTTGCAACTTGATTATTTTATTTTTTGTTTTTTTTTTTTTCTCCTGGTGGAGATGGAGGAGGGCAGGGCTGGCACCGATGGCACAAATGACCTTTCCCAGGCGGTGGGAGGGAGGATTCCCCTCCCACCCCATCATTCTCCTGCTTGGAATTAATTTTAAATAGCAGGAGGATTATTTTTTATTTTCCTTCCCCCTCCCCTTGTTCCCTCACTTTTTTTTTTTTTTTTGAAGCTTCCTCACGATCTTTTTTTTCCTGCGTGTGTTTTGAATTGCGTTTGAAAATTGCCCAGCTGGAGACAAGGCTTGATTAGAGCTGGAACAATAACTCCCTTTTATTAATAACGGGAAGGATTTACAGTCCTACAGCACCTTCCTTGGAAAGCTTTCCAAACCGTTTGCAAACACTCCCAAATTTCAGATTGTGCAGCCCTTGGCTGTGAGGTGGGTAAGTATTTTAATGATGCCCCCGCCCAAAATCACCTCGGTGGCAAATCTACATTTCTTAGAGCTTAAAAGGATGACCAATTTGGGGTTTTTTTTGTTGTTTTTTGGGGGGTGTGGGGCTTGCTAAAAGCTGTAACCTCAACCTGTAGATGCAGATTATTTGCTGTGTCCTGGGAACTGGGCTGTTCTCCCTCCGACCACACAGAGCCGAGCTGGAGGTTTGCTGCACGTCAGTAAACATCTGCTTATGGATTTATTTATTTTTTTAATTCCTTTTTTTAATCCATCCCCTTTTTGCAGTCCCCAAGTGACCTCCTGCAGCGCTGCCTTTGCATCGAGGCCCTGCTGTGTGTCCCTGGGAGCCACAGTGACCTTGCTGGGGGCACTGGGCCCACCAGGCCGTGTGGATGCTCTGCCTCATCCCACATCCCTGCCGCCTTTTTCCCAGTGCATCCCTTCCCTCACCCAGGGAGATGTTGCAGTGTTGTTGTGGCTAAAGCTGCTCCGTGCCTTATTTTTAATCTTTGTTTTTTATTTTCCCAGGGAAATAGTAGGTTGGTTGTGTACCCCCTGTGCACAGCAGATCCCCACTAACCATGCAGGGATCTCCTGGGCCGTGGGATCCAGCCTTTCCACGAGCTTGAAGCTCCATCCATGTCCATTTGTGTTGTTCACAGGCCACAAAACCCCACAGTATCCCTGTGGTTAGTTCTGTCTGCAGACCAGGAGTGGGTCCCAGGGCTTCCCCTTCCCACCACTTGCTGCTTCACAAAGGCTGATGCTTCTGGAAAAAGCTTTGCCTTGTAGCCTTTAAAAAAAAATAATAAAAAAAACCCCTAAAGTGGCACTGCTGGGATTAGTCATCCTTGTTTTTAGGAAGCTGTTTGTCCCTATCACGCATGTGCGTGTGAGGTGGGAACTCCAGAGCGCTGTACCGTGCTCTGCTCGCTGCTCCTTGGAGCTCAGCCACCCAGGCCCCACTGAGCTGCTCCTGGCAGGTGCAAACACCCACAGTCCAGCTTTCCAGCCCCTTTCCCTCCACTTTTCCAGTTTTTGGCAGGTGTGGAAATGTGGAGGCTGTGACTGCAGCAAGCAAGGAGGGATGAGCTGTTTTCTGGGGTCACGTCCAACTCCAGAGGAGAAACTCTGGTGATTTACAATTTTTTTTCTTGCCTGTGGTAGATTTTACTCTTGAGCTCTGCTGCACCTTGTGAGAAGACTGAGTTTGACCCTTTTGGCTGCTAAAAATGGCTCAGTCTTTAACCCTCTGTGCTTTTCCCCTTCCCTGTGGTCACGTAGAAGAGCAAACCACGCAATTAACCAGCACAGCAAAGGGCAGCTCCCTCCCCCTTTCCCCTTTCAAAAAATCCAGAGTTGTGTGTCTTGAACTGCTGCATAGGCAGAAAACATACAAAGCCCTTGTCAGCGTTGTGCTGATGTGTGGCACATTAAAAAAAATACACACAAAAGGGGTGGGGAGAGCGGGTGCCTCCAGGGAGCAAAACTGTGGGGCCCCTTTCCCTCCAAGCCAACAGACCGACGTGCCATAGTCTGTTCTCCTCACTTTGCTCAGGCAAAGGAGTGGAGGTTGGAGGGAAAGGAGGGAGTGTTAAACACCCTAAATTGTGTTGGTGAAGATCAGGCTCCCCTTGAACTATATTTTTTTTTCTCTGTGAACTCTCTCCCAAGAGACGCTGCTGGTTTATTACCCCATTCCTCACTCGCTGGGAAGAAGGAAAAGGTTTCCTTGCTGGATGTAATTCCTTTTGTTGTGCTGCAAAGGTAATAAAAAGCACCTGGTGCTGGTCTCTCTCCCAGGTCACACATGACTGGGAGGCGCAGCCTGCTGTGGTCATTAGTGCACAGGGGATCATTAGCCCTTAATGAGGATATCAGGATGGCAGGGATGCCTCTGGCTGGCCAGGCCCTGCCACGCTGGAGCAGCCCCTTCCTTAGGAGGAACCATTTCACTGTTTGCTGCCCTGATCTGTAGCACAGCCCTGGCTTTTTATGCTTTTTTTGGCCAAAATTAAGCAGAGGATGAGGTGGCCAGGCCAGATTTCATCCTCTGCTCCCTGCAGTGGAGCTGGTGTGTGAACTCTGCCAGCAGCTCCTGTGCCTGAACCCTCGTTTGCAGTTGGAATAATCCAGCCTGGACAGGGATATTGATGCCATTCCTTCATTTAGGGCCGTGTTGTTTGGAAACACACCCCGTGCTCATCACAGGCAGGTCCAGAGGAGCAAGAACTTTGCTGTTGGGATGATTCCACGTTTTTCAGCCTGGCACACCCTGTGGGACTTGGAATTATTTTCCTTTGGCAGTTTAGGATAAATGAGTGAGAATTACCTTACGAGGGCTGAACTTTTACCACCCTGAAGAGTTACTCGAACTACATCAATGGCACTTCCAAGCTAAACAAAACCCGAATTTCTGGTGCCAAAAAGTGATCCAAACCTCCACTCCTCCTCCATACGGGGGGAAACTGTGGTCTTGCAAGTCTTCCTGTTATCCCAGAGAGTTAAAAAGCTGCCCTGTGACATCTGCAGAGGTGAAATGGAATCTAAAGGCAGCTGAGCAACTTCTGCCGTGCTGTGTTGCTGGAGAGGCTTCTGAGAGCAGCAGGTCTGGCTGCACAAATCCTCCCCTTTGTGCTTTCTCTGGAGGGAAGGAGCAGTAACTGCAAGGACACGGGTTCCCTCTGCTTCATTTGAACACCCTCGTGTTGCTGCAGCATCAAAATGGTGTTGGATGAAACAAAAGCTCTGGTGGTGGCAGCTCCGTGTTTGTTTTGTGCTGGGTGTGCTGATCAATCCAGTGGGGAATGTGGGAAGAGCAGCCTGAGGCTCACAGGTTTGGACTGTGGGGTTTGTGTAAAAGCTTGTCCTGCAACATTTCCAGCCTAATTTCTGCAATTTTCTTGTTTTTCCTGGGCATTGCAGACAAGAAAAAAATTACATTTTGTTGTAGAGTTAATGCAACAATTAGGTGTTAAAAATGGCAAAGTGACAGGATTGGTGATCTGACCAGTCCTGGGGGATTTATATCCTTTGCAGTTGTCCTGTTTGGGTATCAAATCACACAGAGCAGGTTTGTTTTCTTTGTTTTTCCCCTAAAACACAGTATTTTGCAGCCTGGAAGACTGGAGTCCTGCCCAGCTGGTGAAAGCCCTGGGTTTGGGGAGAACCTTTGGGAAGTTCCCCAGCATGTGGCTGTACAGAAGTTGGGGGCAAGAGGAAGCAGGGCAGAAGCTGTAACGTGATCTTTTTAATTTTTCCCAACAACAGGCAAAGAAATAGGTATTAATTCAATATATCTACTAAACTGTGAGTGAGAGTAAACTCTTTCACAGTGCAGTGATGGCCCCTGGGGTTTGGTTCTGTGGCTCAGCCACCACACTCTGCTCTGCTGCTGCAGAGACCTCTGGTTTTCTGTAGCAAAGGTGCTGAAAACAGAAATGTGCTTTTATAGAGAGATACAAATGGGTTCAGAATTCCAGGGGCTCCTGGGCTGTGTTCACAGGGCTGCAGAGGGTGACTTGGTGGCATTTGGTGGCATCTGCCACCCCTGGCACTGTGTGGGTAAGAACACCATGGGGAAGAGTGTTGAAAAATAAATTATTAAACACTGAGTTTTTGCCCAGAGCCATCTTGTTGTGAAGGTTTGGAGCACTAACCTTCAAAAAGAACAGAAATCAAGAGCTTTATTAATCTAAGTCCTGTGCTTTGTGGTGCTTAAGGCTCCAGAACTCAGCTTTGTGTTCCAAGCTGAGCCTCTGCCTTGGCAACAAATGAGCCCAAATATCAAACACACCAGTTCCTTCTTGGAGAAAATGAGCACAGAACAGAATGGGTAAGCAATAAAATTAGGCCAATAATTCAGGCTGGCTTAAAAAAGGAGATAAAAGCCTAGCTGGGAATTTGATCTTCAGCTGCCATAGTGCTCTTTTAATAAATACTGTCAATGAGCAAGGAAGGCACGTAAATACATTTCATCCTGACGAGATGGTGGCTGGAGCTGGCTGGCCCCAGCAGAGAAACATTCCCAGTGTTTCTGGGGGCTCCTGGCTGGGAAACCTCCTGTTTTCCTACAAAAAGCCAAGAAACTGGCTGTGCCCTGGATGCTGGTGGGGATGATCATCGTGAGCCTGTGGGATCCTCGTGGTGTCCCTTTGGGAGCAGAACACCCCGAGCTGCTGCTGAGCCAGCCCTGGGGGGCCAGGCAGTGCCAGTCTGGGGGGACAGGCAGTGCCAGCCCTGGGGGTACAGGCAGTGCCAGCCCTGGGGGGACAGGCAGTGCCAACCCTGGGGGGACAGGCAGTGCCAGCCCTGGGGGGACACAGTGCCAGTCTGGGGGGCCAGGCAGTGCCAGTCTGGGGGGGACAGACAGTGCCAGTCTGGGGGTACAGACAGTGCCAGTCTGGGGGGACAGACAGTGCCAGTCTGGGGGGCCAGGCAGTGCCAGTCTGGGGGGGACAGACAGTGCCAGTCTGGGGGTACAGACAGTGCCAGTCTGGGGGGGACAGGCAGTGCCAGCCCTGGGGGGGACACAGTGCCAGTCTGGGGGGACAGGCAGTGGCAGCCCTGGGGGGACAGGCAGTTCCAACCCTGGGGGGGACAGGCAGTGCCAGTCTGGGGGGGACAGGCAGTGCCAGCCCTGGGGGGACAGGCAGTGGCAGCCCTGGGGGGACAGGCAGTGCCAACCCTGGGGAGGACAGGCAGTGCCAGTCTGGGGAGGACAGGCAGTGCCAGCCCTGGGGGGACAGGCAGTGCCAGTCTGAGGGGACAGGCAGTGCCAGTCTGGAGGGGACAGGCAGTGCCAGTCTGGGGGTACAGGCAGTGCCAACCCTGGGGGGGACAGGCAGTGCCAGCCCTGGGGGGACAGGCAGTGCCAGTCTGGGGGGACAGGCAGTGCCAACTCTGGGGGGCCAGGCAGTGCCAGTCTGGGGGGGCCAGGCAGTGCCAGTCTGGGGAGGACAGGCAGTGCCAGCCCTGGGGGGACAGGCAGTGCCAGCCCTGGGGGGACAGGCAGTGCCAACTCTGGGGGGCCAGGCAGTGCCAGTCTGGGGGGGGACAGGCAGTGTCAGCCCTGAGGGGACAGGCAGTGCCAGTCTGAGGGGACAGGCAGTGCCAGTCTGGGGGGACAGGCAGTGGCAGCCCTGAGGGGCCAGGCAGTGCCAGCCCTGAGGGGACAGGCAGTGCCAGCCCGGGGGTACAGGCAGTGCCAGGCCTGGGAGGACAGGCAGTGCCAGTCTGGGGGATACAGACAGTGCCACCCCTGAGGGAACAGGCAGTGCCAGCCCTGGGGGGACACAGTGCCAGTCTGGGGAGTCAGGCAGTGCCCGTCTGGGGGTACAGGCAGTGGCAGCCCTGGGGGGACAGGCAGTGCCAGCCCTGGGGGGGACAGGCAGTGCCAGTCTGGGGGGGAACAGGCAGTGCCGGGCCTGGGAGGACAGGCAGTGCCAGTCTGGGGGGACAGGCCGTGCCAGCCCTGGGCACACAGAGCAGAGCCTGTTGCTGGCCTTGCTCTGTATCCAGTCTCTGCTTCTGGAAGTGTTTGGGGAGCAGTTGTGGGGACTCGTGGCAGCTCCGGCGCCGCGTTAACACACCGGCCAAACTCGCCTTTTCCAGCGTTTCTCCTGCTCACTTCTGTTCATTGGTGTTTTCTCCTCAAAGTGAGGCTGCTGTGTGGACCCCAAGGATGTTTTCTGCCTCTCCTGCCCCTGGTTTTTTTCCTCCAAACTGGAGAGCTGTTAACTTTATTAGCTCCTTATATGGCAGCCCCATTTTCTCACGCCTTTAATGGCTCTCTTTTGATCTGTCCATTCTTGCCTTGCTTTTCCTCTTCTGAACACGGTGTTCAAGCTGAGATGGGTTTATAACCTGCTCCCTCACTAATATATGGCCCGGCACCTTAATCCTCTCCAAGTGCTGATAAGAACCATCCCAGCCTTTTAACTAAAGGGTTGGCCGAGATCTCCACAGATTGCTGGGCTTTCGGCTACACCCACCCAGGAGTAATTTGAATTGTCCTGAAGGCCATCAGGTGATGGAGAGCAGCTCAAATCTCCTCATCCTTGGCTGTTTGACCCCTGGGAAGGGCAGCACACAGGGGTGTCTCCCCCCTGGATGCTCATTGTGGTGTCACTCGTGGCAGGACAGCAGCACAAATGTGAGTCACAGGGTTGGTTCTGCTGCAGAGCTGCCCCTTTGCTGAGAGAGAGGTTTTGCTCACTGGTCTCCAGCCTTGGTCTGTGTTCTTTGAAATCTTCCTCTGAGCTGGAGGGATCCAGTTCCCGCAGCATCACTGGCTCCTGTGTTGCAACTGGGAACAGTTTCCCCACAAAGCACTTGAGAAGTACTGGGTTGGTCCAGAGCTTTGTTTTTCATCACCAGATGGGCTTTGTGTTCCTCTTTGTGCTCCTCTTCCAGCTGGTTGTGGTGTGAAGGAGCCCTCCTGGCACTGCTCTGTCAACAGAGTGGATGGCTTTGTTTGTGACAACTTCCAGCCCCTGATGTCCTGTGAGATCACCGGGTGACAGCAGTGCCCGGTGTGGCTTTCCCTGGAAGGACCTGGCACGTGGTTCCCTCGTGCCCCTCAGAGCTGCTGGCCCAGCAGGGAGGAGGAACAGCTGGAAATGTTGTCACAGCAAGAACACTCCGTGGGAGACAGAGAATTCCTCCTGGAAAAGCCGGCTGGGGCATGGTTTGGGTTTTCCTCTCCAGAATGGGGAGCCTGTTGGAGACAGAGACACAAAGGGGCTGCTCCTCGTGCTTCCCACCAGTTAGGAAGGAAAGTCAAGCCCAGTTCCACCCTGGTGGAGCGTGTTGGCCGCCCATTGTGTGCACGTGGCTCCATCCCACGTTAAATAATTGAATCATAGAATGGATTGGGTTGGAAAAGACCTCTGAGATCATCAAGTCCAACCCTTGGTCCAACTCCAGTCCCTTTACCAGATCATGGCACTCAGTGCCACGGCCAAGCTCAGCTGAAAAACCTCCAGGGATGGGGAATCCACCCCCTCTCTGGGCAGCCCATTCCAATCCCTGAGCACTCTCTCTGCAAAGAATTTCCTCCTGCTCTCCAACTTCAATTTCCCCTGGCAGAGCTTGAGCCCATCGTGCCCCCTTGTCCTATTGCTGAGTGCCTGGGAGAAGAGACCAACCCCCACCTGGCCAGAACTTCCCTTCAGGGAGTTCCAGACAGTGCTGAGGTCACCTCTGAGCCTCCTCTTCTCCAGGCTGAACACCCCCAGCTCCCTCAGCCTCTCCCCACAGCACTTGTGCTCCAGTCCCTTCTCCAGCCTCGTTGCTCTTCTCACTTGGGTTGGAAGAGACCTCAGATTATCAAACCCAACCCTTGATCCAACCCTACTGTGATCACCAGCCCAGGGCACTCTGTGATCACAGTGGCTGGTGATCACAGTGGGGTTGAATCAAGACCTGGTGGATTCTCCATCCCTGGAGGTGTTTCAGAGGACACTCAGTGGCACATCCAGTCCCTTCTCCAGCCTCGTTGCTCTTCTCTGGCCCCACCCCAGCCCCTCAAGATGCTGGAACCCAACTGAGAGGAACCAGCTGAGAGGGTTTTTGCACGCTGAGCCAAGAGGAATCATAGAATGGATTGGGTTGGAAAAGACCTCTGAGATCATCAAGTCCAACCCTTGGTCCAACTCCAGTCCCTTTACCAGATCATGGCACTCAGTGCCACGGCCAAGCTCAGCTGAAAAACCTCCAGGGATGGGGAATCCACCCCCTCTCTGGGCAGCCCATTCCAATCCCTGAGCACTCTCTCTGCAAAGGATTTTTTTCTGGTGCTTTGCATTCAAGGCATTGATGGGGTTTTACTTAACCAGTAGAACCCAGTTTGGCAGAGCCTGTCATGGCTTTATTTAACCAGTAGATCCCAGTTTGGCAGAGCCTGTCATGGCTTTATTTAGCCAGTAGATCCCAGTTTGGCAGAGCCTGTCATGGCTTTATTTAACCAGTAGATCCCAGTTTGGCAGAGCCTGTCATGGCTTTATTTAACCAGTAGAACCCAGTTTGGCAGAGCCTGTCATGGCTTTATTTAACCAGTAGAACCCAGTTTGGCAGAGCCTGTCATGGCTTTATTTAACCAGTAGATCCCAGTTTGGCAGAGCCTGTCATGGCTTTATTTAACCAGTAGAACCCAGTTTGGCAGAGCCTGTCATGGCTTTATTTAACCAGTAGAACCCAGTTTGGCAGAGCCTGTCATGGCTTTATTTAACCAGTAGAACCCAGTTTGGCAGAGCCTGTCATGGCTTTATTTAACCAGTAGATCCCAGTTTGGCAGAGCCTGTCATGGCTTTATTTAACCAGTAGAACCCAGTTTGGCAGAGCCTGTCATGGCTTTATTTAACCAGTAGAACCCAGTTTGGCAGAGCCTGTCATGGCTTTATTTAACCAGTAGAATCCAGTTTGGCAGAGCCTGTCATGGCTTTATTTAACCAGTAGATCCCAGTTTGGCAGAGCCTGTCATGGCTTTATTTAACCAGTAGATCCCAGTTTGGCAGAGCCTGTCATGGCTTTATTTAACCAGTAGATCCCAGTTTGGCAGAGCCTGTCGTGACTGGGGAGATTGAGGCACAGCATGGGCCAGGGGCAGGGGTGAGGCTGGGGCTGCCAGGCTGGACTCCACCTGCGTCAGAGGGGTGATTAAATCAGAGGTCTGTGTGTTTGTTAAGCCACTGCCGCTCGCTCGGTGACTTTGACCAGTTGGCGATGGGGACTCGTCGCCGGGAGGTTGCGGCGTCCAGGTGGCAAAAGGCAACTCTGGCAAATAAACTCTGGGTTTGATCAATATTAAAGCCAGGTCAGGAAACTTTGGCCATGGAAAACACTGAAATAGGGGCTGCTCTGTGGTGACAGCACTGAACTGGCTTCAAGAACTTGTGGCTGTGGGTGCGTTTTCCCCTGAACTCCGACTGCTCCGAGTCTCGCAGTGGGAATTGGTTGGGTGTTTTCCTTTTGGGGTGTAGAAATAGGTGGTTATCCATGCAGGGGCACATTTTGGTGGAAAACAGGATCTCATTTTGGTGGAAAACAGACCCCATTTTGGTGGAAAACAGGATCTCATTTTGGTGGAAAACAGGATCTCATTTTGGTGGAAAACAGGACCCCATTTTGGTGGAAAACAGGATCTCATTTTGGTGGAAAACAGACCCCATTTTGGTGGAAAACAGACCCCATTTTGGTGGGAAACAGGATCTCATTTTGGTGGAAAACAGACCCCATTTTGGTGGAAAACAGACCCCATTTTGGTGGAAAACAGACCCCATTTTGGTGGAAAACAGGACCCCATTTTGGTGGAAAACAGACCCCATTTTGGTGGAAAACAGACCCCATTTTGGTGGAAAACAGGATCTCATTTTGGTGGGAAACAGGATCTCATTTTGGTGGAAAACAGGACCCCATTTTGGTGGAAAACAGGACCCCATTTTGGTGGAGAACAGGATCTCATTTTGGTGGAAAACAGACCCCATTTTGGTGGAGAACAGGATCTCATTTTGGTGGAAAACAGACCCCATTTTGGTGGAAAACAGGATCTCATTTTGGTGGAAAACAGACCCCATTCTGGTGGAAAACAGGATCTCATTTTGGTGGAAAACAGACCCCATTTTGGTGGAAAACAGGACCCCATTTTGGTGGAAAACAGGACCCCATTTTGGTGGAAAACAGACCCCATTTTGGTGGGAAACAGGACCCCATTTTGGTGGAAAACAGGATCTCATTTTGGTGGAAAACAAATCCCATTTTGGTGGGAAACAGGATCTGATTTTGGTGGAAAACAGACCCCATTTTGGTGGAAAACAGGATCTCATTTTGGTGGGAAACAGGACCCCATTTTGGTGGAAAACAAATCCCATTTTGGTGGGAAACAGGATCTGATTTTGGTGGAAAACAGACCCCATTTTGGTGGAAAACAGGATCTCATTTTGGTGGGAAACAGACCCCATTTTGGTGGAAAACAGACCCCATTTTGGTGGAAAACAGCACCCCATGGGTTAAAAACCATCAATTTCTGTGTTGCAGAGCTGCCTGTTGAGAAGGGGTGGGGGGTGAACCAGGGTGGGTGATATTGGTGAGTTCTTCCCTCTGTCTTAATTCAGGAGCTCTGCAAACCCCTTTGGGGCAGTGGGGGGAGAGTCCTCCCCATGGTGGGAGTTTGTGCCACGCAGTTCTCAGGACAACGTGGCCTCCCTGATTTATTGAGGAGCACTTAGAGAGTCACAGCTATTCTGAGTTGGAATTTGGTGGTGGGAAGTGTTGGGGCAGCCATGGGGGGTTCAGTGACCCCCACACGGGGTTCCTGTCACTGCCTTTGGAGCCATCACAGGTCCCAGAGCCATGGGGGGCCCTCACTGCTGTCACCTCCAGTAATTTTTATCTTACTCTCCCCAGCAGCTGCAAACTGGGCATGTTCTCAGCTGTGGGTGAAGGTGTTTGTGCCTCAGGATTTGGGAATCCCAGATGGGATTTGGGGGCCTGTCAGGGGGGGACAGCAGTGCCCCATGGCTGGGATTTGGGGGGCTGGGATTTGGGGGTGTCAGTGTGGGGGTCAGCAGTGCCCCTGGCTGGGATTTGGGGGTGTCAGTGGGCTCAGCAGTGCCCCTGGCTGGGATTTGGGGGGCTGGGATTTGGGGGGTGTCAGTGGGCTCAGCAGTGCCCCTGGCTGGGATTTGGGGGGCTGGGATTTGGGGGTGTCAGTGGGCTCAACAGTGCCCCTGGCTGGGATTTGGGGGTGTCAGTGGGCTCAGCAGTGCCCCTGGCTGGGATTTGGGGGGCTGGGATTTGGGGGGCTGGGATTTGGGGGTGTCAGTGGGCTCAGCAGTGCCCCTGGCTGGGATTTGGGGGGCTGGGATTTGGGGGGCTGGGATTTGGGGGTGTCAGTGGGCTCAGCAGTGTCCCTGGCTGGGATTTGGGGGGCTGGGATTTGGGGGTGTCAGTGGGCTCAGCAGTGCCCCTGGCTGGGATTTGGGGGGCTGGGATTTGGGGGTGTCAGTGGGCTCAGCAGTGCCCCTGGCTGGGATTTGGGGGGCTGGGATTTGGGGGTGTCAGTGGGCTCAGCAGTGCCCTATGGCTGGGATTTGGGGGGCTGGGATTTGGGGGTGTCAGTGGGCTCAGCAGTGCCCTATGGCTGGGATTTGGGGGGCTGGGATTTGGGGGTGTCAGTGGGCTCAGCAGTGCCCCTGGCTGGGTGAAGCCCCTCAGAGCTGTGCCCTGAGGCTGCAGGAGGGGTGTTGGCTGCCAGTGGCCCCTGCCCTTGCAGAGCAGCCCCTCATGTTCCTCACACTGCCCATGACAACTCTCACAGCCCCCCATATGAGTCTCAGAGCCCCCCATGCCACTCCCAGAGCCCCCATAATGGTTCCCACACCCCCCAACTCTCACAGCCTGCCAGAATTCCCACATTACAATTCTCACAGCCCCTCAGTGTGTTTCAGACCCTGCATTGTGTGTCTCAAAGGCCCCAGTTACATTTCCCAGAGCCCCCACCCCAATTCTCAGAGCCTGCCCTTGTAATTCCTGCAGACCCCGTTGTGCTTCTCACACCCCCTGACCCCGATACCCCCTTGTGTGTCACCCCAGTGTATTTCTCCACTCCATTATATTCATTTCTCACATTCCCCCATTACATTTCTCAGCCCCCCATTACATTTCTCAGCCCCCCATTGTATTTCCACCCCCCCATTATATTTATTTCTCACATTCCCTGCATTATATTTTCACCCCCCGTTAAATTTCTCCCCCATTTTATTTCTCACATTCCCCCATTATATTTCTCAGCCCCCCATTACATTTCTCAGCCCCCCATTATATTTCTCAGCCCCCCATTATATTTCTCAGCCCCTCATTACATTTCTCAGCCCCCCATTGTATTTCCACACCCCCATTATATTTATTTCTCTCATTCCCTGCATTATATTTTCACCCCCCATTAAATTTCTCCCCCATTTTATTTCTCACATTCTCCCATTTTATTTCTCACGTTCATTCCCCCATTACATTTCTCACCCCCATTGTATTTTCATCCCCCCATTCTATTTTTCTCATTATTTCTCACATTCCCCCCATTATATTTTCACCCCAGGATATTTCTCCCATTATATTTATTTCTCACACTCCTCCCATTATATTTATTTCTCACATTTCATCCCCACTACATTTCTCAGCCCCCCATTGTATTTTCACCCCCATTATATTTTTCTCATTGTATTTATTTCTCACACTCCCCCCATTATATTTCTCACATTTATTGTATTTATTTCTCACACTCCCCCATTATATTTCTCACATTTATTGCATTTATTTCTCACACTCCCCCATTATATTTCTCCCATTTATTGTATTTATTTCTCACACTCTCCCCATTATATTTATCTCACATTTATTGTATTTATTTCTTAGCCCCCCCATTATATTTATGTCTCACATTTGTCCCCCACTACATTTCTCAGCCCCCCATTGTATTTTCACCCCCCATTATATTTTTCTTGTTATATTTATTTCTCCCATTCTCCCCATTATATTTATCTTTCACATTCCTCCCATTATATTTATTTCTCACGTTTCTCCCCATTGGATTTCTACCCCCCATTATATTTATTTCTCACATTTGTTCCCCATTACATTTCTCACACCCCCACTGTATTTATTTCTCACATTCCCCCCTCAGATTTATTTCTCACATTTCTCCCCCACTACATTTCTCAGCCCCACCACTGTATTTCCACCTCCCACTGATTTCTCAGCCCCCCATTGTATTTATTTCTCACACTCTCCCCATTATATTTATCTCACATTTATTGTATTTATTTCTCACACTCTCCCTATTATATTTATCTCACATTTATAGTATTTATTTCTCACATTTGACCCCCACTACATTTCTCAGCCCCCCATTGTATTTTCAGCCCCCATTATATTTTTCTCATTGCATTTATTTCTCACACTCTCCCCATTATATTTCTCACATTTATTGTATTTATTTCTCACACTCCCCCCATTATATTTCTCACATTTATTGCATTTATTTCTCACACTCTCCCCATTATATTTCTCACATTTATTGTATTTATTTCTCACACTCCCCCCATTATATTTCTCACATTTATTGTATTTATTTCTCACACTCCCCCCATTATATTTCTCTCACATTTATTGTATTTATTTCTCACATTTGACCCCCACTACATTTCTCAGCCCCCCACTGTATTTTCAGCCCCCATTATATTTTTCTCATTGCATTTATTTCTCACACTCTCCCCATTATATTTCTCACATTTATTGCATTTATTTCTCACACTCTCCCCATTATATTTATCTCACATTTATTGTATTTATTTCTTAGCCCCCCCATTATATTTATTTCTCACATTTGTCCCCCACTACATTTCTCAGCCCCCCATTGTATTTTCACCCCCCATTATATTTTTCTCACTGCATTTATTTCTCACACTCCCCCCATTATATTTCTCACATTTATTGTATTTATTTCTCACACTCCCCCCATTATATTTCTCTCACATTTATTGTATTTATTTCTCAGCCACCCATTTTATTTCTCAGCCCCCCCATTGTATTTATTTCTCACACTCTCCCCATTATATTTATCTCACATTTATTGTATTTATTTCTTAGCCCCCCTATTGTATTTATCTCTCACACTCTCCCCATTATATTTCTCCCATTTATCCATTTATTGTATTTATTTCTCACATTTCTCCCCCACTACATTTCTCAGCCCCTCATTGTATTTCACCCCCATTATATTTTTCTCATTGTATTTATTTCTCACACTCTCCCCATTATATTTATGTCTCACATTTGACCCCCACTACATTTCTCAGCCCCCCTCTGTATTTCCACCCCCCCATAGTATTTATTTCTCACACTCCCCCCATTATATTTCTCTCACATTATTGTATTTATTTCTCACACTCCCCCCATTATATTTCTCCCATTTATAGTATTTATTTCTCACACTCCCCCCATTATATTTATCTCCCATTTATAGTATTTATTTCTCACACTCCCCCCATTATATTTCTCCCATTTATTGTATTTATTTCTCACACTCCCCCCATTATATTTCTCCCATTTATAGTATTTATTTCTCACACTCCCCCCATTATATTTATCTCACATTTATAGTATTTATTTCTCACACTCCCCCCATTATATTTATCTCACATTTATAGTATTTATTTCTCACACTCCCCCCATTATATTTCTCCCATTTATAGTATTTATTTCTCACACTCCCCCCATTATATTTATCTCACATTTATTGTATTTATTTCTCACACTCCCCCCATTATATTTATCTCACATTTATAGTATTTATTTCTCACACTCCCCCCATTATATTTCTCCCATTTATAGTATTTATTTCTCACACTCCCCCCATTATATTTATCTCACATTTATTGTATTTATTTCTCACACTCCCCCCATTATATTTATCTCACATTTATTGTATTTATCTCTCACACTCCCCCCATTATATTTATCACATTTATAGTATTTATTTCTCACACTCCCCCCATTATATTTCTCACATTTATAGTATTTATTTCTCACACTCTCCCCATTATATTTATCTCACATTTATTGTATTTATTTCTCACACTCTCCCCATTATATTTATCTCACATTTATTGTATTTATTTCTCACACTCTCCCCATTATATTTATCTCACATTCCCCCACCCCCCCGTTCTGCGCACGCGCACTCCGCCCCCGCCCCCCCCGCTTGGGGCGCCGCTGGCGCTGCCCCCGCCCCCCTCCGCCTGACCCCGCCCCCTCCCCGCCTGGCCCCGCCCCCGCCCCGCCTGGCCCCGCCCCCTCCCCGCCTGGCCCCGCCCCCTCCCCGCCGGCCCCGCGGCGCGCGCCCCGGGGCGCAGTGCGCGTGCGCGGGGGGCCCCCGTGTGTGTCTGCGCGCGGCGCGGGCACGGGCCGGGCCGTGCGCGGGGCGGGGGGGAGCGAGCGCGGCCGCGGAGCGCGCGGGGGGGGCGGCGGGGCCGCGCTGCCGCTGCCGGGGGAGGGGCCGGCGCGGGCGGCGCCAGCGGGCGGGCGGCGCGGGCAGCCGGCGAGGGAGCGCGGCCGCGGCGCGGAGCGAGCCCGGCGCCCGGCAGCCCAGGGGCCCCCGCGGCGGCGGGCATGGTGCGGGCCGGCGGCCGGCGGCGCTGAGGGCGGCCGGGCCCCGCGGCGGAAGGGGCGGAGGGCGCGGCGGAGGCGGCGGCGGCGGCGGCGGCGGGCGGCGAGCGGCGGCCGGGAGCCGGGGCACGGGCGGAGCGCTCGGCCCGCGCCGCGCAGCATGGTCCGGGAAACCAGGCACCTCTGGGTGGGCAACCTGCCGGAGAACGTGCGCGAGGAGAAGATCATCGAGCACTTCAAGCGGTGAGTGCGGAGGGCGGGCGGGCCGGGGTGCGGTGCGGGCACAGCGAGGGGGAACGTGGGAACGGGGCAGGAGGAGCGCGGGGCCGAGCGGAGCCCGAGGAACCGGCGCTGCACGGACAGACCCCGCCATGGCGGGACCGGCGGCGCGGCCCGAGCGGGGAAATACAAAAGTGCCTAAAAATGGACCCGAAAGGCGAAGCAGCGGCCGAGGGGAGCTCGGCTGGGAGCGGATCCCGGAGCCTGGAGGCAGCGCGGAGCTTGTTCGCCATTCTTTTTTTGTTTTTAATTATTTTTATTTTTTAATTATTCAACGCTTGGAGTTTCCTCTGTTTATTTTCGCCCGTTTCGCTCCATCCGGAGCCCTGGATGATGCTGCGTGTCCCCCCGAGGAGCAGCGAGCGCTGGGAACCGAAGCGCCTGCAGCTGCGAGAACGTGACTCGGAAAAAAATTTAAATAAATCACACAAACCCACGGAGAAAACACGGAATCCTCCACGCGGGAAGCGCCCTGGACACCTTATATTGTGCTGGGTTGTTTTTCCCTTTTTTTTTTTCGTTGTTGCATAGGTTAATCCCGCTCATAAGGAAGTAGTAGCTGTTTGCATGGTTGTGTTTTTTTCCTCCTCCCTCTGTCTTTCCCTGCGAAGAGGAGGAGGAGGAGGAAGAGGCTTCTCCCCCGCCGCCTCAGCAACACCTTTTTCCTCGGGAAATGCTCTCAAGTTGATGCTGGAAGCTGGTTTTTTTTTTAAGGGGGCAAAAGGAAATAAGGAGCCGTGCTCAGCTCATGGTCCCTCCAGATGGGTTGGTTTAATCCCACCACCGCCAGGAAAAAACTGGATTTTGAAGCTTCCTTTAATCTTCCTGCGCTGGAAAAATGACGGAGCGTCCTTAATAATGAGTCACCATGGGAAAAATAGATGCGGTGACACCGAGGGGGGGAAAGGAAGGTCCCAGCGCCTCTTCCCTGCTCGCCTGTGCTGTGAAAGGACCGGGGCTCTCTCATCGCCCTCCATCCTCCTGGCCTGAGCTGCTGCCGCAGCCAAGCCCCATCTCCGCACCCCCATTGCTCTGAAACTGCCCTGTTTGAATCGAACTTCACCTTTTTTCACCTTTATTATCCCTCGGACCCGAGCCCAGGGTCGCCGCTCGGTCCGTGCCAGATGATGGATCCTTATCCAGGGTGGTTTGTCGTGTCCCCCAGTCCAGGTTTTGTGACCAGAGCTCTACAAAGACAAGGGTTGTTTTTTTTTGGAAAAACCCCGCTCTGGGGTCGTTTGGTTAATCCCAACCATCGCTGTTGGAGGGAACAGACATTGCACAGTGGAAATCTGACATTCCTGGATTTTATTTTGTCCGGTCCTCCTCCTTGTGTAAGATGTATTAAGGCAGGGAAAAAGTTGCTATGGTGCTGTTGCTTGGAGATGGATGGGAAAAATGGCAGGCGCTGAATTAATTACCTTTTTTTGGTTGTTTTTACCTCGGCGAGTTGCGATGGGAGGTTTGGGAAGGAGATTTGCAGCCAGGCATTTCTCCCAATTTCTCCCTGGTTTTCCAAATTGATTTTTCCCCGGGATTTGTGTGTTTGGGTGAGGCTGATCCCAGGCCAGTAACCACAGTTAAAAACACCCTTCAGCCCTTTGGCTGCGGTGCTAAAGCAGGGGGGGGATGACCCGCTGCCTCCAAACCCTGCTGGGGTATCCAGGGGGTCTTTGTGGCTGGCAGAGGGATGGGGGGGAGTGGAGCCGATCGAGGCTCGGGGTGTGGGTGCTGTGGGTGGACAATGGAGCGAGGTTTCCTTTGTATGCCCGTGCTCGCCCGGGGAGGGAAGGGACGCGCTGCTCGGGGGTCCCTGTGCGGTGGGTGGGTTATCCACAGCGGGGGAAGGCGCTGCCCGGCGCGGGGGTGCGATGGGGAAGGATTCCCTCTGCTTCAGTTTGGATGGAAAGGCCTTTGGGATGGAGCAGGGCTTGGCAGAGCCCGGTTCCCACCCATCCCCCAGCCTGGGAATGGGGCGGAGGGAGAGGCCGAGCCTGGGAGGGAGCGGAGCGGGGAAGGGTTTGGGGAAACACCGCCCGAACCGCGGCCGGGCCGGGACCGGCTTTACCCCGGAGACTCCCCCGGGACCGGGCCTGCCCCGGAGCCCCCGCTGGGACCGGCTTTGCCCCGGAGCCCCCTCTGGGACCGGCTTTGCCCCGGAGCCTCCGCTGGGACCGGGCCTGCCCCGGAGCCCCCGCTGGGACCGGCTTTGCCCCGGAGCCCCCTCTGGGACCGGCTTTACCCCGGAGACTCCCCCGGGACCGGGCCTGCCCCGGAGCCCCCGCTGGGACCGGGCCTGCCCCGGAGCCCCCTCTGGGACCGGCCTTGCCCCGGAGCCCCCTCTGGGACCGGGCCTGCCCCGGAGCCCCCGCTGGGACCCGCTTTGCCCCGGAGCCCCCGCTGGGACCGGCCCTGCCCCGGACCCTCCACTGGGACCGGCCCTGCCCCAGAGCCTCCGCTGGGACCGGCCCTGCCCCGGAGCCTCCGCTGGGACCGGCCTTGCCCCGGAGCCTCCACTGGGACCGGCCCTGCCCCGGAGCCTCCGCTGGGACCGGCCCTGCCCCGGAGCCTCCGCTGGGACCGGCCCTGCCCCGGAGCCCCTTCTGGGACCGGCCTTGCCCCGGACCCTCCACTGGGACCGGCTTTGCCCCGGAGCCCCTTCTGGGACCGGCCTTGCCCCAGAGCCTCCGCTGGGACCGGCCTTGCCCCGGACCCTCCACTGGGACCGGCCTTGCCCCGGACCCTCCACTGGGACCGGCTTTGCCCCGGAGCCCCCTCTGGGACCCGCTTTGCCCCGGAGCCCCCTCTGGGACCGGCCTTGCCCCGGAGCCCCTTCTGGGACCGGCTTTGCCCCGGAGCCCCTTCTGGGACCGGCTTTGCCCCGGAGCCTCTTCTGGGACCGGCCTTACCCCAGACCCTCCGCTGGGACCGGCTTTGCCCCGGAGCCCCTTCTGGGACCAGCTTTGCCCCGGAGCCCCTTCTGGGACCGGCTTTGCCCCGGAGCCTCCACCGAGACCGGCCTTGCCCCGGAGCCCCCTCTGGGACCGGCTTTGCCCCGGAGCCCCCTCTGGGACCGGCCTTGCCCCGGAGCCTCCGCTGGGACCGGCCCTGCCCCGGAGCCCCCTCTGGGACCAGCCTTACCCCAGACCCTCCGCTGGGACCGGCTTTGCCCCGGATCCTCCACCGAGACCGGCCTTGCCCCGGAGCCCCTTCTGGGACCGGCCTTGCCCCGGAGCCCCTTCTGGGACCGGCCTTGCCCCGGAGCCCCTTCTGGGACCGGCCTTGCCCCGGAGCCCCTTCTGGGACCGGCTTTGTCCCGGAGCCCCTTCTGGGACCGACCTTGCCCCGGAGCCCCTTCTGGGACTGGCCTTACCCCAGACCCTCCGCTGGGACCGGCCCTGCCCCGGAGCCCCCTCTGGGACCGGCTTTGCCCCCGGACCCTCCGCCACCCTCCGGGGCGTCTGTTTTCCCACTGAGCTTTGGAAACGCTGCCCTTCCCCGATGGAAGCCCTGGGTGCTGCTCAGGCCCTGCCAGGGACAAGGAGGAGGAACAACCATCTTGTTTCTAAAGAAGCAAAAATTCAGGGAAAACTCCTAAAACTTCAGCCCCAGCAGGAGTGGAGTGTTCAGTGTGAGGGTTTTGCTGCTTCTCCTCCCCCCACGACTCATCCACTGGCTGTGGGAACCTTGCTTGGCTTTGCAGCCTCACAAGGAGTTCTTTTAAGGGATGAATTAAGATAAAAGAGGTGTTTTGCAGAAATTATGTGCGGGGTTTTTTCCAAATCCTCCTGATTGGTTTATTTTATTGCGAATGGAAATAACACTGTGCTCATGAATGCTCTTCTCAAGTTACAGAATATTGAAGCTGGTCTCAAGTAGCTCTGGCTTACATGAGCACTGTTATTTTTTCTTTAAAAGCAGTATTATTTTTTAGCTTAAACACCCCTTTTAAAATATATATTTTTTGATATTAAAGGAGAATGCAATGGAGAGATTTTTAACAAGTTGAGATTGTTTTGGCCTTTCAGTTTCTTACCCAAATACTCCCTTTTTAAAAACTGTATTTTCTATATTTTCTTTCAACTGAGCTATTAAGACACCCTGAAATAGAAAAGCAGCCAGTGCCAGGATCAGAGATTGACTGTTCAGGTGGAATAAGCAGCAAATCCGAGTGGGGATCTGGGAGATGGGAGCTCAGGGAGGTGGTGGGAGCTCAGGGAGGTGGTGGGAGCTCAGGGAGGTGGTGGGAGCTCAGGGAGGTGGTGGGAGCTCAGGGAGGTGGTGGGAGCTCAGGGAGCTCAGGGAGGTGGTGGGAGCTCAGGGAGCTCAGGGAAGTGGTGGGAGCTCAGGGAGCTCAGGGAAGTGGTGGGAGCTCAGGGAGCTCAGGGAAGTGGGGGGAGCTCAGGGAGCTCAGGGAGGTGGTGGGAGCTCGGGGAGCTCAGGGAAGTGGTGGGAGCTCAGGGAGCTCAGGGAAGTGGGGGGAGCTCAGGGAAGTGGGGGGAGCTCAGGGAAGTGGGGGGAGCTCAGGGAAGTGGGGGGAGCTCAGGGAAGTGGGGGGAGCTCAGGGAAGTGGGGGGAGCTCAGGGAGCTCAGGGAAGTGGGGGGAGCTCAGGGAAGTGGTGGGAGCTCAGGGAAGTGGTGGGAGCTCAGGGAAGTGGTGGGAGCTCAGGGAAGTGGTGGGAGCTCAGGGAGGTGGTGGGAGCTCAGGGAGGTGGTGGGAGCTCAGGGAGGTGGGGGGAGCTCAGGGAGGTGGGGGGAGCTCAGGGAGGTGGGGGGAGCTCAGGGAGGTGGTGGGAGCTCAGGGAAGTGGTGGGAGCTCAGGGAGCTCAGGGAAGTGATGGGAGCTCAGGGAAGTGGGGGGAGCTCAGGGAAGTGGGAGCTCAGGGAAGTGGGGGGAGCTCAGGGAGCTCAGGGAAGTGGGGGGAGCTCAGGGAAGTGGGGGGAGCTCAGGGAAGTGGGGGAAGCTCAGGGAGCTCAGGGAAGTGATGGGAGCTCAGGGAAGTGGGGGGAGCTCAGGGAAGTGGGAGCTCAGGGAAGTGGGGGGAGCTCAGGGAGCTCAGGGAGGTGGTGGGAGCTCAGAGAGGTGGTGGGAGCTCAGGGAGCTCAGGGAAGTGGTGGGAGCTCAGGGAAGTGGTGGGAGCTCAGGGAGCTCAGGGAAGTGATGGGAGCTCATGGAAGTGGGGGGAGCTCATGGAAGTGGGGGGAGCTCATGGAAGTGGGGGGAGCTCATGGAAGTGGGGGGAGCTCATGGAAGTGGGGGGAGCTCAGGGAAGTGGTGGGAGCTCAGGGAGCTCAGGGAAGTGGGGGGAGCTCAGGGAAGTGGGGGGAGCTCAGGATGCTCAGGGAAGTGGGGGGAGCTCAGGGAAGTGGGGGGAGCTCAGGGAAGTGGGGGGAGCCATGGTTTGGGTTCTCCTAATTAATGCTGGAAAAGTCCCCGTCGTTCTCCATCACGAACAGATGCTCGTTCGGCAGCTTGGAGAACAAGGCAACTAAATATAGTAACAGTTGTCCCAGCACAAGTGCTGCCCTTCCATATTGTTTTTCTCCCTGTGTTTTCTTCCTCTTACCCCAAAGAAGGTGGTTTTGTGTCTTTATTGGTGTTTTAGAGGGCAAGGAGGAGTAAAAGCCTCTTAATTATGGCCCCTGTGACTGTGCTGTGCCGTCTCCTGTTCTGGGGGAACATCAGGATGTTCACAGTGGTAACCAAGTCCAGGAGAAACCTTGGATTTCAAGAAACAAATTGCTCTTTTAAAATTGACAGAAATAAATTGCTGATTGGGGCAATCTTGGAGGAGACAAATAACTTTTAAGGGTTTTTTTTTGGGGGGGGGGAAATGGGCTTTGTGTGGCTTTGCTGGTGTCTGTTTCTGAGGAGATGCTTCAGAGACTTCCTGGAGAAGTGGGTGGCACTTCAAACACAACTGCAGAAAAGCTGCCCTGACAGCGAGGGCCTGTTTGATTTCAGTGATTTCTAGACAATATTTGGTCAGTTTGTGAGAAAATGCTCTGTCTTGATGGCCAGGAGTGTAAGTTCAGTGGACTGAGGTGGTGCAGAGGGATTTGGGCAGCTCTGGCTGTGGGAGAGGAGAGCATTTGGTCACTGCTGGTGTGGAACACTCAGGAAAAACCTCATTCCCAATTGTGACACAGACAGGTCTGGCAGTGCCTTCCCAGGGAACAGGCTGGAGTTGGAAGGAACAGCCCTCCTGGTTTCCCAGTAAAACTCTTGACTTGGTTCCCAGGCTTTTATTGCTGATCATTGGTGAATAAATCCTTGGGTATCACTGGGAGGGTTGTCCTAACTCAGCTCTGCCTGTAGAGATCCCTCCACAGATGAGTTTTTATTGTAGGAAAATACAGAAGTGAGGCCACAGAGGGAACTGTTCCTGTTTTCTCTCTCCATTTGTGTCACTTTAGGTGACAGTATTTTCACATTGAGGTGCTGTCCTTTCCAGCTCAGAGCTATGGAGGGAGGGAGGGAGGGAGGGAGGGGACAATGTCCTTTGCTGGAGCAATGTCTGGGATATTGGGCAGCACCAGGACTTGTCTGTGCTGGTTTTACAAACACCTCCTGTAAGGTAACTGTAGTTTTGTGTAACACAAAGACCATGGGGGGATGTTTGGTTGGGAGACTTGGGCAGGGGGTTAAATTATTGCCCAGAATCAGAAGGGCAGGGCAGGTGTGGAAGAAGCAGATGAGTTTTGCCTCCTTGAGTCCTGTTTGGTTCCTTACCAAAGTCAGCTTTGCTCTGGGTGGAGGTTCATTACTTGGGTGGTTAATTGGGGTGATGGTGGTGCTGGGTTTGATGGTGGCTTTCCAGTAGATCTTTAATAATTCTGTTGCTGACGTGGATCCCCAAAGGCCCCGGAGCAGCCCAGGCCTCACCTCGTGGTGTCCCCGCCGTGTCAGGGCTGTGTCTGCAGCTCCTCCTCCCTCCCCCGAGGCAGAGTCACTCCGGGATGGCTCCTCAGCAGGCAGAGCTTCAGGAATCCTCTGGGTTCTGCTCTGGATTCTGCTCTGGGCCTGCACTTGAGGGGCAGGTGACGCCACTCTGGCTGAGGAAGGGCCTGGGTAATTATTTCAAAGAAACTTAATGAAAAGCTGCCAAGAGTGTAGATTTGGACTAAGCTTCTATTAAATGGTTTTACACGCTGAGCTGTGGTAGAAAGATAAGTCGATGTCACTTGGTCACAAAATTCTGTCACTGCTGAGCCTGCCTGGCATTGTTTCTCCTCTGAAGTTTCTTCAAAGGTCTGAGCTGTGTTTAGTTGTGATTATTTGTGATTTGATGTAACAGCTTCTGTTGTGGCTGAGCTGCTCCAGAGCCATGTTGGCTTTTGGTATTTCTTGCCCTTGCTGTAAATGCCTTTGGTACAACGACAGAATAATCCTTGCAGAGCACAACAAACCAGATCCCTTTGCTGAGAACTTGCAGTCCTTGCGAGGCGTCCGGAGGTACTGAATCCATTCATGAAGTCAGAGCAGGGATGAGAAAAGCCTTGTTGATGGTTTGTTATTCCTCCTTGCTTTTCATAGGGCAGAAAGTCATGCCAAGTTCTCGGGCAAGTGACCTTGTTGCTGTCTTAAGGTGTGTCCAGAATTAGGTCCTTGTCTTCGCTGAGGGCAGAGAGGCTTTCCATAAAAAAGGAAGTAAATACCCAAATGAGTAGAGGGCAGGTTGCAGATCTTGGGTGAGGAGGTGAGTCAGGTTGGACCTGGGGCTCCTCAGGAGTTTTGTTTTCGTGAGCTGGTGTGTCACAACTGCAGCCTGTGTTGTTGTGGTGGTGGTTTGACGCTGGTGCTGGTGTGTGAGGGAAGAGGAGGAGATGCCTTTGCACATGAAGAGGCACCTGAGAAATAACAAACATCCAAACAGCCTGCTGAGGGTGTTTGGGAAGGGGAAGGGTCTCTGCCCTGGCTGCTTTCAGGGCTTTGGGAGAGTTGCTGAATGTGAGTTGTGGAGCTGCCAATGGGGTGGATCCACTCTGGGTTTGGTGGATACCAAAAATAAGCACCAGTGAGATATTTCACTTGTGTTTTTCATTAAGTTCAGTGAACTTGCTGAGGTCTGAGAACGCCCTGAAACCGAAGACTACGAGGACAAACGTTGCTCAACAATGAACTGAGGAATATACTGGAAAAATGATTACTCTCCACAGTAAGATCCTGAGCTGCTGCATCTTGGGCATTCCAATTGAGGAATCTCGTGGGAGGAGCAGGACCCTGAAGATGGAATTTCCCAGTGTACAACCAGCCTTGCTGCCTGCCTTTGCTGGAGTCTTTGTGGGGATCAGACAAAAGCTGGTTTTTTGTTTCCCAGGATACCAGTCAGTGTTTCCCACCTGCTGACTGTCCACGCTCCTTTGGAGGTTTCACCTTTCTGCCTGGGCAGCTCAGATCTTCTGAAACCCATCCCCGTGGCTGCTCTGCACTGGTGCATTCCGAGGTGGTGAAGACTCCTGGATGAGGAATAAAACCCCAGCAACTACTTTGGTTTGTGCATTTCCATAGTTACTGTTTAACCTGCTGACGCTCTGTAATCGTGCCCTGCAATCTGTGGAATCCTGCAGTGTGAAGATAACATCCTTCAGTAAAAGAATAAACATTGTTCCAGGCTTTTCATAAATACACCAGCACATGCTCCAGGGCCTGCTGCAGTCTGCTCTGGCAGCAGGATGGACTGAAGGCACCACCTCTGAACTGGGTTGAAATAACATCCTTCATGGGATGGATTTTTCGGAAGCGTCTCCTGTAGCCCCTGCTCGTGTTTGGCTCTGGATTAGAGTTTGGATGTCTGTGCCCTGTCTGAGGTCCAGACGTTCATGGGCTCTTGGGTGAGAAGGCAGCAGAGTTTGGATGTGAAAGGAACAGCAGTTTTCCCCTCAGACAAACTGCTGATGGGAGGAGAGGAGCAGACTCGCAATGACCACGTTCTGCTTGAAGGCTTGGGCGTTTTTAAGAACAAAAGGGACCTTTTTTGCTTTCTTTCTCTTCCCCTTTTTAATTAGACTCAGCAACTTAAAAGTGAAAGCACATTTTTGTTTAAGCACACTTAGATCTGCAGCGTGAGCTTCCACCTCTGATCAGAGTGCCCTGAACCTGCTCTCATCTCTCCACTGACAAGCCAGGGAAGTCCAGACACTGCAGAAGGAATGAGAATGGCTGAGCTGCAGGGCTGTCTGCTGGATCCTGCCAGCTCTGTCTGCAGATGGAGACAGTGCTGAGCTGTGTGTGGGCTCCCCTTGGGTGTCCCTCTGTCCAGGCTGAAGGGCTTCCATGTCCTTTGTTAGCCCCAGGTGTGGGAGGAAATGAGAGCTCAGTTCAAATCAAGTTCCTGTCACGAAGGTGGGTCAGTGCCCCCTCAAAGCTGAGTTTCAGATGATCTTTTAGCTCACTAAAAACTGCCAGATTGTAGATGATTTTGTTTTAGCAAGTGGTAAATCACTTCCAGTTTTCCACCAGGTACAAAGTGGAGCTGGTTGTGTTTGTTGGCCATGGGGTTCACTGAGAGGAACTTGGTGTCCCTGTCACAGCTGGGTGAGTGCCTCCTGTCCCCACTGACAGTGATGGCTGCCAAAAGGACACAGAGGCTTGGTTAAAAGTTCCCTCTTGAAGCTCTCTGTGGCAGCTGGGGGGGACCTGTGATAGTTAATAGGGCAAAATAAGAAAAATAAATGGCCAAGCTGTACGTTTAAAGAAGTCATTTTGGAGGGAAAAAAAGTCTTCCGGCCTCATTATCATCCTCAGTGTGAGGGGAATAAAAGCTCAGGGTGGATGAGTATCTCCCTTGTGCACATAATCAACATCTGATTTAATTTCAGGGGCTCTGTGAGATGCTGCTCTTGGAAGGGCAGCTGGATATGCACCCAGACAGCCAACACTCTGCACAGTCACTGCCTTGTAATCAGAGTCTCAATAACCCTTTGGTGTTTTCTTAACTCTGAAACAACTCCTTGGGAGAATGAGCAGCAGAGAAGCCTTCCCATGTTTAAAAAATAAAAGTGGCTTCAATACCAGTGTTGTAGATGATAATCTGGTTGCGGGTACAGTGAGATTCACCGTTTTTTGGCAGCAGTTGAGCTCAGGAAGCATCTCTTCCTCTACATCCTTTCTGAGGTTACAGCCCCTGGGCTGTGCTGCAGTTCATGCTCTTGCCTAGCTCATGGCAGGCTGAGTTTTCAGAACTGGCACTTAAAGGTGAAGCTGATCACTGAAAGGGCATAAAATGAGGGGCAGCTTTCCCGGAGGTTGTGTTGGTGTACCTGGTTTTGTGGCAGGTGGTTCGGTGTACCTGGATGTGTCCCTGAACCACAGGAAGAGCCCCCTTGGTGTGGTGGTACCTGCACTCCTCCAGATACAGCTCTGCTCAGGTCTGTGGTGTGGTCAGGCCTCCTTTAGGTCAGCTCATAAAGCTGAGGTGTGAAACCTCACCCAGCGTTGTGATGAAACTCAGGTTTCCAGCTCGGCTTTGCAGAAGGTGGACTTTGTGTTGCAGCAACAAAAGCCACTGAAGCCTGGCTGGTTCAGGGGCTCAGCTGTGGGAAGTCCCAGGTCTGTGAAGAAGGTACCTGGAGCGCAGGGAGTCACTACAGACTGAACACACCTGGTGGTGCCGGGCTCTGTCCAGGCGCTTGTCCGTGGGGAACACGAGTTTCCTTGGGCTGACACCCGGTCCCCTTTCCCACCTGGCCCCCTTTCCTTGGGCTGACACCTGGCCCCGTTTCCTTGGGCTGACACCCGGCTCCCTTTCCTTGGGCTGACACCCGGCTCCCTTTCCTTGGGCTGACACCCGGCCCCCTTTCCTGGGGCTGACACTCGGCTCCCTTTCCTTGGACAGACACCCGGCTCCCTTTCCTTGGACAGACACCCGGCTCCCTTTCCTGGGGCTGACACCCGGCTCCCTTTCCTGGGGCTGACACCCGGCTCCCTTTCCTGGGGCTGACACCCGGCCCCCTTTCCCACCCGGCCCCCTTTCCCACCCGGCTCCCTTTCCCACCTGGCTCCCTTTCCTGGGGCTGACACCCGGCCCCCTTTCCTGGGGCTGACACCCGGCCCCCTTTCCTTGGGCTGACACCCAGCTCTGGACTGTGGGAGGTGGGTTAGTCACAGGGACAAGCACTTTCTCCAGGGCGATGCTGGTGGTGAGTCACAGAGCAACAAAATAACATTGACACATCCGTGCTGGGGACTGGCTGGGGCTGCAGAGCAGGAGCAGCTGGGAACGGGCTGTTTGTCCTCCCCGCTTTCACCTCTTAGCAGGAGGTGAGCTCTTGGATTTGGGGCTGTGAGTCCTTGGATCAGTGACTGATTTCCATCAGAAATGAATTTCAAACTTCTGTGCTGAACTGAAGCTGGTCACTTGTTCAAACTGAGCTGTGGTTCAAGAGGGAAGAGCAATTCCATCACTTGGGGTGGTCTCAGAGATGCCACCAAAATAATTTTCTTTCAAAATACCATTTCCTGTAAAACCTGCAAAACCTTGGTGAAGTTTGTAAAGTTTGTCTTTTCCTGGAGGAGTCTGAACCAGGGAGCACCAAGACTTGGGAAGCTTTAAGATGATCCACATTCCAAGTGCTCTGCAGTATGGCAGGGACACCATAATGTTGTGACTCTGCATTTTCCTCCATCTGCTGCCGAATCCATGCAGAGCAGAGCTCAGAGAAGCAAAACTGAGATGGGGAATTACCCTTTCATGTGCAATGAAACAACTTGATTAATCAAGAGATTCCCCCACGGTTGCGATGCGGCGCATTCTTAACATCAAATCCAACCAAATCCTGAAATCAGTCACGCAAAAGAACAGGCTTGAGCAATTCCCCCGCAGAAGGCGCCGAACGCAGCCTATCACCACCGGTGGTTTTGAAGCAAATCTGCAGATTATGCTTTAAGCTGGAAGGAAAAAAAATGCCCTGGAGATGGAATTCAGCAGCTCCGTGTCTGGCGTGTAGGAACGTGACGGCGCATCCGTGTGGGCTGGGGATAAAGAATCACAGCTCGTCGTGCTTGGTACAACACAGCTGAACATGCAGAGCTCCTACATGTTTCTGTAACCTTTTCATGCTTCTACAAATAGTGATATTTACTCTGATCTGCTTGGAGAGCGAGACTGAGGTGTCCCTGCCATGGGTATATCTCTTCCCCAATCAATTTTGAACCCGTTCTCCAGTTCCAGCTAAACCTGAGGGCAAAAGGGATCTTCAATCTGGGAGACACGAAGTTCCTTTGAGTTTTGTGAAAACAAGCGGTTTTAATAGAGGAGAGAGACCTGATTAGTGGCCCCATGGAGAGAAAAGCTTCAGTGAGAGCACAGCTCTTATTAGACATTAAAGAATCCACATGGGAGAGAGGTGTTCCTGACCGTGGGAAAAGCTGCAGTGGGAACTGGCAGTTATTGGATGCCGGAGAATTTGACCTCAAGACGTGTCCTAAGAAATGAGTCTTCGTTAGTTCTGCTCACAAAGCCACTTTATTATTTTTATAAAAAAAATAATATATATACCAATAAGCTGTGAGTGCTTTTCCTTAATTGTTCTGAGGACACAACTAGGAGAAGTTCCTTGGTAAGGAGCTGCCTCTGTGCTGGCTGGCTGGGGTGGCCAGTTGCCCTGGCAGCTGCCAGTGGGCAGTGCTGGGCTGAGCCCTCGGTGCCAGGGCTGGCTGGGGCTAGGCTGATGCAATGCCGGGTTCCTGACGCTGCCGGCAGCGAACTGCTGACTTGGGTGAGGAGGATATTAAATGTAGCCTGGCGAGATATTGCAGGGAGTGCCAGGAGGGTTTGTACTCATCCAGCTCCGTGTAATCCCTGTGTCCAGAGCATGGATTCAGCTTCCCCTCCCTCATCTCCATCCTGGTTTGAACTAGGACTCCTCCTGAGGGCTGTTCCGTGTTGTGGGGGTGTCCCAGTGGAACTGATGCTTCAGGGAATGGATGCCCCTGTATTCACGTATCACCTGATGTGTGTGTGCTGGAGCAGCTGACCCGTGGCAGAACTGGTTGTCACGGGGGTTGCAGAAACATTTCCCAATGTGTTGACTGTTGGATGGAATCGTTATTGGGACACTGGGGGGAACTGTGAACAAACCGTTTTAAATATTCTGTTTGTTCCCTCTCTGGTGGTACATAATAATTCCATTCATGAAGTAATACCTCAGCAGCATCCAAAAGGTCACTTTGCAATAAAGACATAAATAAAAGGTCTTACTTGTGGTCTTACAGTGAAGCTGAGCTGTAAAGCACGAGGCAAGCGCTTGTTCCCACATGGAGTTATCTCCGGACTGCTCCTGAACAGCAGAGGCATCAGGACTGTTGGTGAATGTGCCTGTGCTTGCTTTTTAATTTCCTACTTTGTCATCTCTTAGGGAGGGATTAGGAGTGCAGACAAAGCCCTGGCTGTTTCCCGTGCGTGGCAGGAACACGTGCTGTATCTCATTAACAAACCCCCGTTTGTAGTCGGCAGTTGGGAGGTTTCCCATTGAGGGCTGCTGGGGCATAAAGGGAGCTGCAAAGTCTGCAGGGATCCACGTTTGGGTGATTTGGGTGCTGGGGCAGGAGGACAGGAGTATGAACATCATGCTCAGGATGCACCCCAGCAGTGCCTGGCTGAGCTCTGTAACCTGGTTCGTTGTTTTTGCTCCTGAATTTTGATGTTTCCCTGAAGATCTTTATTACTTGGAGAAGAGCTGCAGAGAATGCCCTGAAGAACATGATTTTTCTCCCCCCAAAGGTCGCAGAGCCAATAAAGATCTCTCTAAACAGGTTTAAGCATCTCAGATTGCAATCTAGAAAATGATGGGAGGCTGGTAATTAGGGCATGTTTCTGAATACTGTCACAAGGTCTGGAAAACCAGCGCTCCTTGTGATACGAGGAGCTTTTATTTTGCCTGTCTCTGGGAAGGCAGAGGATTTCAAAGCTGCACATCCTGTGAATTTATCACTTGCTGCTGAGCTTTCCTACTCGTGATCATCCAGAGCTCTGTCCCAGCTGCTGACCAGGGCTTACTGTTACAGCAGTTTATCTATACCAGTGCCCCCAGTATGGATGACAGACAGGAGGAGCTGGAAACGACTGTGCAGCAGAAGATGATGTAGTTGCTATCATGGAAACATGGTGGGATGACTGGCACAACTGGAGTGCTGTAACCTCTTCACAAGGAACTGGCAAAGAAGGAGAGTTGGTGGGGTAGCCCTGTGTGTCAGGGAGAATTTGGGTTGTCTGGAGTTTAGTGATGGTGATGACAGGATCAGTGGTTATGGGAAAGAATCACAGAATTGTAGAATGGATTGGGTTGGAAAAGACCTCCGAGATCATCAAGTCCAACCCTTGGTCCAACTCCAGTCCCTTTACCAGATCATGGCACTCAGTGCCACGGCCAAGCTCAGCTTAAAAACCTCCAGGGATGGGGAATTCACCCCCTCTCTGGGCAGCCCATTCCAATCCCTGAGCACTCTCTCTGCAAAGAATTTCCTCCTTATCTCCAACTTCAATTTCCCCTGGCAGAGCTTGAGCCCATCGTGCCCCCTTGTCCTATTGCTGAGTGCCTGGGAGAAGAGACCAACCCCCACCTGGCCAGAACTTCCCTTCAGGCAGTTCCAGACAGTGCTGAGGTCACCTCTGAGCCTCCTCTTCTCCAGCCTAAACGGAGAATGGTGGGAAGGCTGACAAGGCAGATACTCTGGTGGGGGTCTATCCTACACCACCCAACCAGGAGATCTGGTTTCTTCAGAAGAGGCAGATGAAATACTCTCTAAGCAGCTGGGAGATGTCTCATGATCTCTGGCCCTTGTTCTCCTGGGTGAGTTCAACCTACCTCACGTCTGCTGGAAATAGAATCCTGTGGAGAGGAAGCAGCTTGGGAGGCTCGTGGAGTGTGTGCAAGACACACTGGTGAGGGAGCCAAGCAGGGAAGGTGCCCTGGTGGACTCTGTGCTCCTGCTGTGCCCTGAGCTCAGCTCAGCTGCAGCCAGGGCTGTGTTTGTCTGGAAGCATTTAAGGTACCGTTTGGCAAATTCCCTGGGGCTCAAAGGCAGTCCTACAGGGTGAAGTGGTTGTGCCTCAACAGGTGACAGTTCCCCACATTTGTCTGAGCTAATTTTAAGTGTAGTTTTCCAGGACTGTGGAGTTCTGCTTGTTCCTATCAAGATTCATCTCAGTGAATGGGAACGATTTTCATCCTAGTCCTGTACACACTTTTGTTGATGGTCTGCCCCTTGTTTTACTCTCTGCTACAGGTCAGCTACTGTATTTATGAAATAGTGCATTTTTCAGTACTTTTTGTTTAGATTCCTTTATTCCTCTATGTCTGCCAGCCCTCGAGTCTCCTTCCATGCCAAGCACGTGGTGATACTGTCAGGCTTGGAGTAATGCTCTGCATTACTTGAGGCAGAGTTGAATTCCAAAGACTTGTGCTGCTCAGGTCGGAGGGTGCTGAAATACCATCTCATATCACTCTTGATATGAAATTCCCTTTATAAAAATATATGTAAATACATTTCATGGCAAGTAAGCATGTGGCTCTAAAGAATACGAAGCTTGGAACATGGTGGGGGGTCATTTTCTTAGGAAAAATGTGTTTTAACTGCTCCGTATTTTATTTATTATATTGCAACCCTTGTTGTGATCAGTTACAGCTCTGTAAGCTTTGCAAACGCCCGTGTAGAGGCACAAGTTCCCTTTGTGTTGCTGGCTCAGGAACTCACAGTGGTGAATATTAAACACCTTTTGTGAGCGGTACGGGCGGGGACGCTCTCTGTGAGCTGGTGGGGCTGGAAGCTGCTGCTTAACTCTGAGCAGGATTTCTGCAGGGGAGTTGTCACCATGGCTTGGTGTCCTGCTGCTGGTGAGATCCCATTGTGGTGGGTGCTGCTGGTGAGATCCTGGTGTGGTGGGTGCTGCTGGTGAGATCCTGGTGTGGTGGGTGCTGCTGGTGAGATCCCGGTGTGGTGGGTGCTGCTGGTGAGATCCTGGTGTGGTGGGTGCTGCTGGTGAGATCCCAGTGTGGTGGGTGCTGCTGGTGAGATCCCAGTGTGGTGGGTGCTGCTGGTGAGATCCCAGTGTGGTGGGTGCTGCTGGTGAGATCCCAGTGTGGTGGGTGCTGCTGGTGAGATCCCATTGTGGTGGGTGCTGCTGGTGAGATCCTGGTGTGATTGGTGGGTGCTGCTGGTGAGATCCTGGTGTGATTGGTGGGTGCTGCTGGTGAGATCCCAGTGTGGTGGGTGCTGCTGGTGAGATCCCAGTGTGGTGGGTGCTGCTGGTGAGATCTCAGTGTGGTGGGTGCTGCTGGTGAGATCTCAGTGTGGTGGGTGCTGCTGGTGAGATCCCAGTGTGGTGGGTGCTGCTGGTGAGATCCTGGTGTGGTGGGTGCTGCTGATGAGATCTCGGTGTGGTGGGTGCTGCTGGTGAGATCCTGGTGTGGTGGGTGCTGCTGGTGAGATCTCAGTGTGGTGGGTGCTGCTGGTGAGATCCTGGTGTGGTGGGTGCTGCTGGTGAGATCCTGGTGTGGTGGGTGCTGCTGATGAGATCTCGGTGTGGTGGGTGCTGCTGGTGAGATCCCGGTGTGGTGGGTGCTGCTGGTGAGATCCTGGTGTGGTGGGTGCTGCTGGCAAGGCTGCTGTGTTGTGGGTTCTGCTGCTTTTTGGTGTGTCATTTTCTGTACTGGGAAGTGGCTGCAGGTGCCATTGGGGTGGGCCAAGTTCCCAGGCTGTGGCTTGAACATCCGTGATAGCAGAAGACCCTTGAAAGGATGTTCATGGAGTCAACAGACATCCATGAGCCTGACTAGAAATCTCTGTGGATCTGGTGGTGACATCCTGCTTTGTGGAGCTTTAGTATCTCCCCATCTTGGATTTATTTCCCTGTGCCTGGAGCAGACCTGCTTTGTGCAGGGGGAATGCAGGGCTGGTGTGCCCCCAGCATGGGGTATTTGGACTGATCCAGAGCCGGGAATGAGGAGCAGAGGCACAGACATCTGGCGAAGTACTATTTCAGGTCACATTATTTTGTTATGAAATAACAACAAAGCCAGAGGAATGTGATTGGCCAAGGAAAGCTTCAAGCTGTGCGAGTGTTCTACTGAATAATGCAGGCTGGGGCTTGCCGGGGTTATATAATCATGGAGGAGGAAGGAGCTTGAGTGTGGCACAGAAGAATCAGCCGAGCTTTTCAGATGGCTGAAGATACCTGGGTGCAGTCAAAGGGAACCCGAGTGAATGTACTCAGATGTCCTGCTGGATCAGGGTGTCTTGTCAAATCATGCTCATAATGAGCGGTGCAGGAACACGCACAGAAAGCTCTGCTGTGTTATTTTGGGTCTTGCAGGACGTCTTACATTTGGTAGTATCTGGAGTGTAGTGTTGTGTTGGCTTAGAAATAAAAATGCAGTGAAGTTTTCTAGGCCATATGGAGCTGACCTGCAGAACTCTGTGGTGGTGGAGATGGTTGGGTGTAAAAGGTGCTCACAAGCTCGGGGGGAGCTCAAGGTGAGAAACAGGGAGGTACCGTGACTTAAAGTGGGGTTTGGTTTATATTAAAAAATGAACTCTCCCTGGTTTCCACCCACCTTTTCCTATCGTGTGTAGATCACCCTATGAAGATCTTAATCAGCTTTATGGAATATTGCAGCTAAGCTGACATGGTTTATTGGACATGGAAAGCTGAGGTTGCCATACCCCGGTGTAGGTGTAGGGCAGGTTGTGGGGTGACTTTGTGTCTGGGTGACACGTCGCCCCTGGGGAGGAGGAACCAGCCCGGCCTTGCATTGGCAGAGGCTGCGTTTCCCAACCCTGCCGGTACGGGAGGAAGAGCTGGGGAGGAGGAAGGGCTGGAGAGCGAGGGAAACATGCCGAGCAGCCGTGCCAAGAGCCCAGGGACACTTCAGCTGCTTGAATATAGAGGTGCTTTGATCTGCAGTGAATAAACCGATAATGCTTAAATTATGAATTCCTTTGTCTGAAAAGCTGGATTAGCGTGGCTTTGTTCGGGCCGTGATTACATTGAGCAACATTCTTTCTGCGAGGGCCGCTCGGTGCGTGTTTCCAGCCGGGGGCTGCGCTGTGCTGGCGGAGGGGCTCGGTGACATAACAGCTCCTGCACATCCTCGTCTCCTCTGCTTCGGGTTGAACTGTAAACCCACCGAAAACACAGCCAGGGTCGCCTTCGCTGTGATACGGAGCTAATGATTAATGGGCAGGAGCCGCGGACGGGAAGAGCCACTAGAACACCTTGTTTTCGTTAGTCTGCGGAGCCGGAGCCGAGCGAAGGCGCCTCTTTGTTTCTGTTGGTCTGGCAGCGATTGCAAAACGCAGCCTTGGGAAGGGCTGACGCGCAGGTGGAGCGATAGGAGACGGAGGTTGAGAGGAGCCGCTCTGCCAACACTGTCAAAGGTCGCGGCCGTGCCTCCCCTGGGCTTTTGTCCCCTCTTCCCAGCCCTCTGCCGGGACAAAGGTCTCTCTCGGAGCGCCTTCGCCTCCATCTTGCCTTCTCTTTGGCGTGAGCAGACGCGGTGCTGTCGCCGCCTCTCCTCCCCCGGCCCTCCCGAAAGCACGGTGGTTTTTTCGCTGTAACGTGCTCTGTCTGTGCTGCAGTGAAGCCGTGCGGTGATGCGGCACTGCAGATCTCCCTCCTCTCCCCGCGGTCTCCTCCCGGCAGCGTCTGCCAAGACGGGAGCAGCTCGGAGAGGCGCCAGTGGGTGCGGCCGGGCCGGATCCCTCGCAGTGGATCCTCCGGCGGGGACCGAAGGGTGTCTGTAATCGCATGGAAAATGCAACCCTTCCTCTTCCAGCAGCTGCCCCGGAGTACCCGGGGCCGGTTTTCTTTCATCGACCCCCTTCTGCTCCCTTTCTCCTCCCCCCGCCTGCCCCCCTCGCTTTCAGCAAAGACGATTGTCACAGATTATCCCGAGGGCTCGTCAAGGGTACGGGGCAGGACACCAAAGCACAGCGTATATTTATGTGTCTGGATAACGGCTGGATTAAAGGGTGCCATCTCCGAGGGGAGTGATTCAGTACCGCGGCTGCAGTGAGGGGCAGGAGCTGCCTCCCCCATGCATTTCTTAGAAAAAAAATATTTTTTTAATTACTGAAGTACACTTCTCCCAATATAAAAATTAATACTGGGAAGAGTTGTGCATTTGCTGGAGATTTTTATGGTATGTGGGAACCATATTACCTGTATGTTTTGTATCCTCTCTGGGCAGCATTACCTTGAATATTGAACATTTTAACACATTCTGGATGTTCTGCAGCAAAAGAAAAACGACTGAGGTCTGACTGTGTGTATGTATAATACACATACGTGTCAGGATTTCAGAATGGGGCAGTACCTGTTGAGGTGCTCAGAGCCCAGTTCTGATGTCACTGCAGGCAGCACTTCGTGTGAGGTGGGCTGTGGTCACTGCAGGCAAAGGACAATTGGAATTTTAGGGATTTCGGTATCATTTAAGATATTATTCTTCCCCTCCTCCCTCCCACCCCAAAATTGTAGGCAAATATGGGCTCGTGTTGCCAGGAACTGAACATGTTAACAGCAAAGCAGAGTTCGTGTCTTAACCAGTCTCTCTGGGAACTACATGGTGTAGAAGAACTCCCTGGATATGAGGGTTGGAGCCCTTACATCTTTGTTTGTAGAGAACCAGCGCTGAAACACATGTCAAAGGGTTGTCCTAACCAGGATTCCTAATTATTTTCCTATTTTTTGTCACGTTCATTCATGGCATGAACATTTTCTCAAATAGGCTCTTTCCTGTCTTCCTTCCCCCTCCTTCCGTTCCTGTTCCTTCTCTCTCTACATCTGGCATATCCAATTAGGCCATTTTTTTTCCTCACACAGATTTTATTAACCATATCCTCTACTTTTCTGGGCTTTCTAAATCTTGCCTTCAAGGCAAGATAACCGTATCCAACTTCTGAAGGGTGCAAACTTTAGGAAGCACTTCCATTTCACAGTGTTTGAAACTTCTAATTGAATAAAGCAGATAGAAATAAGAAAAAAACAACCAGTTTGGTATCACAAATTGAGAAACTGCCAAGAATTAACGTCACTGTTTGTACCCAGGAGTACAAAGGTGACAAGGTCTGCTCTGGGGAGCTGAGAGACAAGAACATGCCCTGTATGAAACTGTGTCTTTTTATGGCCAACAAGGCACTTTTTGACTCAGAAGAGCCTCTTGTTTGCACACACCGTGTTCAGTGGAGTATGAACCAGGGAAAAAAGGGCTCTAAATCCAAACCAGGTTATATGTAAGTGTAGTAGGTCAGGCTGGAATGAGAAGGCAGCAGTGAGCAAGGCAGGTTTTCAGATCGTATTTAAGGATTAGTCATCCACCAACAATGATGAGATTGTGAGGTGTAGGGAAAGCCAGGCCGGGAGCCGAGGCGGGCGCGGGATCCGACTCAGCCCGGCCCCTCCATTCCCGTTCCCTTCGTGTGTGGCTGAAAACTGTGCCTGGGTAAGGTCTGTTTACACCTGTTCAGCCTCATGGAATTTACAAATACTTCCTGATTAGGTTTTTTATTCATGCGTCCCTTTCCTCTATGTCGGCACATTCATAAATGTGTTTTTTGCCTCTTTTTGTCCTGGATTACCAACTGCAGTTCAAAGCCTTTCCCTGGTTTGCTGAGAATCTCTTGGCTGAGAGAACTGAGCACCCAAAATGCAACATGCAGCTGTTGGCTGTTAAAACATCACCGTGCTCATCCCTCCCATTTTATCCCTTCGGCTGTGAGTTGATGCAAGTTATCCAAATATGTTTTTCCATCTTGTTTCCCTGTGTACACAAACATGTTTGGGTTTATTTTTATTTTACGTAGACATTTACTCATCCCTAAGTGCCGGTGTTGCAGTTACTTAACATGCATTAGGCGGGGTGGTGTCACGTTCCTGCTGACGTTCCTCAAGGCTCCTGTTGTGTGGCTTGGTCCGTGCTGGGGGTGGGAACTGAGCCCCATCACAGCCTGGGCTGGGGGTGCTGGGTTGGCTCCGTGTCCTGCGAGATGTTGGAGAGAGAGATCAGGAATGAGGATCACCCTGAAGACTGGATTAAATACAGATTGGAGTAGTGGAATTGCTGTGTCAAGGTCACTTGTTTCCTAAGAAGATGGTTGGGTGTCTGTATTTTTACTCGTGACACGGTTTTGTTTTAATTGTGCCTCTCCTGTCTGACTAATGACACACAAATTGTTCTGGTTTGAACACCTTTCTGTTCCTTCAGAGCTGTTGTTGCTGCTCCATTGTTGTCAACGGGCGATCCCTTGGTTGGCTCCCCACACCACCAGAGGGGCTCAAATGTAAACATGGAGAGTTTAAATGGCCTTTTCCCCTCTCCAAATGGCTTTTCCCCTCCTTTTAGAAACGCGTCTCCCACCCATTGATTTCCCTGCGGCATGGGAAGGGCAAAGGGTGGGATGTTTGTTGTGCAGGAGACAATGTTACTAAACGTGGTCTTTTCCCACCAGCACTAACCTGTGTGCTCTGCTTTGCTTCTCTTGCAGATATGGACGTGTGGAAAGTGTCAAAATCCTCCCCAAGAGGGGGTCGGAAGGCGGAGTGGCAGCGTTTGTGGATTTTGTGGACATCAAAAGTGCACAGAAGGCACACAACTCTGTCAACAAAATGGGAGATAGAGACCTACGGACGGATTATAATGAACCAGGAACCATTCCCAGTGCTGCTCGGGGATTGGATGATACAGTTTCCATTGCATCTCGTAGTAGAGAGGTTTCTGGGTTCAGAGGAGGTGGCGGGGGGCCCACTTACGGCCCCCCACCATCGCTCCATGCACGGGAAGGACGTTATGAGCGGAGACTCGATGGGTAAGTTCCAAGGTTTCTCTAGGCAGGTATTTTGTATTTGATATGGTGAGAAACACAAACTCGTATCTAGGGCCCCCAGATGGATTTAAAATTTTGGGAATTATCTATGTTTCCTATTTTGGGTTGGAAACGGAAGTGATTTCTATGCCAGTGGCTGGTACCTTGTGGATCCATAGAGGATGTGTCCTGCAGCTGGTTGGATATCTACCTACACTTGAAATAAGGTGGTTTTAAGATGGAAGATTTCCTTTGGCCAGCATCGATATTGGAGTTACTCTTTTCTAGAAGTAACGATCCCATTTCTTGGATAATATTAAGGCCTTGCTGGATGTATCCCTGCTGCAGATGGAGCTATCTTACTCTACAACATGTGGTGAAGTTCTCTGTGGAGTATCTTCGGAATACTAGACCCTAAAATTCGGTGACAGCTCGATGCCTAGTTCTCAGTCCTCACAGTACGCAGTGGGTATGTTAATTGGATTGTCACCACAAAATTCCTAGTAAGACTTTAATGATGCAGCCCCTTGGATTCTACCGACAACTCTTAGCCATGGAAATAACGCTTGGATGGAGAAGACCGAAGGCAGCTTGTGATGGTTCCATTTTGGATCTACATCATTTCCAAGTTATTGGGATTATTCTTTCTGATGGTATTGGCAAAAAGAGATGATGGACATTACTAAATTTTGGAAATTATAGTGTTTCATTTCTTTTTTTTAATGCTGGGATAAGAACTACTGCCTTGAATTTATTGGATGGTATACAGTCAAGACGCCAGTAGCCATGGGGAGTGGATTACTATCTAGTCTCTTAAAAAGCTCTCTGCTGCTCCACATTAAACATACTTTAGCTTTAAGGACGTGGTGCTAATACCATTTGTGGATACACCAGTGAGAAGTGACTGGGCTGGATGGTTACCAAGGCGGCCAGAGGATGCCTGTGGGCAGCAGCATCGGGGCCCTCGGGCCTCGGGGAATCTTCTACCAGCTGCTTGATTCAGACTTAGGGATGGAAGTTAAAATAATGGATCTATTTAAGTGCCTTCTGTCTCAAGAAAGAAGTCTGGGGGTTTCAGAGTTACAGTTTCAGTCTGGGACTACTTCCGTCCAGTGGAATTTTTTTTTTGTGTCTTGTCACTAAGATTTTTTTTTTCTTGTTGGTTCATCTAAAATATCATTTGACACCCTTGCCCATTAAGAAGGTGGATTACCCCTGTAAGAGGGGCCAAAATTGGGGAAGTTATGTTCACAATTCTCTCCCTAGATTTAATTGGGAATATAGGTCGTGTTTCCACACTTGGAAAAGGTTGGTATGTCCTGCCCTGTGTATATTAGCCCCTCTCCTAACCCAAGTCAAACCCTCTCTTTCCACTAACTCCAGTAGCACTTAGTACTAATAGATGAATGAAGAAAGCACTGTAGCCAGTAGCTGTTCAGCTCTGCTTCCTCTGTCTGTCTTCTGTGTCTTTCTCACGGATAAGGATTTGTTCTCTCTGTCAGCTCGTAGCAGTAACCCGCTAGAAAGTACTGCTTTTTCTCTGACCTCATTAAATCAGCTCTCACTGATTAACACCTCCAGGATGCTAAATGCAATTGTTTATAAGAGTGTTGATCTTGGTCCTTCAAAAGGGGGGAGGAAAAAAAAGCAAACCAGAGAGACAGTTCTGTGCCAGATCCTGAAATATGTTTCCAAATTCCATTGTTGCAAGCAAGAGGTAATGGAGATAGAAAGGCAACAATGAATTTCTAGCAGATGTGGAAGTTAATGATATTCTGCTGCACTGGTTAAGCTGTTTCTTATATATAATTGGAGAGAAAAAATACAGGCAAAACGTGAGCAAGCTCCATAGAAAGCTTGATATAACAACAGAGGGTGAATATATTGAGAGGATTAAGGATCTAGTGATTCATTGGAGAAGGAATGGAAGGAACTCCCTGAGATGCTAATCAAAAAAAAGATTTAAATCCAATTTTCAGTCTGTGAAAGATCCCTGAAATATTTCTGCAGTTGGAACTAGAGCTGTGATGCAGGAGAGGAGGAGGAGGCACAAGGCAGAATTGGGTTATCAGGATTCAGGGGGATTGAAGTGACTCATAACTCATTCTGAAGGAAGAATCAGAGAGAAGGCTGAAAAAAAAGGTTAAAATGTCCTTCATAAGATGGATAATTAATTTTTAAATTAACTTTCACTACCCTGATATATTTAGAATTTTACAAGTATTTTTTAAACATTCAGCGTAATCATTTTGGATCTTCCATTTTGTGGATGTAACTGAGATGTACCATCCTGGTACTTCTAAATTAAATTACTCAGCTATTTGTAATGTTCCTTTATCTTTCAGTTTTACTACCTCTTTATTTGAGAGATCACACTTACTCAGAACACCACTGAGCCTTTCTCAGTTGGCATCCAAAATGTTGGAAATACTGAAACAACTGGACCGTAGCAGTGTAGTCATGGAGATAGAAATTCTGTGATTGCAGCAACAGCAGCAACCACAACAAAAACACCTCCTAAAAATTGGATTCCTGCTCCTTGAGTAGAGTCTTAGTATCTTTTGGGGACCTGCATCCTTGCAGTTTAACATCAGTAATGGAGATGTGTGTGAGTGTAGCATTCTGGTGAAACCAAAATTCCCTCCAAGAGGGTGAAATACTTTAGAACAGCAACATGAAATGCCCTGATTTTCTGGGAGTTCTCTATGGGTTATGCCACCCCTTTTGAAAGCAGCTTTTTACCTCTGGGTCATGCTTTGCACGGAGGCTTTCATGGCTACAGCCCAGCTTGTAGTGCCATTTTTGCAGAAGGATAATTGCAAGAGCTCCAGTAATTACCAAATCTCAGACAAAAATTCTGAAGCTCTTAAAGCAAAAATGGAGAGAAAAAAAAGAAATCAATGGCGATGTCCACAAACATGAAATTTTTCTTTTTTACTAAATTTAAAAGAACCAAAACCAAACCTCAGTGAAATGAGGATTCTCTGCTGGAAAGCAGAATTTTCTTTGCTATGCAGGGAAGATGCTGGTCATGAAAGCCCCATACTGTGATTAAACTGAAATGATTGCTCAGCTTGATCGTATATGAATATAACTTTGGAGTCAAGTAAAATGTTTTGGAGTTTGTCAGTGTTTGCTTGGGAGGTCATTGCTGGTTAGCAGAGAAGCAGTCGCACAAAGGGCCGAGTGCTGCTGTGAATGTTTGCATGATTTGCTTGTAGTTGTGCCTGCCCCTTTCTGACGCGATGTTTTTCCCCCTTCCCAAATGCAGGGCTTCAGATAACAGGGAGCGTGCTTATGAACATAGTGCCTATGGACACCATGAGCGGGGGACGGGAGGATTTGATCGGACGAGACATTACGATCAGGATTACTATAGAGACCCTCGAGAGCGGACTTTACAACACGGGCTCTATTACACTTCTCGGAGTCGAAGTCCAAACCGTTTTGACGCTCACGACCCCCGTTACGAACCTAGGGCCCGGGAGCAGTTTACATTGCCCAGTGTGGTACACAGGGATATCTACAGGGATGATATTACGCGGGAGGTACGAGGCCGGAGGCCGGAGCGGAATTACCAGCACAGCCGGAGCCGGTCGCCGCACTCGTCGCAGTCCCGGACGCAGTCCCCGCAGCGGCTGCCCAGCCAGGCCGCCCGGCCCGCCCGCTCTCCCAGCGGCAGCGGCTCCAGGAGCAGATCCTCCAGCAGCGACTCCCTCAGCAGCAGCAGCAGCACCAGCAGCGACAGGTAGGTCCCTGTTCTGGGCTGTTCTCTGGGCCGGTGAGGAGTTGTGAGCCCGGGCTGTGGAATGATGAGGCGTCCCGTGGCCGAGTGTCTGTCACTGATGGAGACGTGACCGGGAGTGAAATGTCAGAAGGCTCGTTTGGAATGGGATGGGTCTGAGGGAACACTGTTGGCGTCCTTAGTTCTTTTCCATGGTGGATCCATGCAGTGTCCGTAAGGCACTGGCTGGGTGAAACAGAGATGTCGGACACGCGGCCTGGCTGCCTGTGGGCTGGGAGGATGGTGTGACTTTGGGTGCTTGGAGAACAGAGTGACTCAGATGTAGCTGGAGAACAGGGTCACTGTAAGTGCCTCACTGAGGGAATAAGCACATTTTCAGGTCAACTACTCTACAGGCCCCAGTTTAAGGCTTTGGGAAAGGGTGAGTGGTGCTGTTCCGTTCCCTCTCATTCCCTGTCACTGCTGAGATTTAAAAGGCTGATTTGTCCCTTTCCCATTTTTTCCTCTGCTTCCTCACAGCAAAAAGTGTAGATGTGGAAGAATTAAAATAATCCAAGGTTGCTGTTCCTGGCAATGCACCCATGTGCTTGGTTCTGCAATGGCTCTGTATTTGTGTGGCTTTATAAAATACCTGCAGGGTAGAAAAAAGGTGCTATAGAGGTAATCACTGATTTCTTGTAATAATTTTTAAATTCATGTTGAAGTGCCTCTGATTTTTAACCTTTTAAGAGTAAATTCACCCTAAGAGTGGAAACCATGAGAAGCTACGATTGCACCTGTAGATGTTTTCTGCTCTTGGGTGAAGAGCTCTGCTCCTCAGGAGGGTTTGCAGAGTTGGCAGCGTTCCCTTTGCGTACTCGGTCTTCTCTAAAATTGAAAATACTCATTAAGTAAATAAGTGTATCAGTAGAATAAATACCTGGTGTTCGATTTCACACGAGTCTGGAGGGACAGGACAAGGGGAATGGCTTCCCACTGCCAGAGGGCAGGGATAGGTGGGATATTGGGCAGAAATCCTTCCCTGGGAGGGTGGGCAGGCCCTGGCACAGGTGCCCAGAGAAGCTGTGGCTGTCCCTGGATCCCTGGGGGTGTCCAAGGGCAGGCTGGACAGGGCTTCGAGCACCCTGGGCCAGTGGGAGGTGTCCCTGCCCATGGCAGGGGTGGCACTGGATGGGCTTTGAGGTCACTTCCAACCCAAACCAGTCTGGGGTTCTGTTATCACCGCAAATGGAATTTACCACTGGTATAAATCTCTAATCAAGGCAATTATTCTCATCAAATCTTATGAACGTTGGACCTTGTGGAAGGGTGAGATGGGCTGACAAGGGCAGAGCCTACAGAAGGGAAGATGAGGAAATGGATTTCTCCTCCTCTGATTTCCCCACCCCCTCATGTGTAAAGAATCATGCAAGTATTTATTTACTTCTTTTAATTATTGTTTTCTCCTCCTGGATTTAGAAATCCAGGTCGTGTCTTGGCTGTAGAGCAGGTGGAGAAGATTTGAGACTACTTTTAGGCTGCCTTAAGCACTTGTTTGTTTATTTCTAACCCTCTCTAGATGAGAGCTTAACGCTTGGATAAAGGCAACCCTTTGTCAAAGATTTTTCACACTTATTACAGCTTAAAAAAAATCGGTGAGACTTCCAGAAGTCTCAAAAAGAATTCCTAGAGAAGACAGATTGAAAGGAGGGTTGGTTACATTTAAGGTTTAATAAAAAAAAATCCCAAGCAGGGGGGAAAAAAATCTCTTCTAGTACTCCTTTGCTCCTTGCAGAGTGAGAAGGGAATCCAAGAAACTTGTAATATTTATAAAATGTCGTTGTTGGGATGTCGAGGCGGGATGGAATCCTGTTCTGAATTTGAGAGGACTAAATATGGTCCCACTGGAACGAAGTTTTGTGATTTAATGGGAAGAAAAGCAGCGTCTGCTGAGCTCGAGCGTTTCGTTTTCTTGGCCATTTCTGGCTGTAGTAATGGAAAAGTAGACGATACTCAGGGAGGAAATAAACATCTTTTTCTTACTCATGTAGTACAGTCACACTCAACCGAGCAAGTAACGGAGTCTGATGGATTGTCCGTTTAATTTTGAAGGATCAGAGAGGAGTTTCTCAGCAATCACTGAGATATTAATAAACATTTAACCCTCTCTTTACTTTGGGAAGCAAAACCCCACCTGGCCTTGAAGTCTTTCCAAGCACAAGTGATATTTTTCTGTTTAATTTTTGACACATTTTGAATTTTGGCATGTAAATATCGAGCCATTCACACCCTCTGGTGAGCGAAAGCTGCCCCTCCCTCCCTTCCATGGTGCTCCCACTTGATGTGCAGTATCTCTGGTTTCATTTGTCAGGAGAATAATTATTTCCTGCAATTTCTGTGGTATTCCCAGGGATTTCAGCAAGCTGGAAATTCTCTTACGGCCTTTTTCTACGTGGAAATGGCCAATTTTATGAAATCATTAAGGCCTTTACGGCACTGAATTCTTCTGAAACTGAACAAGTTGGTCACTCAGGTCCTGTCCTGTTGGTCTCAGCTGGCAGGTGGAAAAGGCAAAGCTGGGTTTGCTCAGCGAGGTGGGTCTTACCTGCACTCCGGGGGTGCTTGGGGAATTTCTGTGTCTGGCACCGCCCGTGGGGAGCTGGGAAAAAACGAGCAAAAAGGTGGTGAAGGAGAAGTTTGGGCTTCCTTGCTTGTGGTTCTCAAGATCTGCATAAAGGAAATAACACTTGGATTAAATGGTGATGATTTTCCTGGACAAACGTGAGGAAAAATGCTCTGCAGTTTGCTTAAAAATCAAAAAACAACCCAAAAAAGCCTTTATTTCATAAAGGTTTGGAGTTTGTTGTGTTGGATCTCAACTAAGCTTTGCTTTCAGTTGGTGTTTGGAGGCCTTTGCAGGTAACGGAGCTGCAAGGGAGTAATTTAGAAAGTAAACCCAGAAAGAACATGTTAAAAATAACCAATTTTCTGTGAAGCTGGGCTTTGTTCAGGGTGTTTGTGGCCTCTCAGGAGTTGCCTGCTGGGCTGAGGGGGGGAAGGCAGTGGATGTGGGTGGTTCCTGTGTGGATTTGAGGAGGAATTTGTGTTTTGAAATGTTCTTAACACGAGATTGCTCATTCCCCACCCATATTGTGCAAAAGGGTTGATGGAATTTTTTTATCACCTTGAAAGAGTAAAAAAACCTTGAAAATTGTGATTTTCCACCACCAGTAGCCTCAATTTCTCCGTTTTGGTGATTCAGACACACACCACAAAGGATCCATTAGCAAACATATTTTCTGCACCGTGTCAGGGACGAAGCTGGATGTGGCTGGATCTGTGTGAGCCCATGGGAAGCAAACCAGATTTTGTTTGTGCCCTGCCCAACCCCCTGGAAAAAAAATCCACCTTTGATTTTTATTTGGTAGAAAAAACTCTTTTCTAGGCTGCTTGTGGAGCTGCTGTAATGCACTAAAAATAATTTCTGGGCTGTTGGATTCAGTTTTGTAACGTCAGATGGCCTGACACGTCTCTTGCTGCTCCATGTGTTAGTCATTATTTTTAAAGCTTTGCTGAAGCACCTCAGAGTGGGACGTTTCACTCTGAAAATCCTTCTTGGGATGAGTTTTAAATGATTTACAAAATCCTGTCGGTGTTTGATTTCCTGTAGGTGATGTCCAGAATGTGAAAGTGGGAATACCCCGAGTGTGTGAATTTACAGATAAGCGACCTGAGATTTCCTTTTGCCTTCAATTTATTTGTAAAAATTGTTTATTTAGTTGTCTGTTGTCAAGGATGCTGGAGGGTTTACTGAGTTTAGTGAATAATTTCCTATAGTCTGTAGAGTAGTCACCTTTATTTTTAAGAGTGTTTATTGGGTTGTCTGATGTCAAAGATGCTGGAGTTGGATGAATAATGAAATGAATAATTCCTAATAGCTTGTAGTATAAAATAGCTATTGTGGAATTAAAACAGCAATTTCAGCTTAGACACAGAACTCATTTGATTTTCACCAAGATCTGGGTGAGCACAGTCATTCCAGCCCTGCTGAAATCGGGCAGTGGAAAGCAGTTACACACAGAGATGTTTGAAAGTTGATTTTTTTTTTATAATTCTGATAGCTGTACTTAAAGTTCTCATAAGAAATGGGCAAGGCATAAGGTAATTAGAGATTGGTTTTAATTTTAGATTTCTGTGTGATGAAATTCTTTCTGGAGCAAGGAGTTGCAGTTGGAATGGAATACGTGTGTGTCTTAATATTGAAATAAACTGATGAAAAACACTGCCAAGAGAATTTTAATCATGGGAAAAACAGGCTCCCTCAAACCTCCCGTGTATTTTCCTTTGTCAGGGACTTTCTTACCCTGTGTAAACAACTGAAGTGAAAGTAGAAAAAAGTGAGTTTAGTTTCATTACATAATGCAAACCTTTCCCCACCATTGTCTCCGTCTCCTCCTTCCCCCTTCGCTGCCAGACGGGATGAATCACTGGCTTAGCCGGGATTGGGGATTTTCAGTGGGTTTGGAGATGCCTGTGCTGAGGACAGATGAAAAATCAGGAAAAATGAGGTGAAATGGAACCGTTTAGTCTTTTTTGAAGAATCTGTGAGACGCCTTTGTCGAGGTTAAATAATTCCACATAAATATTGTAAAGATGAGCTGAGTGTTTTTAATCTCTCCTGCTAAGAACGACAGGGTTGAGCACTCTTGCTGTTGTATGGGGAAAGAATTAGGTTAAGATTTAAAAATTAAAATTAACGAATTTCAGAGTAGGAAGCCTTTCCCATTACACAAAGGCAACAGTAAATCCTGTCAGAGTCAGGTGAAATCTCATCTTTACCTTTTGTTCACATAAACCCATGCGCGGCTTTGATGTTCTCTCTGCACGGCAAAATGTGAGTTAGGGAAAGGAAAATTAAAAAAAAATCCACCTCGGGTATTCGCAGGGTTTTGTTACCAACTGTCGAGCGTTTTCACTTTGTTCTTCCTTGTGTTTCTGCTCATCTCTGCTAAATATAACCAAGACCATCCTTTAAACGTGGGTTTTTTCACCCTTGGGACTGGATCGAGTTTCTTGAGATTGAGCCCAGGCAGAACGTTTTCAGAACAGAAACCAAACCTTTATACTCGAGATCTGCCGAAAAAGACGTATCTGCACACCTGTAACCGCAGAAATAAATCCTCCCGTGGAACAAAACAAAACAAAAAAGTGATCTATCAGAGATCTCCTCACGGACGGTGAGGAAATGGTGCCTCGGTGCCCTGGGGAGGGAGCGGCCCAGCCGCATTACCTCACCCTGCACTCGCACTAAGCTATTAAAAATGTGCGTTGCATAATAAGATTTTTATCTCGCCCGGAGCAGCCGCCGCTCGCTCTCTGTTCTCTGCGGCCTCACGGCCGGCGCTGTAATGGCGGCGGGGCCGGCGGGGAAGGGGGGGGAACACGAGAAAATGAGTGTTTTTTGCGGCAAAATGAGTGTTTTTGGGGAAAAGAGTTGTGTTTCTGAGGGAAAAGAGGGTGTTTCTGAGGGAAAGAGAGTGTTTTGAGGAGAAAAGCGGGTGTTTTGGCGGGGGTGTTTCTGAGGGAAAGCGTTTGTTGCTGAGGGAAAGGGGACTGGGTTTTGGGGGGAAAGTGGGTGTTTCTGAGGGAAAAATGAGTGTTTCTGAGGGAAAAGAGGGTGTTTCTGAGGGAAAAGTGAGTGTTTCTGAGGGAAAAGAGGGTGTTAATGAGGTAAAAGAGGGTGTTTCTGAGGGAAAAGAGGGTGTTAATGAGGGAAAAGTGGGTTTTTCTGAGGGAAAAGAGTTTTTGGGAGAAAAGCGGGTGTTTTGGTGAGGGTGTTTCTGAGGGAAAGCGTTTGTTGGAGATGGGAAAGGGGACTGGATTTTGGGGGAAAAGCAGGTTTTGAGGGGAAAGAGGGTATTTCTGAGGGAAAAGAGGGTGTTTCTGAGGGAAAGAGAGTGTTTTGAGGAGAAAAGCGGGTGTTTTGGTGGGGGTGTTTCTGAGGGAAAGCGTTTGTTGCTGAGGGAAAGGGGGACTGGGTTTTGGGGGGAAAGTGTTTCTGAGGGGAAAGGGAGTGTTTCTGAGGGAAAGAGTGTTTTGGGGAGAAAAGCGGGTGTTTCTGAGGGAAAAGTGGGGTTTTTTTTGAGAGAAAGAGCATTTTGGTGAGAAAAGCGAGTGTTTGGGGGGAAAGCGACTGGTTTTGGGAAAAACTTGTGTTTCTGAGGGAAAGGGGAGTGGGGTTTTGGGGAAAGCGAGAGTTTTGGGGGGGAAGCCTCTGTTTTTAAGGGGAAAGTGAGTGGGTTTTTTGGGGGGGGGAAGCAGATGTTTCTGAGGGAACAGGGTGTGGGTTTGGGGGGAGAAAAGTGGGTGTTTGGGGGGGAAAAGCGAGTGCTTTTTGGGAAAGGTGTTTCTTAGGGAAAAGCGAGTGTTTTTGAGGGACAAGCGGCTGTTCCTGAGGGGAAAGCGAGTGTTTCTGAGGGAACAGGGAGTAGTTTTGGGGGGAAGCGAGTGTTCCCTGAGGGAAAAGCGGGTGTTTCTGAGGGAAAAGCGGGTGTTTCTGAGGGAAAAGTGGGTGTTTTTGAGGGACAAGCGGCTGTTCCTGAGGGGAAAGCGAGTGTTCCTGAGGGAACTGGGAGTAGTTTTGGGGGGAGAAAAACAGGTGTTGGGGGGGGGGAGAGCCAGTATTCCTGAGGGAAAAGCGGGTGTTTCCGAGAGAAAAACGAGTGCTTCTGAAGGAAAAGCGGGTGTTTCTGAGGGGAACGCGAATGTTTCTGCGGGAACAGGGAGTAGTTTTTCGGGAGGCGAATGTTCCTGAGGGAAAAGCGGGTGTTTCTGATGAAAAAGCGGCTGTTTCTGAAGGAAAAGCGGCTGTTCTGAGGGAAAGGAGCGTGTCTCGGGAGCCGCGGCTGTTTCGCCGCCGCTGTTTGTGCTCAGACCGGTCTGAGCCGGCGGGAGCCGGACCCGCCGCGCCGCCCCCGGGGCGGGGCCGCCCGAACCCCGCGGAAACACCGCCATGCCACAAAAATGCCTCTATTTTTAATTAAAATAATAAAACAGACACCTCCTCATCCCCGGCCCTTAACACTGGAGCAGCTTTCGCTCCTGTGTGAAGGTTTTCCCTCTCAGCTCACAGGGCAGCCCCTGTCTCAGAGCCAGCTCTGAGGGAGGAACTCGCCCTCTCTCAACCTTCCCATTTTAGGCCGGTTGTTTATTTTTTAAACCTTCAATGCTCTGCCTGCTCTAGAAGTTCAACACCAGTTTTCTCCCTGAAGGAATGAGCCCCAAAAATCCCCAAAAGGGATTATTTGAAGCCTGTCCCCACACGCTATCACCATTGCTGTGGAAGGACACAGTATCAAAATAAAACAGAAATTTAACATTGTTATCCGTTCTGAGAGAACCCAACCCCATATTCTAAATAAATAGACAATAATATTTCAAAGCATTATAGCCAAGTGGGTTTTTTTGAAATTTTTACATCGTTTTCTTGGCAGGAGCTGCCCCACAAAGAGTGGACATTGGGCTGTAATTAATACCCGCCCCCCCTGCACTCCGGTAATAGTTGGTAATTGCTGGCTCTAAATGACAAAGCAATTAAGTCTCTTCCTAAATGTGCAGAAGTAGGTGTTTATCTAAATCTGGGCTGTCAGCCTTTGTTTTTTTGGCGAGGCCCAGAAATTTTCTCTGAGTGCCGTTTGGTTCTTTACACACAGAGGAAAAAATTCTGTCTTTTTCCAAATGTATTTCAGGAAAGGAGTCTTAAAAGTGCGTCGTGCTGGGGATGGATGAAGTGTAAATTACTCTAGGAAAATATCTCTGTTTTATTACAATGAGAACTATTTTGATCATCTAAAACGACTTTATTGCTTTGCATTCTCTTAAAAGAGATTATTGTTTAAACTTTAGTGGTGTAAAGGTTTCTCACATGAGATCGGAGTCTTTGGTGGTGAATATGAGGATTTCTGGCAGCTGAATCCAGCCCCTCCTATGAACTTGCCACTTGCCTTTTCCTCTGCTGGGGAAGGAGGACCCACAGTGTGTTAAAAATAACATTTTTAAGTCGCCCCTGGACAGCTGCAGGTCTGTGGGAGCCGGTGTTTGGTGTGAGGGTTGGCGATTTCAGGGCTTCCTAACCTCCTTTTTCAGAAATGTGGGAAACCCCGAGTTGTATGGAAGGCATTGCTCCCACCAGCGTTGTCCTTAAATCCGTGGGAGCTGCTAAAAATTCGCTGTTTTTCCCCAAAGGTCGGGTGCTGTCGGTGGATTGGGTTTGACTTGGGGGTTGTGCGTGCGCGAATTAACAAAATGGTCACTTCTAATTGCGTTTTTAAGGCTTTGATTTCCTTCCAAGTATTTTGCTTAATCATCTTGAGTAGGCTGAGGGAAGGAAAGAATTAGCTGAGGTCAGGGAAGTTGAAGCTGCCCATGTTGCTGCTCAGATGTCGGGCTTAGTCTGAGCGCTCCTGGAGGCAGGAGAAAATCTACTGTACACCGAGAGCAAGGGGAAATCAAACCCCGAAAATCCAGGAGAAATCAACCGCGAAAATCCAAAGCAAACAGGGAAACGTGGGGCTGCCACAGGCCCCTTCCCTCTGCACAAGTGGTCCAGATTCTCCTTTCTTTGGGAGAAGCACAACTGGGCTGTGAATCATCGCTAAAATAGATCCAGGGTTGGTTGTCTGGAGGTTGTTTGTCTGCAGCGATGCCGGAGCCAGACGGCTCAGATGGAGACACACCGCAAGCACCAGAGCTGGGGGAGAGCGTTCCTACCCTAAACACCTTCGGAATAATGGGCAGTTTAATAATTTCTAATGAATATTCACGTGGCGGGATGAATAGCAAGAGGGCAAGGCTGGATTGAACGCTTCCTGAAAAGTACCCGTCATTAGGGCGATCAAAGGGAAAATCCACCCCCGCCTGGGCTCAGCCCGACGGGTTCCCATTAAAGCCCAGACACAGCGTCCCTTTGGGCTTGCAAATACAGCGATTTGGGCTTTTTTTTTTTTTTTTTCCCGAAGAGAATGTTTCTGGCTCTGCCAGAGCGTGGATGCAGGAGCAGAACCTTCCCCTTAAAACCCGAGGGCTGGGAGAACACTCTCCTTGCTGCGCCCTGGCATTAACCTTAAAAACAACTCTAGGTTGTGCTTAAATGAGGTCACAGGGATGGGAATTAATGGTAAATAAAATAAACCTTATTGGGGAAAAAAATAAAAAATAGTATCATCCCCTAATCTTTGCCCGTTGAATTAACCGTGTACCTGATGGGCTTAGCTTTGCCCTTAATGTCCAGGCATCGTCAGACAGCGCCAGTGCCCAAAGCACTAATGATGGCATCAAGGTTTTAAGTGAAAAAGCTTCTTAGCGGGAGATTAGGGATCCCACTCCAGATCATCAGCTGGTAATGCCACTGGGAGAGGAGGAGGAGGAGGAGGCAGCGCAGCTCCAGTGGAAAATCACAGACTGGGAGAGAGCTGAGGGCTTCGGTGTTGTGTGGAGAAGTAATTCATGTGCTGGGATGTAACCCTAATTTTGTAAAACCTTGAAGGAAAGTGAAGTTTCCAAAAGGAAGAAGAGTGAGACATGCTGTGTGTAGATGTTAATGAAGTCCTTGCATAATTACTCGTTAAGTGCCTAATACAGGAACAAAAATAGCTCTGGCATTAGGAAACAAGACTTCTCTGTGATCCCTCCTTGCAAGAGCCCCATAACAAAGGTAGGGAGCTGTTCTTTCATTTTTGGTCCTTCCAACCGTGAGTGCTCTCCAGTCTGGAGGAGTGAGACGTGGAGCCTTTTAATTCCTTCTCTTTGAGAGATGTCTGGGCTTCCATTTGCAGTTGCTTTATTTAGCTCAAAGCGATGGTGTTGGCTCGAAGACGCTCAGAAATCCAGGAGGGCAGGAAAAGTCCCTTTTGGAGAATCATTTCCACGAGAGGGAAGTGGCTTTCAGGGCCATCTCGTTTCTTCCACGATTTAAGATACTCTCCAAAAATACCCAGAAATCTTCATGGTTTTTATACCTGGGCAATTTTCTCCAAAAATGCCCAGAAATCTTCATGGTTTTTATACCTGGGCAATTAAGATACTCTCCAAAAATGCCCAGAAATCTTCATGGTTTTTATACCTGGGCAATTAAGATACTCTCCAAAAATGCCCAGAAATCTTCATGGTTTTTATACCTGGGCAATTAAGATACTCTCCAAAAATGCCCAGAAATCTTCATGGTTTTTATACCTGGGCAATTAAGATACTCTCCAAAAATGCCCAGAAATCTTCATGGTTTTTATACCTGGGCAATTAAGATACTCTCCAAAAATGCCCAGAAATCTTCATGGTTTTTATACCTGGGCAAAAATACAAAAACTTCATCAAACCTTTTAAAAATCAGGAGTCATTAAGACACACCTCCAGCAGGTCCCAGCACTCAGGGCATTCATGTGTTTACCATCTTTCATCCCTTTGAGAGCAGAGAGCTTTTCTGGCGTGATAAGGTCTGACAGAAAGGCTCCGTTCTCCCAGAAAGTGAATTCCCAGGAATGCCAGCACTGGGTCCCCACGGACAAACAGTGCCAGGCTGGGCTCAGTGAGATGCAAAGTGTCCTACTTACTGTGGCTGCTGCAGGTCTGACCTCCTTGGATCATCTGACACCTCCTTGGGTAAGAGGTTGCTGCAAGATCTCGAACCCTCAAATTATGTAAGATTTACCCACTTGCTTTGAAGTTGGTCCCTCCCTTCCATGTTTGTTTACTGCCTGGTGTGTCCTGTTGGACTGTGGAGGATGAATAGTCACAGAAAGGGAGCTGTCGGGTTAGTACAGATTTTCTCTTCTCTTTGCTTTCTGAACGCCTGTGGAGCTCTTGCTGACCCCTGTTCCAGAGTCTGGGAATACGCCGGGAACTCCTACGCCCATCGGGGCTTTGCTGGGTGAAGTTTTGAGTTTGTTTGGTTGGTTTTGAGGTGGAGGGAAGGGCAGAAAAGCTCCTTGTGTTGCCAGAGGAGAAGCAGAGATGGTGTCTAACAGTTGTCTCAGGAGTTGATGTTGGTTTTGCTTTTTAATCTTGAGTTTCCCTCGGACTTAGGGAAGTCACGTGTGTGAAAAGGAAGGTGCTTAATTAATACTGTACATGTGCTGCTGGGTCTGGGGGCTTGAAGCACTAAATCCATAAGGGAAGCACACAGGCTTTGCCTGTGGGAATTCCTTGGAGGACTTTCTTCCATCCCACAGTGGAATTGCCTCCCTCTGCTCCTCCTTTCCCAGCTGCTCCCAGGACCACCTGGAGGCCAGGGGGGCACACAGGCACTGAATCCAGGCAGGTGGAAGGTATTTGCTCCTTTTCCATTTTTCCCACAAGTTAAGTCTTCACCAATGCTTTACACTCCCTGCCTGGCCAGTGCAATGAAACCAGCCCAGGTTTTTGGGAAGCAAAATCCTTCACCTTCTGACCATGTGTGGAGATTTAATCACTAAATTGTAACAAACACCACGGAATTAAATTACAATAAGGTGGTTTTTCAGAAGTTACTCTTAAGTGACAAACACTGTCATATGATACTGGTTTTGCTGGGTGGTTGGTTTTGTTTTGTTTTAATTTCTAAACCTGGCATTACTTTCCATGGCTGCTCAACATAAAGACACCCTCTCCTCCCCAACTTCACCTCTTTCATCCAAACATTGTCTTTTTGGTTTTATTTTCATGACATCAATGTTTTCTACCCATGTGAAATCTCACAAAAAAAGTTCTACTTTTAGTTGTATTTTTATTTGCACGTGGGCAGCAAAATGAAGTAATCCCCAAATATAGTCCTAGCCAAGAGATCCATCTGTTCCCTGCATTTTTAAATGGCAAATTAATCCTTAGCACACAACTCATCAAATGGCTTTTCTTCTCTAATGTGTGATGCCTGAGATCACAGAAATGTCATTTTTTCCCAGGCCTTCCATTTTAAGTAGTCCTTTCCTCCAGAACAGCAGCTCCTGTTCTGGACTCCTGTGCTGCTTCAACCTAAAAGGGGGTGTTAAAAAAAAAATCTCCACAATTATTGTTCCCTTCATCTCTTTGCTGTTTCTTTGACAGGCTGGGGAAGATTCTATTAGAGTCTTAGATCAGAGGGACAATTTGTGATCTAAAATGTAAGAAAAGAGCAATTCTCTTGGAAAAACACCCTTGATAAATGGATTTATTTCAGATGGAGAACTAGGGCCACTTTGTCAATTTTCTTTTGGATTTCATTCTTTGGACAATTGTGACCATTTTTAGAAGTACTGAACCCTCCCCAGAGTTATCTGCCATAAAGGGAATTTCTATATTAAGCTTTGCCTGCTCCCAAATTTACTTAAGCAGCATTGTGGATCAGCTGTGTATCTTGGCACGCCTTCCCTTGCAACTCCCATCCCAGGAACAATTCTGTTTATAGGAGAGGATGCACCATTTCAAAACTGCTCCAAATCAGGAATTTCAACAAATGGTGTTTTGTGTGACGCTGACAAACCCAGTGCCTTGTGTTGGGGGGAGGAAGGGCTGACAGATAGTGCCAGGTTTGGGGCTTTGGGACAAGGTGTGATGCTTTTCTGAAACACCAAGACAGAATTAATTCTGTGGGGCTGTTTTGCTGTGATCTGCCAACAGCTTGATGTTAAAAAATAGCTGCAAAAATAACCTGGGGGTGAAGCAGAGCTGGGGCTTTTTTTGTTTTAGCATATGCATGAAAAAGGCTTTTCTTCTGAAAGATGCCCAGTATTCAACTCTTACTTAATGCCAAATGGGTTTAAAATTGTATTTAAAAGTGTTTATTCCCAGGAAGTTTATTTGGCATGGCTGTTAAGGCAAAAAAGTTACTTTTTACCCCACAAGTGAACATGTAGTAGCCTACTTGGACACAGTGGTGGTTGAGTTTTAAATGGCATTTCACAGTCCTGGCTCATGGACAGCACTTGGAGTCGAGTTTTGCTGGTTTTTAACCAACATGCCGAGTAGGTGCCTTCCTGAAAGCAGAGCTGTTGTTGAGGAAACTGCCTTTAAATGTTGCACTTGGAGCTCTTTTCCAACGTTAATGGTTCTATGTTGCTTTCTTGGTATTTTGAAAAGCTTTGGCCTCCCAGGAGCAGGAGATTCTGAGCCTGTTCCCTCAGTGGTTCACAGAACGACCTTGGGCAAAGCCCTGGGCTCTTCTGTCCTTACTTTTCCCTCTGCAATGCAGGGATGGTAAGACATACCAACCTCCCATGAGTCTGGTACCAAAATGGGGGTGTTGTTTAAAGATTTCATGTGCTCTGAGGTGTCAGTTGCACAATACTGGTTTAGATCATCTGCAGAGAGGTGGCCAAAGCTTTGAGTTTAATGGGATTATTCTGCTTTTGGCCAACCTTTGGCCAAAGGGTTGAAGGCCATTTTTCCTGTACTGTGGCAGTGACTCTGCCCCATGCTTGCCTCTCAAAGCTGCTGTGATCACAGACTGATCAGTGCCTGGAGCAGCAGCTCTTCTTCAGGAACATCCCAGCAGCTCTTGGAATAATCTGGTTGAATCCCAGCACCTCTGGAGGAGGTGGGAATTTGGGGTGGATGCAGCGTGGCTTCCTACCAGGGTTCCTGACCCAGGGCTTCCCTCTGTGAAGGTGATATTAAACAGAGGCTCTCTGGGCTCTCCCATTCTCACACCCACCCTCTTTCTTCCCTCGTTGCAGCAGTGGAAGTTTAATTGTGGGAAAGCTGTGCCGAGGAGCTGCTTTGTACTTCACCCTCAAGGCCTCGGTGACTTTAATCTTTCCCAGCGCTCAGCTCCGTCACCGCCGCCCTTTGCTGAGAAAGCACTTCCTGCAGTTCCCGGAGCTGCTGTTGAGCCTGAGTGATCCCCCTGTTCCCAGGGAGCAGCCAAGAGGCTTTGGGAAGCAGGAGACTCCAGCTGCTCCCAAATTCTGCACCAAACCCAGCGCTGGGAGCAGAGGGCTTGAGTAGCATCGGCCCAGCAGTGGGAAACTGTTGCTGTAGCTGAGTTGGATCTTTGCTCCCTGGATAGTCCCGTGTGTTTGGAACCAACACATTTTTTTCCCCAGGTTAATGGTTTTAATTCTTGGCTGTGCAAAGTTCAGGCCTGAGGACAAAGGGACGTAGGTTGAGGTGGCAACAGCGACTGTGGGTTGGGCACAGTCTCCTCAGCCAGACAGGGATTAATACAGACATACAGATTTTTAGCAGTCAGAATGGATTATTTAGTTACAGGGAAGAATTAAAAAGCAGCCCAAGGCTGTCTGGAAACTCTGAGGGCACCTGGCTACAGGGGAAGGTGGTTCTGGGCTGGGAGCACTCTGTCCTTCTGAGAAACATCTCCATCTTTTCCATGATTCATTCCAGCCTTCATCAAAGAGCAGGTGTCAGACATCAGGGTAAAATAACTGACATAAATATATTTATATATATATTAATATATGGCCTGTCACAGAAATGAAAATGGGATGTTAATAAGCCACTTGCTGGCCTTGGGGTAGATATATGGTAAATATTACCTGGGAGCTGTGTCTTCAAAACCTTACTGGTCAGAGGCTGAAATAGGGCTCTGGTCGTTGGCCAGCTAAAGGACAACGAGTTGTGTTGCCTTCCCATGGCCTTTAAACATCATTTAATTTCATTTCTTTGGATTTAGGATTCCAGCCCAGCAGGAGATCACTGAAGTCTCCTGCCTGGGTGTGGTGCAACAGAAAGAGTTAAGGGAAGGAGGATGTCCCTGTGTAATTAGTCTGCAGTATTTAATGATCCCTCCTCAGGGCGGTACATGCTGGGTTTATCTGCTGGGTGCTCTCTGTGGCTGCTTCTGCCTCCGTGCAGCAACTTTGGCCTTTTGCCCCTTCAGTGGCTTGTTTAGCACTTCAGGGTGTGTGACAGGCACAAACCAAAGTTCTTGGGTGGCAAGTTCTCAGCGGCTTGAACGGGTGCCAAGAATGTCCTGGAGTCACGTCCCGGCGAAGGGACGATGGGCACGGGGTAGTGACACACAGCGAGGCTGAGCTGGGTGCTCCCGGCCTGCTCTCCCCACCCTCATATCCATATTCCCAGTGGGAGCAGCTCAGGCTCTCTGTGGTTTGTGTGTGGGCTGAGCCCCTTCCCTGCTCACCCGCGGTCGGCAAAATACGGCAACGACTCTTGATCTCTTCATACAAACCAGCGTGAGAGGCTGGGCTGGGGTTTGTGATATTGTCAACTTCAGGTTCAGCAACTCCTTTCAACCAGGAAAAAAAACTCCTCCTGTTTATTTCCGGAGGTGTGAAAAGTGGTTTTTACTTTATAAACAACCTGGTGTGGGGCACGTCCTGCGTGAAGAACAACCACCTGCTGCTCATGTGGGTGTTTGGGGCAGCTTTGGAATCAGCCCCAACAGGGAGTTGCTCACCCTGTGCCCAGAGCTCTGCAATTTTCATTGTGGTTGGTCCTGCCTATGGCAAGGGATTGGAACGAGATGATCTTCAAGGTCCCTTCCAACCCAAACCCTTCTGGAATTCTGTGATTCCTCCTTGAATGTGGCAGAACAGCCATCTGGGTTGTTGGAGCAGACCTGGTGGTGTCGGAGTTTTGTGGGAATGGGTTATTGCTGTTCTTAGTAAGGACGTGTGGTTTGATGTGCCTTTTTGACTTGTGTGTGTGCAGAGAACGGGGGAGATTCTGGTTAAATACATTTTTAGCTTTGTGTGATATTTAGCAGTAGGTCAGAAATACCAGCCTGTAATAGCCCTGTGCATTTATTATTTCAATATATCATTTTCCATCCAGAAGTCAAAGTGTTTCACAGGCAAAGGTCCTTTAATCCATTGCTAGAATGGAATGTGGTGCATTTTTAAGCTCTTATTTTAAGCAGTTGCCTTCAGGTTTTTCTGGGTGTTGGTTGGCAGCAGTCAGGTCTTTTTAATACTTTTTATTCCCAAACAACACATTGGTACATTCAGGATACTTGGAACAATTTTCTGGTGCTGTTTTCCCAGGTTGAAAAAAATCTAATTGGTGGTTTTTTTCCAAAACCTATAAAACATCCCAGGGATTTGTGTCTTCTGGATAGAGCTGATCATACAGCACTTGGTGTTTTGTGCATGGAGAATCATCTACAGTGACTTAACTCCGATCTGGAAAGGGAGGGACAAGGTTAAAAAATAAGGTTCCTGTTGCTTCCATTCTGAGCTGACTGAACATCAACTTTGGATTTCCTGACCCGACTTGGGAATGTGCTGCTGACATCGGGCGTGAGAACGACCCGGGGACGGTGCTTGTCCTCAGGAGATCTTTCTAGGAGATAATCTTCACTCGGAGATGACTCTGACAGGGTGTTGAATCTGAGCTGAGCCAGGCAGAGTTCCTGATTTCAGTTAATTTTGGCAGGAAAAAAAGTGATCGCTTTGCATATTGCTGTAAAAAAAAATCCTGGATCGTTTACCAGGTCTGGTGAAACAGTTTTTGATGGCAGCTATAAAAAAACAAACCCTAAAATCTTAATTTTTACTTTTTCCTGCCAAAATTGGGCATCAAAAACGAGACGGGTTTCAACCAATTTTTGCTGCCTTTGTTTTAAATTTGTTCTGGCAATCAGAGGTAGAATCATGGAATCACAGGATCATGGAATCACAGGATCATGGAATCACAGAATCATGGAATCACAGGATCATGGAATCACAGGATCATGGAATCACAGAATCATGGAATCACAGAATCATGGAGTCACAGGATCATGGAATCACAGGATCATGGAGTCACAGGATCATGGAATCACAGGATCATGGAATCACAGGATCATGGAGTCACAGGATCATGGAGTCACAGGATCATGGAATCACAGGATCATGGAATCACAGAATCATGGAATCACAGAATCATGGAATCACAGGATCATGGAATCACAGGATCATGGAGTCACAGGATCATGGAGTCACAGGATCATGGAATCACAGGATCATGGAATCACAGGATCATGGAGTCACAGGATCATGGAGTCACAGGATCATGGAATCACAGAATCATGGAATGGTTTGGATGGGAAGGGACCTTAAAGATCATCCCATTCCATGGGCAGGGACACCTCCCACTATCCCAGGTTGCTCCAAGCCCTGTCCAACCTGTCCTTGGACACTTCCAGGGCTGGGACAGCCACAGCTTCTCTGGGCAACAACAGGGTGGTTTGGTTTTGTTTTCTTTCACCTGTTTTTAAGCTGCAGTTGCAGCTCAACCCCTGCAGTGTGTTGTTGATGCCTCTCTCTGCTTCATCCTTCGCTACAGGCACCGTTTCCCACCCTGTTTCCCATCATGTTTCCCGTCATGTTTCCCACTGTGTTTCCCCCTCTGTTTCTCCCCGTTTCCCGCCATGTTTGCCACCATATTTCCCAGCATGTTTCCCGCCGTGTTTCCCCCTCTGTTTCCCGGCCTGTTTCCCGGCCTGTTTCCCGCCCTGTTTCCCGCCCTGTTTCCCGCCCTGTTTCCTGTCCTGTTTCCTGCCCTGTTTCCCGCCCTGTTTCCTGCCCTGTTTCCCTCCCTGTTTCCCGCCCTGTTTCCCACCCTGTTTCCCATCTTGTTTCCTGCTGTGTTTCCCTCCCTGTTTCCCGTCTTGTTTCCCGCCGTGTTTCCCACCGTATTTCCCGCTGTGTTTCCCTCCCTGTTTCCCGTCCTGTTTCCCACCGTATTTCCCGCCGTGTTTCCTGCCGTGTTTCCCTCCCTGTTTCCCGTCCTGTTTCCCACCGTATTTCCCGCCGTGTTTCCCGCCGTGTTTCCCGCCGTGTTTCCCTCCCTGTTTCCCGCCCTGTTTCCTGTCCTGTTTCCCTCCCTGTTTCCTGTCCTGTTTCCCTCCCTGTTTCCCGCCCTGTTTCACGTCCTGTTTCCCACCCTGTTTCCCGTCCTGTTTCCCACCGTATTTCCCGCCCTGTTTCCCGCCGTGTTTCCCTCCCTGTTTCCCTCCCTGTTTCCCGCCGTGTTTCCTGCCCTGTTTCCTGTCCTGTTTCCCTCCCTCTTTCCCTCCCTGTTTCCCGCCGTGTTTCCCTCCCTGTTTCCCGCCGTGTTTCCCACCCTGTTTCCCATCCTGTTTCCCGCCCTCTTTCCCACCCTGCTTCCCGCCCTGTTTCCCGCCCTGTTTCCCGCCCTGTTTCCCACCATATTTCCCGCCCTGTTTCCCGCTGTGTTTCCCTCCCTGTTTCCCTCCCTGTTTCCCATCCTGTTTCCCGCCCTCTTTCCCACCCTGCTTCCCGCCGTGTTTCCCACATCACATTACACTCAATTAAATCTCCTCCATTGTCATGGCTCATAACAGGATCTCACTGATTTTTACCCATATTCTGCTTCCCTGCCTGTCTCATCTGAGGGTTTTGGAGGAGAATATTTGTGGAAAGACTATAAATTCATAGAACAGAATCATGGAATCAGCTGGGATGGAAGAGACCTCTGAGATCATCAAGTCCAACCCTTGATCCAACCCCACTGTGATCACTTTGTCTCCCTCTTCCTTTCCCGTGGGGAGTCCCCAGCCTGGAGCTGACTCAGGCTCTCCAGTCCGTGGGCAGAAGTGACAATTGTGCCACGTTGTGTGGTGGCAGAGGGTGCAGGGCAGGGTGTGGGATCCCCTGATTCAGCTCTGCTGCCATTGATGGACTCGGCGGGTCTCCCGTGCCATCCACGGGTTTGGAGTGTCCCTTTTATCCTCTCCTTTCCCTGGGAACAAAGGGAACTGCTGCCTTTGTGTTCTCCGCTCGGTGCTTTCATTTTTCACACATAAACCCAACGTAACTTCGTCCTTACTGAGCCCTGCCCGCTGTAATGGCCTGGAAATGAGAGATCTCTGTGCAAACCAGGAGTGTCTGTGGGGCAGCAGGATTTCAAAGGCCATTTTTACAGCTATAACTGGGAAAAGGAAAATTCCGTGTGCTGAATCAGCTGCAGGGCACTGAGAGCAGGAGTTGGGCCTGATGGTCCTTGTGGGTCCCTTCCAGCTCAGGGTATTCCATGATTCCTTGGATTTTGGATCTCCACCCCATTGCTGGATTCTTACATGGTGAGTCTTGAGGACTCAGCCCATATGGACAAATTTTAGTCTGGATTACAAATAGATGTAGTGGGGAATAGATCCATAGATAAATACTGTAAGTTATATATAGATTTTATCTTGATTGATGGAAAGCAGATACATAAATAGTGTGAGTAAGAACACAGACATCCTTATATACTCACAGGCAATCATGGAATGCAGATAAATACTATAAAAGGCCTTGTAAACTACACCTGTAGTAAAGTGCACGTGGTAAAATGGGAACAATCTCCTTTATAGCTCCATTTTTCCATCTGGTTTTGCCGACAATAAAACCAAAAATCTCTATTCTCAATTGCTTTGATGTCACGGAATGAAACTGATTTTAGGAGTATCTGGGCTGGACAAAAAGGCATCTGAAATCCTGGTTAAATGCTGGAATTATTCCCAAATGGTCCCACATCCCCAGGAGAGGTTCAAAGCATGGAGGGGCCGGGATGTTGGAGGAGCTTTCCCGGCTCCCCGTCGGCGCCACGTGTGTTGTGACAGCTCAGGAGATTAGTTTTTCACGCTGCCATTCTGCTCCACTGAGCTCACAGGGATGTGGAAGAGCAGGTTTGCCTGTGTTGGGAAAAGGCTGAGTGCCAGAGCACGCTCTGGAAAAAATCACCCCAGCATAGAAATGCCAAATGAAATTATAAAGCTCTTTTTTTGCACCATTTTTGTCCTGCCCCAAGACTTGGTGATACTTGAAACACTTTCAGGGAGGAGATTATTGGAGCTGTTTGTTTATCCTGTTATATTCCCATGTTAAAATTTCCCCAGCCCATTCTGAAAGCTTTATGAACCAGCTTTTGCCAGGAGAATTTTTAATAACTTATTTTCTGTGCTGGCAACGGGGTGGCTGTTTTCAAAATTACTCCCAGGGAAAAGCAAAGCCATATTCTCATTTTAATATCCTGGAAACACGTCCTTGAGCAGCTCTGGGGCTTCAGCTCTGGGTGTTTTTAAAGCTGAAAAAGAGTTGTGTTTTGCTGCTGGAGACTCCACATAGTTCCCTGTCAGATGCTTTGTTTTGATTGTTCTGTGAGCTGGAACTGGGTGCCACGGCAGCTGTAATTAACTCTTCCATCATCCTCCCGTTCACAGAACATCAAACCTTTGACTTGCTTTTGAATTATTAGATCCATCTTTCTTCAATAGGAAAAGTGATGGGGATTTCCCAAAGAAAGGGGGATTGTTCTTGCAGCCATTTTGTTTTCCTTTCTAAAAATAGTCAGAAAATAATGACTTTTTTTTTTCCTGCAATGTCTGGAAAGTCTTTCTTTGCTGAGGGATGTGGATCCCTGAACTCCCTGGGGAAGGGGGAATGATCAGCACGATCCTGATTTCCCAAAGTTGGGTGAAATTCAGACTCCCCTGTAGAGTTTATCCCCCTGTGACACTCCTGTTTCATCACCTGGGGATGTCTTATGGTGTTACCCCAAGACAATATTTTTCCTCAGTGAAATGCTGTGCCTTTAACAGTGTGTTCCATATTTCAAACATCCTTGTAAAGAAAAACCCCCTAAAATGCCTTTTCTCATTTTAAAGCACCGTTTAAATAGAAATTCGAAGCTGCCTCTTGCCTGGGAGATCCAATCTCAGCACATGGAGGATTTTAAAGGCTTCAGGAGTGCAGAGTTGCTTGTGCTATTGAGCACTGAGGTGTGAGGAGGGTAAGTGAAAATGCACAAAGGGCAGAGGCTTCTGCAGCCCTAAAATCCTATTTTTGCCTCCCCCAGGGGCTGGTGAACCACGTGGAGCCTCTGCCAGCTTGGGAATGATTTTCAGCTTCTCCCCACACACGTTCCCTGCCCTGTATTTGTGTGTTTAAAGATGTTTTTCTGTTCTTTGCCAGTTTATTTCCCAGCACCTGATGGTACCCCTTGAGATTATTGAGGGCCTGTTCACGTGGAGTTTGGTTTGTCCTCCTTTTCCCAAAATTCTGTAGGGAAGAACCTGAACGTGGTGAGGATTTGAGGTGACTTCAGGGGAAGGTGGAGCCAGAGGGAGTGGGATAAAGAGAAGGGAATTGCTGCAGTCTTCATTTTTAGTGATTGAATAATTAATTAATGAAGAGGGCACGAAAGGAGGGTGTACAGGTGAGGCAGAAATAAAGGCAGGTCACAGATGGAGCAGAAAAACAAGGCAGGAAAAGGGGCATCTTGGTGGCAGGAGATTCATTGCTGGGAAACACGAGGCATGGGGAGGGAAATGCTGTTTATTATCCACGAGGTGAGGGGTTGGGTGGCTCAGGGCTCAGCTTTTCACTCCATTCCTGGCATGGCTTTATTTCCTCTCCTCTCCCAAAGCAACACTGAACTTCCTCCTCCAGGAGGAGGAGGAGGAGGAGGAGGAGGAGAGTGTGGGAAAGGCACCAAGGTGTGAAGTGACTGGCTGGGCTGGGCTGGGAGGGCTGGGGGTGGGACTGGGAGCAGTTTCTCATGTTTATTATTCCTTCTGCAGTTTTGCCCTTTTTTTTTGTTGTTCTGTTCTTATTTTGGTCTGGTGTGTTTTTATATCCCCCACTGGATTGTTTATGAGTATTTTGGGACAGGGATTTCCTTTCTGAGCCTCCAAAAATATTGGGGACAGAGCCTGGGGCCTTTGGGAATCTGCCACAGCACTTGTTACACTGAGAATTTCAGAAAGAAAAGCAGGTTTTTTGATTGTTTGAAGGAAAAGACCTGCAAAAAAGTAATGGGATTGCTCACAAAATCAAATCATGGAAATGATGATCAGAAGCCTGAAATGGCTTCCCTGAGAAAAGAAATGGAAAAGTTAAGTGGTTTAATGGCAAGAAGGTTTGTAAGAGGCCTATGAAATATTTAAGGTAAGAAAAAGATAAACCTGCGTATCATTTTTCTAATAGGATGTGGAGAGGAACATAAAAATTCAATCAGGCAGCGAATTTCCAGACTGACAGGGTTATTTTAGTCCGTGGCACATCTCCCCCTTCCAGCCTCCGAGTTAAAATTCCAGCCGAATTTTTTCGTGTAATGGAGAAGGAGAGTCTCGGGGGTTATGTCAGACAACATTATTTTTAGAGCAGTTCTGAGCCCTCGTGCCTCGGGGAGGGAATGAGCCACTGAAGCAGCACGAGGTGTCCCCACTGGGCGAGTTTAATAACATTATTCTCTGTATTTCTGCCTCTCCTCGAAGCGTCCGACGAGGCCACCGATTGGATCGACTCCCCCTGTGATCTGATATGCAAATCCTGCTCTCTTGTAATTATTGTTCATAAAAGGGGATGAATTCCTTCATACCCTGAAGTTGGTGGAATGGTGTTTGCTGGTTCACAGAGAATCCCTGAGTGGTTTGGGATGGAAGGGATCATCCCATTCCAGCCACATGAACATCACAGGTTATTCCTGAGCAGCTGACCAAAAACTCACCATGATCTTTCCACACAAGAGATCTTTGTCTCATCAGAGTACAGATCTTTTGGGGAAATTGCCTGAGAGCACAATGATAAGCACAATAATGTTTCTTTTCTGTGTGTTAGAGCTTTGGGGTGGATTTTGAGGCTCCATCAGGCTTGTGCTTCCTCTCTGTGTTTCTCCAGTTTTCCCACCCAGCTCCTGAGCTGGTCCAACATCACATTACACTTAATTAAATCTCCTCCATTGTCATGGCTCATAACAGAATCTCACTGATTTTAACCCATATTCTGCTTCCCTGCCTGTCTCCTCTGAGGGCTTTGGAGGAGAATATTTGTGGAAAGACTATAAATTCATGGAATCATAGAATAGAATCAAGGAATCAGCTGGGTTGGAAGAGACCTCTGAGATCATCAAGTCCAACCCTTGATCCAACCCCACTGTGATCATCAGCCCAGGGCACAGAGTGGGGCACAGAGAGGGGCACAGAGTGGGGCACTGAGTGCCATGGGGTGGTGATCACAGTGGGGTTGGATCAAGACATGGTGGATTCTCCATCCCTGGAGGTGTTTAAATGCCACGTCCTGCCTCACCTTGAACACCTCGAGGGTTGGAGAATCCACCCCCTCTCTGGGCAGCCCATTCCAATGCCTGAGCACTCTCTCTGCAAAGAATTTCTTCTTAATATCTAGCCTAAACCTCCCCTGGCAGAGCTTAAGCTGTGCCCTCTTGTCATAGAATCACAGAATCATAGAATGGATTGGGTTGGAAAAGACCTCTGAGATCATCAAGTCCAACCCTTGGGCCAACTCCAGTCCCTTTACCAGATCATGGCACTCAGTGCCACGGCCAAGCTCAGCTGAAAACCCTCCAGGGATGGGGAATCCACCCCCTCTCTGGGCAGCCCATTCCAATCCCTGAGCACTCTCTCTGCAAAGAATTTCCTCCTGATCTCCAACTTCAATTGCCCCTGGCAGAGCTTGAGCCCATCGTGCCCCCTTGTCCTATTGCTGAGTGCCTGGGAGAAGAGACCAACCCCCACCTGGCCAGAACTTCCCTTCAGGGAGTTCCAGACAGTGCTGAGGTCACCTCTGAGCCTCCTCTTCTCCAGGCTGAACACCCCCAGCTCTCTCAGCCTCTCCCCACAGCACTTGTGCTCCAGTCCCTTCTCCAGCCTCGTTGCTCTTCTCTGGACCCCGTGAAAAACCAGGCCATGGAATGGAAATGGCATTTTCCACCTCATGCCCAGGAGGGAGGTTGTAGACGGGCAGAAACTCTGATATCATTTTGCCTTTTAAATAAACCCCCAATTTCCTTGATTGCTTTGCCCCTGCCTGGCTCACCCGTGGTTCCCTCTGTGCCACCCCAGCAGTGACTCCAGCAGCAGCTCCAGCGACGAGTCCCCGGCGCGCTCGGTGCAGTCGACGGCCGTGCCGGCGCCCGCGGCGCAGCTGCTGCCGGCGCTGGAGAAGGATGAGCCCCGCAAAAGCTTCGGGATCAAGGTCCAAAATCTTCCAGTGCGCTCAACAGGTAAATAAATCCATCTGGGAAAGGGAAATGGGGGGAAAAGGTTGAATAACCTGTAGTGAGTTAAGTGACCTGTCTAGAATGGCAGCCACGCAATGATGGGATTGTCATCCCGCCCCTGCCGCGGTTCTGGTGTGAGTGGGAAAATTGCTTAATTAGTGGCCATCTTGGAGGAATCCTGCTGGTCCCAGCTCCGAGTCTTGGGCATTTGGGCACTCCCAGCTCCTGGAGCTGGTGCTTCCCAACAGCAATGTGGGTTTCCCCAGGGAAAAAAAATGAAGCGTCTCAATTTTTGCATTTAAAACTTGATATTGTTTAATCTCACCCTGCTTCAGTCATAGAATCATAGAATGGATTGGGTTGGAAAAGATCTCCAAGACCATCAAGTCCAACCCTTGGTCCAACTCCAGCCCCTTTACCAGATCATGGCACTCAGTGCCACAGCCAAGCTCAGTTGAAAAGCCTCCAGGGGTGGGGAATCCACCCCCTCTCTGGGCAGCCCATTCCAATCCCTGAGCACTCTCTCTGAAAAGAATTTCCTCCTGCTCTCCAACTTCAATTTCCCCTGGCAGAGCTTGAGCCCATCGTGCCCTCTTGTCCTATTGCTGAGTGCCTGGGAGAAGAGACCAACCCCCAGCTGGCCAGAACTTCCCTTGAAGGAGTTCCAGACAGTGCTGAGGTCACCTCTGAGTCTCCTCTTCTCCAGGCTGAACACCCCCAGCTCCCTCAGCCTCTCCCCATAGCACTTGTGCTCCAGTCCCTTCTCCAGCCTCGTTGCTCTTTGGCCCTGCTCCAGCCCCCTCAATTTCTTCTTTAATCCAAAAAGTTCATGGTTTTCTCCTGCAGTCTGAGTGCTTTTGAACACCCCTGAGCATATTTGTAGGGACAGTGGATATTGCATGGAAAACGATTCAGGAAACCTGTGCTGAGAACAGGAGAGATCCCACAGGAACAAACAGCCTGGGGTCAGTTGTGGGACAGCTGTGACAGGATGGGTGCAAAGCAGTGGCTGAACTGAAACCCCTGTTGGCCCTGTGAGCCTCACACCTCACATGGGGAGGCTCTCCCTGTGGCTTTTATTCCTGTCATACTCCTTGAAGGAACACAGTGCCAAGGTTATTATCCTGCAGATCCGAGACTGTGAGTCAAATTCTACAAGATCTGATGATTCTTCCTGGCTGTATTTCTGAACTGAGTGCTGTGTGACTCCAGTCTCCATCCCAGATGCCTCATCCCAGCCTTGGAAACCTGCTGGATGCAGTTTCCCTGTGGGATTATTGATGAAGCACCACTGTTTATTTCCTCTTTACCTGCAACTGGGTGTCTCTTAGAAAAAATAACCATCCAGTTTCTTGTGGTGTGTATTTTCTTGAGTTTAAAAATCCAGGCACAGTGAAAGGTCAGACAGAAACTTGGGACATTGGCAAAACTAACACCCCAAATTAAAAAGGGTGAGCACCAAGTTAAAGGGGGAAAGTCACATTTCAGAAGGACAATCAAAGTCTTCGTGTCTTACATGGTAAAAATTACAGGACTAATGTTTTTTTGCTGGTTTAGATACAAGCCTTAAAGATGGACTTTTCCATGAATTCAAGAAGTACGGGAAGGTGACGTCGGTGCAGATCCACGGCGCGTCCGAGGAGCGCTACGGGCTCGTGTTCTTCCGGCAGCAGGAGGACCAGGAGAAAGCACTCAATGCCTCCAAAGGAAAACTTTTCTTTGGCATGCAGATTGAAGTCACAGCCTGGATAGGACCAGGTGGGTCCATGCCCTTCGCCCATGGGATGTGGAGCAGCTCTGGGCGTGTTCGGGGGCTGTTGTGAAGAGCCAGAGTAGGAGTAGGAAACAGACTTTAGAGGAACTGGGAAAACACACCAGAATAAATTCTAGAGCAAGAGTGGGCGCTCTGAGGGAGAGAGTTCCAGCATTAAACCTCAGAGAAGGAAGCCTGCCATGCTCCCAAACACTGGGATCTGCTGAAGGAATGATCTCTCTGCCATGTCTTGCTGGAGCAGAAGCCAGTGGGTGGTGTAGGCACAGCACTGAGTCCTCATTATGTCTCTGAGTCCTCGTTAACAGCCTCGTTATGTCTCCTGTTAATGATGGCTGTGTTCTTGAGGCTGTGGCAGCACAGCCCATGTGACTGACCAGTGAGAGCTGCAGCCCAGAGCACGTGGTGGAATTCTCAGTCTGCACTTCAATGGCTTCTTTAAAAATTGATCTGTGAAAACAAACCCCTGCCACGTGCTCTTCCCCACGTGCTGTTCCCCACGTGCTGTTCCCCACGTGCTGTTCCCCACGAGCTGTTCACCACGTGCTGTTCCCCACCTGCAGGGGAGCCTTACTGGAAATCATAAAACATGCTGAAAGGGTGAATTTCCAGAGGAGCAGCTCCCTTTCACCTGAGGATGCTCAGATTGTTCAGTGGGACTGTTATGGGTTCAGAGACTGTTACAGAGATTTCAAATCACACATAAATAACAAGTCAGAAGTGAAATACTGTGTGTTTTGTCAAAAGCAGTGGTTGCTCTTGCTCAGATCAGGAAGGAGACTTGGGCAAACCAACATGAACCAAACCCACATGAAAAGCACCTTCTGGGCATTACAAATCTCCTGCTCTCTTTGATTGCAGAAACAGAAAGTGAGAACGAGTTCCGTCCTTTGGATGAAAGGATAGATGAGTTTCACCCAAAAGCAACGAGGACTCTGTTCATTGGCAACCTGGAGAAAACAACCACCTACCACGACCTCCGCAACATCTTCCAGCGCTTCGGGGGAATAGTGGTATGTGAGCTGTGCCCTGGGTGGGCTGGCACTGACCTGGGAGATGCCAGGATTGGGTCTGGGTCTGTCAGTCTTCCTGCAGTAACCTGGGTCATTCTTCTGGCTGGAATATCTGTGAAAGCTTTTCTTTGCATTCAGAGTTCAGCACATGTATATTGAGGGGTAACTTAGTGGTAAAAACAGTGCTAGGAGTGTTTGCAAGGAATGTCTCTCCTGGTGCTTCTCTCCTGGTTATTCTTCCCTGGTAGTTCCTCTCCTTGCTGTTCTCTCCTGGTAGTTCTCCTGGTTATTCTCACCTGGTAATTCTCTCCTGGTAATTTCCTCCTGGTAGTTCTGTCATGGTAGTTCTGTCCTGGTAATTCTTCCCTGGTAGTTCTCTCCTGGTTATTCTGTCCTAGTAGTTCTTTCCTGGTAATTCCCTCCTGGTAATTCCCTCCTGGTAGTTCTCTCCTGGTAGTTCTCTCCTGGTAGTTATTTCCTGGTAGTTCTCTTCTGGTTATTCTCTCCTGGTAATTCTCTCCTAGTAGTTCTCTCCTGGTTGTTCTCTCCTGGTTGTTCTCTCCTGGTTATTCTCTCCTGGTAGTTCTCCCCTGGTTATTCTCTCCTGGGTAGTTCTCTCCTGGTAATTCTTCCCTGGTAGCTCTCTCCTGGTTATTCTGTCCTAGTGGTTCTCTCCTGGTGGTTCTGTCCTGGTTATTCCCTCCTGGTAGTTATTTCCTGGTTGTTCTCTCCTGGTAGTTCTCTCCTGGTAATTATTCCCTGGTAGATCTCTCCTGGTTGTTCTCTCCTGGTTGTTCTCTCCTGGTTGTTCTCTCCTGGTTGTTCTCTCTTGGTAATTCTTTCCTGGTAGATCTCTCCTGGTTGTTCTCTCCTGGTTGTTCTCTCCTGGTTATTCTCTCCTGGTGGCTCCCAGCATGTGGAGAAAAGCCTGACAGGGTCTTTGGGATGTGTTGTTTTCATGTTCAATCACTACAGCTGTGTGAATCTCGGGATTCCTGCTGATTTCTGGAACAAAGACTTGGGTTGGTGTCCATGGAGAGGGGGATGGAGCAGATGGATCAGTGGTGGCATGTGGGGGTTTGGGTTTCCAGCTGAGAGGGAGGATCTGGATGAAGCAGAGCAACATCAGCCCCCTCTGCTCTGCTCACACCACTTCCTATCGAGTCATATCAACGTTGCATCGAAGAGAAATTTTCCAGAAAAGTGGTGTAACTATCCATAGTTTAATTAATTTTCACAAGGGCATGGAGTGACAGGAGAAGGGGGGGAGGGCCTTAAGCTGAAAGAGGGCAGGGTTAGTTGGGATATTGGGAAGAAATTCCTCCCTGTGAGGGTGGGCAGACCCTGGCACAGGTTGGGCAGAGAAGCTGTGGCTGCCCCATCCCTGGGAGTGTCCAGGGCCAGGTTGGACAGGGCTTGGAGCAACCTGGGACAGTGGAAGGAGCAAAGTGGGTGGGATGGGATGGACTTTAAGGTCCTCCCAGCCCAAACCATTCTGGGATTCATTCTATGATTTCTGTTGAATCTGGGCTTCAGCACTGGCAGTGCCTGTTCTCTTTGGAGCTGTGGCTGCCTGAGAACGTGCTGTGCCTCCTTCACTGCTCTGAGCTGTGTCTGTAACCACTGAGAATCACTCACACCCCCCAGAACCCCATTCCTGCTCCCCACCAAAAGAAGGGCAGTTGTGTTTCCACGTACCATGTGGACAGACACAAGCCCCTCATTTTATGGTGTCTGGCAGCCCTTGTGCCTCCAGCCTGCACTGCAGCCTTGACATCAGAGCTGATTTATGCATTCCTGCCATGTCTGTGGCTTTTCCAGCGTTACAGAGCAGAGCTCTGCTGATAGAGATGCTTATCAGTGGCAGTGCAAATTGCCCTTTGTGTGCTGTGCCTGCCCTGTCAGCGTTATTATTAATGGCTCAGAGTGGGGCAGCAGCTCTACCCTGCAGTGTCCAGGAACTCTTGGAAGCTCAGGTGCAGAAGGGACCAGCTTTAGAACCTTTCAGAGGGGTAATGAGCACAATAAGGATATTTTATTTGCCTGTCAGAAGGAATTGCTTGCCCAGGGTGAGTGGTCAAGTATAATTTGCTGTGGTTGTAGTTGTGCTACTTCAGACACTTGGAGGTGGAGTTTCCTATTAGTATTCCACTTAAATCGTTAGGCCAAGGCTGTAGGAATTTAATAGTTGTGTAAATCTCCCTGTTTACTTCTGTTTTCCCAGATAAAGAGCTCTTGGGTGAGACCATATCAAAGTGCTGCCTTGTCCCTAAATTTATTAACCATGAAATTAGGCTGTCCTGGAACATTTGTGCTCAGACCCATGTGTGGCTCTCAAAGGCAGCTCCTGCTATTCCAACAGACAAAGCCAAACTCTCCACCTCCTGTTTTCACTTCAGAATGACTCATAATGTCATGAGTTTGTTCAGAGGCTTTGGGTGCATTTCCAGTGCAAGTGCTGAGCTTGTTTGTTAACCAAATGTCAGCTCCAGGCTTGCTGGGTTTTCAAATCCATGAAAATCAGCCTTCACTGGGCTTTGGGAGCCTCTGGCTGCTCTTGAGGATGGGAAGTGGTGGCTTGGGATCAAACAGCAGCAGTGATGGAGGTTGGGGATCTTTCCTGCCTTTGCCATGAGCCAGGCTGGCTCAGGGGATGAGTCCAGCATCACTCTGTGTTTCTGGGAACAGGATGGATCATGTTTGTTTGGAAAGGAAGCCCTGATTGGCTCAGAGATGAGGATCAAGCAGGTTGTTTTCTCTTGAGCGAAAATTAATCTGTATTTGTTTGATCCTGAATTGTCTCTTCTTGATGCAGCATTAGCACCAGCCTAAAGCTGGTGTTTGTTCATCAGGTCAGGCTTTAGTTCTGTGGGGCTGGATTTTAAATCTGTGTGCTGAGGAGCTTTCCCTGCCTCAGTATGGATTTAGTTTCGAGATGCAGCAGAACAGTGAAGTTTCAACTGTCTCCTATTGTTTAAATGTGAAGAAAATATTAATTGAAGAGCTTTCCGTGCCATGTGTGTCTCCAGAAGGAAGCCCTGTGGGATGGGATTGGCAGTGCTGACTGTGGGTTGTTGTATTTTGTGTTTGTCCCCAGGACATTGACATTAAGAAGGTGAACGGGGTCCCTCAATATGCCTTCCTGCAGTACTGTGACATTGCCAGTGTGTGCAAAGCCATAAAGAAGATGGATGGGGAATATCTTGGAAACAACCGGCTCAAGGTAAAGAAATCCTCCCATGGGTTGTGTCCTTGTTCCTGCTGGTCCCAGCATTGCTCTGCAGCAGGATGGGTGGCAGTAGGATGGGTTTTAATGTGAAATCCTCCCATGGGTTGTGTCCTTGTTCCTGCTGGTCCTGGCATTGCTCTGCAGCAGGATGGGTGGCAGTAGGATGGGTTTTAATGTGAAATCCTCCCATGGATTGTGTCCTTGTTCCTGCTGGTCCCAGCATTGCTCTGCAGCAGGAGAGGTGGTGGCAGTAGGATGGGTTTTAATGTGAAATCCTCCCATGGATTATGTCCTTGTTCCTGCTGGTCCCAGCATTGCTCTGCAGCAGGATGGGTGGCAGTAGGATGGGTTTTAATGTGAAAACCTCACATGGATTATGTCCTTGTTCCTGCTGGTCCCGGCATTGCTCTGCAGCAGGATGGGTGGCAGTAGGATGGGTTTTAATGTGAAATCCTCCCATGGATTGTGTCCTTGTTCCTGCTGGTCCCAGCATTGCTCTGCAGCAGGATGGGTGGCAGTAGGATGGGTTTTAATGTGAAATCCTCCCATGGATTGTGTCCTTGTTCCTGCTGGTCCCAGCATTGCTCTGCAGCAGGATGGGTGGCAGTAGGATGGGTTTTAATGTGAAATCCTCCCAGGGATTGTGTCCTTGTTCCTGCTGGTCCCAGCATTGCTCTGCAGCAGGAGAGGTGGTGGCAGTAGGATGGGTTTTAATGTGAAATCAGATTAGGGTGATGCTTCCAGTCACCACCTAACTGGGATTGATCAGCATCTTTCTCAGCGGAGCCCTGGGATGGAGCACTCGGGGACTGACATTCCCGGAGTCTGTGCCGGGAATCCGTCCCACTGCCTGTGACAAACAGAGGCTGTGGGGCCCCAGAGCTGTCAACCTGTCACTTCCCAGAAATTCAAACCCTCCAAGAACCAAATGTTGTCAAACACAGTGTTTGTTTAAACATGCAGAATTATTTCCATTAATTGCTCTTTGATTTTTGTCTTGCACCTGCGCGAGTCGCTAATTTTAGAAAATCCACACAAGCAGCAGCTTTCTCCAGATAGCTCTTTAATTAGGGCGGGCTCTGCTGGGGGAGTTTAACCCTTGTGCTGATGGATGTTTTGCCCTTCTGTGTCCAGCTGGGGTTTGGGAAGAGCATGCCCACGAACTGCGTGTGGTTGGACGGGCTCTCCACCAACGTCACGGATCAGTACCTGACCCGGCACTTCTGCCGCTACGGGCCCGTGGTGAAGGTACGTGGCAGCTCTGCCCTCTGCCCTGCACTTGTTCCTGTCTTCCTTCCTCCCATCCTGTCCTTTCAACCCCACTGTCCAGGGCTGGATAGCTCAGGTAGAAACGTTCTCTCCCAGGTGGAATTTGGCTGATGTGGAGCAGTCGCTTCTGGGGTTTGAGAACAACAACAACAAAAAAATTGCTTGGAATGAGCCAAGATAGTGAGTTTTGGAAACCATTTGTTGCTCTTGTGCAGTGCAGTCTCTCCCCAACAAAATCTCTTAAAGATTAGTCAAACAGCAGTTCTAATTATGTAGTTGCTCATACTTGCTAATTACATAATTAGACATAACTATTTTTTTTCAATCAGACCAAAAAAAAGACTTTTTTAAAGCAGTTCAAAAGACCAAAAAATTACTTTTTAAAAGCAGTTTGGAAAGAGCACATGAAAGCAGAGAGAAAGTCAACGATGGTGCAACACATTCCCCAGTGGGGACAGTGCAAGTGATTTATCATGTGCTTAAACTGGAGCCTGGGAGTTGTCCCCTGTGTTTTTATTGGACAGGAATGAGCTTCGAGTTAAGCAACGTGTGTGAATCTTCCCAAGATGAGGGTCTTGCCTCCCTGAGGGATTTCTGTGGGTTTGTGTTGCAGCTTTGACTTTCCTTATTGTAGCTGTTGTCGCTTGAATCATAAATTTATGCTGGTAAAGGAAGGGAATGTTTGGAAATTGGGTGTTTAGGAAGTGACCAGTGGTACTGCAGGCTGATAAAAAAAGCTGGTTCCACTTGGGGATCAAACGTTCCCTTGGGATTCCCTTTACCTTTTTTCCCCCCTAAAACACATTGGAAATTTTTCCAAAAGAATCTGAAAGTACACAAAGAGAAACCACGAAACTCAGTCACTAAAGAAAAAGCATAAAAAGTAAAACACAGAAAAACAAAATAAAGGCATAATATACCTCAAGCCACAATATCCACAATTCAAAGCAGTCCCGTGTCCTTGGATTGTCTCTTCATTCCAATATGCCTCATCAGAAAAGCCTGGAAATTCACCTTGCTAAAAATGATCTCCTTCCCGGTATCCTCATGACTTAGGATTTTGTTGGGACTGACATGAAGTCCTGTGGATGAGGCTCTTATTTGGTTTTTGTTTTGTTTTTTTGTTTTTTACAGGTGGTGTTTGACCGTTTAAAAGGCATGGCCCTGGTTCTCTACAATGAGATTGAATATGCACAAGCAGCTGTAAAAGAGACCAAGGGGAGGAAAATCGGTGGGAATAAAATTAAGGTGTGCAGAGTGACCTCCAGAGGGGGCAAAAGGGGCAAAAAAGAGAGAAAAAAAAATTGCATTTAGGCCTTCCCCCTTAAACACTGGCATTGCAGACTCAAGGAATTCTTAGTGGGAAACACATCCCAGATGCCAAAGGCTTGAAGTTGTGTTTTGTGCTTGGCTTGTCAAGGTGTCAGGGACTTGTTCTTTAGAGCCTTTTCCAGCATTCTGCTGTTTGTTTCGCTGCACTTGTCTCTCTGAGCTCCTGAGTGTTGGTGTCCGTGTTCCTGCCTCCTTTACCCCAATCCAAGGCAAACTTTTGTCTGTTTTCATGTTGAAAAGGGGGAATCTGAGGGTTTGAGTTCCCCTGGGATGCCACAGGCTGCTCTCCAGGCTCTTGGCCTGTGCTTGTGGGTGCAGCAACCCAACCTGCAATCATGGATTCATGGCATGGTCTGGGTTGGAAGGGGCCTTAAAGATCATCTTGTCCTTCCTTCCAACAGATTCTTTAAAAGAATTAAAAACATTACTTTAAAAAACCCTTTTATTCCTGGTGCAACACTTGGCATTTACAGGGATAGCTTGAATTTGAGTGAACATGTACCTGTCCTGACTGCCCCATCAGTGCCACTGAGTGGGGACAGGAGGTGTCAGCCAACCCTCTGGATCACCTTCCTCCTGCCCCTTTCTCCTCTCCTACAGAGTGGGCAGGGATGTCACACCTGATCTCAGCTGGGGTTTAACTCCACAAGTCCCCCAGAATCACAGAATCATAGAATGGATTGGGTTGGAAGAGACCCCTGAGATCATCAAGTCCAATCCTTGATCCAACCCTACTGTGATCACCAGCCCAGGGCACAGAGTGCCCTGGGCTGGTGATCACAGTGGGGTTGGATCAAGATGTGGTGGATTCTCCCTCAGTGCCACATCCACAGAATCACAGAATGGATTGGGGTGGAAAAGACCCCTGAGATCATCAAGTCCAATCCTTGATCCAACCCTACTGTGATCACCAGCCCAGGGCACAGAGTGCCCTGGGCTGGTGATCACAGTGGGGTTGGATCAAGATGTGGTGGATTCACCCTCAGTGCCACATCCACAGAATCACAGAATGGATTGGATTGGAAAAGCCCTCTGAGATCATCAAGTCCAACCCTTGGTCCAACTCCAGTCCCTTTACCAGATCATGGCACTCAGTGCCACGGCCAAGCTCAGGTTCAAACCCTCCAGGGATGGGGAATCCACCCCCTCTCTGGGCAGCCCATTCCAATCCCTGAGCACTCTCTCTGCAAAGAATTTTTTTCTGCTCTCCAACTTCAATTTCCCCTGGCAGAGCTTGAGCCCATCGTGCCCCCTTGTCCTATTGCTGAGTGCCTGGGAGAAGAGACCAACCCCCAGCTGGCCACAACTTCCCTTCAGGCAGTTCCAGACAGTGCTGAGGTCACCTCTGAGCCTCCTCTTCTCCCAGGGCTGGGAATTGAATATCTTGGACTTCTGGTTGGATTTCAGTCACCTTTACATGCAGGAAAATGTGTAAAGTTTCATACCTTGTGTGGGTCTTGCTGCTTAATGACTTTGGAAAAAGCAACACCCTCAACATCCGTGTCTGTGGTTGCTCACAGGACTGGGCTGATTTAAAAGGAATTGAAAGTGGAATGTTAAAAATATTGCAGTGTGTGACATACATGGAGTGGAATCATCCTAATCCTTCATTTTTTGCATTACTTACACCATTAGCTCTTAATATTGTCAGTGGTAGAAACCCCCAGCCCTTGGAGCAGCTGGAACAGAGAGCTGCAATTCAGGGACTTGGCCCTTTCCCTGCTCCATAACCCTGGACAAACACCATGGAATGTTCCAGAGTCCCCATCCTGAGCTACCGTGGCAGCACCTGGAGATAAAAGGGATTCTGGGACTGGCCTGGCATCAAAAATGGCACTACCATGATAAGGGTTATGAACTATCCCCCCATTCCCAGTCCTGCTCCCCCCCAGCCTGCAGCAGGCAGGGAATGTTGGCAGGGAATGTTGGCAGGGAATGTTGGCAGGGAATGTTGCAGGGAATGTTGCAGGGAATGTTGGCAGGGAATGATGGCAGGGAATGATGGCAGGGAATGTTGCAGGGAATGTTGGCAGGGAATGTTGGCAGGGAATGTTGCAGGGAATGATGGCAGGGAATGATGGCAGGGAATGATGGCAGGGAATGATGGCAGGGAATGTTGCAGGGAATGTTGCAGGGAATGATGGCAGGGAATGTTGGCAGGGAATGATGGCAGGGAATGTTGGCAGGGAATGATGGCAGGGAATGATGGCAGGGAATGTTGGCAGGGAATGTTGGCAGGGAATGTTGCAGGGAATGTTGGCAGGGAATGTTGCAGGGAATGATGGCAGGGAATGTTGGCAGGGAATGTTGGCAGGGAATGATGGCAGGGAATGTTGCAGGGAATGATGGCATGGAATGTTGGCAGGGAATGTTGGCAGGGAATGATGGCAGGGAATGTTGGCAGGGAATGTTGGCAGGGAATGATGGCAGGGAATGTTGCAGGGAATGATGGCAGGGAATGTTGCAGAGAATGATGGCATGGAATGTTGCAGGGAATGATGGCAGGGAATGTTGCAGGGAATGTTGCAGGGAATGATGGCAGGGAATGTTGGCAGGGAATGATGGCAGGGAATGATGGCAGGGAATGTTGCAGGGAATGTTGCAGGGAATGATGGCAGGGAATGTTGGCAGGGAATGATGGCAGGGAATGTTGGCAGGGAATGATGGCAGGGAATGATGGCAGGGAATGTTGGCAGGGAATGTTGGCAGGGAATGATGGCAGGGAATGTTGGCAGGGAATGTTGGCAGGGAATGATGGCAGGGAATGTTGGCAGGGAATGTTGGCAGGGAATGATGGCAGGGAATGATGGCAGGGAATGTTGGCAGGGAATGATGGCAGGGAATGTTGGCAGGGAATGTTGGCAGGGAATGATGGCAGGGAATGTTGGCAGGGAATGTTGGCAGGGAATGATGGCAGGGAATGATGGCAGGGAATGATGGCAGGGAATGTTGGCAGGGAATGATGGCATGGAATGATGGCAGGGAATGTTGGCAGGGAATGATGGCAGGGAATGATGGCAGGGAATGTTGCAGGGAATGATGGCAGGGAATGATGGCAGGGAATGTTGCAGGGAATGATGGCAGGGAATGATGGCAGGGAATGTTGGCAGGGAATGATGGCAGGGAATGATGGCAGGGAATGTTGCAGGGAATGATGGCAGGGAATGATGGCAGGGAATGTTGCAGGAAATGTTGCAGGGAATATTGGCAGGAAATGTTGCAGGGAATGTTGGCAGGGAATGTTGGCAGGGAATGATGGCAGGGAATGTTGGCAGGGAATGTTGGCAGGGAATGATGGCAGGGAATGTTGCAGGGAATGTTGGCAGGGAATGTTGGCAGGGAATGTTGCAGGGAATGTTGCAGGGAATGTTGCTGGGAACATTGCAGGGAATGTTGCAGGGAATGTTCTGTGGCTGAACCTGCTTTTCCCCTTTGTTTTCCAGGTGGACTTTGCCAATCGGGAGAGTCAGTTGGCATTTTATCATTCCATGGAGAAAACGGGTCAGGATATCAGAGACTTCTATGAAATGCTGGCAGAGAGGAGGTATCAGTGTCTTCATCAGCTTTTTATTCTTCCAGCTTCTTCTTAAACCTTCATCTTAAACCTTCTTACAATCATCATCATCACATCATCATCATCACCATCATCATCATCACCATCATCACCATCAAACATCATCTCGTTTCTTCAGGCCATAATTCTTAAACCACCACTTGGTTTTGTTCCTTTAACCTTATTTTTCTTACTTTTACTAACAACATTTCACCATTTTTTAAATACTTTTACCTTTTCACTGATTTTTTAGAAAAATTTAGGTCAGGCTTAACCTGTGCAGATTAAGGCAGGTGGGATCTCACACATCTGAATGTAGCTGCTTCCTTTAACTTTTTGTTCCTTTAACCTTATTTTTTTAAGTTTTACTGAAAACATTTCAGCACTTTTAAAATGTTATTTTTTACTTTTCACTGTTTTTTAAAACAGATTTAGGTCAGGCCTAAACTGTGCAGACTGAGACAGGCAGGATCTCACACATCCAAGTGTAGCTGGTTCCTTTAACCTTATTTTTTTAAGCATGTATTTCTTTAATCTTATTTTTTAAGTTTTACTGACAACATTTCAGCATTTTTAGTTGGTTTTTTTTTTTACCTTTTCATTATTTTTTTAAAATAAACTTAGGTCAGGCCTAAACTGTGCAGATTAAGGCAGGTGGGATCTCACACATATGAATGTAGCTGGTTCCTTTAACCTTATTTTTTTAAGTATTTTTAATCTTATTTTTTAAGTTTTACTGACAACATTTCAGCCTTTTTAATTTTTTTTTTACCTTTTCATTATTTTTTTAAAATGAACTTAGGTCAGGCCTAAACTGTGCAGATTAAGACAGGTGGGATCTCACACATATGAATGTAGCTGGTTCCTTTAAGTTTGAGTTTCTTAAACCTTAGTTTTGAAATTTTACTAACAACAGTTCAGCATTTTCTTTACCTTTTTGCAATTTTTTTTTAAAGCAGATTTAGGTCAGGCCTAAACTGTGCAGGTTAAGGCAGGTGGGATCTCACACATCCAAGTGTAGCTGCTTCCTTTAACCTTCTTTCTATGTGTTTCTTTAATCTTATTTTTTAAGTTTTACTGACAACATTTCAGCCTTTTTAAAATTTTTTTTTTTTTCACTATTTTTTGAAACAGATTTAGGTCAGGCCTAAACTGTGCAGATTAAGGCAGGCAGGATCTCACACATCCAAGTGTGGCTGGTTCCTTTAACCTTATTTTTTTAAGTATTTTTAATCTTATTTTTTAAGTTTTACTGACAACATTTCAGCATTTTTAGTTGTTTTTTTTTTTTTACCTTTTCATTATTTTTTTAAAATAAACTTAGGTCAGGCCTAAACTGTGCAGATTAAGGCAAGCAGGATCTCACACATCCAGTGTATCTGGTTCCTTTAACCTTCTTTCTATGTGTTTCTTTAATCTTATTTTTTAAGTTTTACTGACAATATTTTAGCATTTTTTATTTTTTACTTTTTCACTATTTTTTGAAACAGATTTAGGTCAGGCCTAAACTGTGCAGATTAAGGCAGGCAGGATCTCACACATTCAGTGTAGCTGCTTCCTTTAACCTGACTTTTTAAGTTTTATTAATAACAATATTTCAGCATTTTTCACTATTTTATTAATGCAGATTTAGGTCAGGCCTAAACTGATTCTGAGACAGGCAGATCTCACACATCCATGTGGCTGGTTCCTGGCTGGTTCCTGGTTGGTTCCTGGTTGGTTCCTGGCTGGTTCCTGGCTGGTTCATGGCTGGTTCCTGGCTGGTTCCTGGCTGGTTCATGGCTGGTTCCTGGCCGGTTCCTGACTGGTTCCTGGCCGGTTCCTGGCCGGTTCCTGGCCAGTTCCTGACTGGTTCCTGACTGGTTGCTGGCTGGTTCCTGGCAGGTTCCTGGCCGGTTCCTGGCTGGTTCCTGACTGGTTGCTGGCTGGTTCCTGGCAGGTTCCTGGCCGGTTCCTGGCTGGTTCCTGACTGGTTCCTGGCTGGTTCCTGACTGGTTGCTGGCCGGTTCCTGACCGGTTCCTGGCCGGTTCCTGGCTGGTTCCTGGCCAGTTCCTGGCTGGTTCCTGGCCGGTTCCTGGCCAGTTCCTGGCCGGTTCCTGGCTGGTTCCTGGCTGGTTCCTGGCCGGTTCCTGGCCAGTTCCTGGCTGGTTCCTGACTGGTTCCTGGCCGGTTCCTGACCGGTTCCTGGCTGGTTCCTGGCCGGTTCCTGGCTGGTTCCTGGCTGGTTCCTGGCCTGTTCCTGGCCGGTTCCTGGCCGGTTCCTGGCTGGTTCCTGGCCAGTTCCTGGCTGGTTCCTGGCTGGTTCCTGCTCTCCTGCTGGGCTGGAGGTTCCAGTGTCTGTGGGATGGATCTGTGTTTTGGTGTCCGGTTTCTGTGCTGGGTCACCAGGACGGGGCTGGGGGTCCTTTGTCACCGCTGAGGAATGCAGAGAGCAGCTTATCTGCCTCAGAGCTCTGGCTGTGCTGGGGGTGTGAAACAGCCTGAGAAACTCGGGCAGAGCAGAACCTGCTCCTCCACCTGCCCCTGGGCAGCAGCTTAATCTGTTGCCTTGAGATAAGAGGAGAACAACAGCGAGGCTGTTTTTATTTTGGGTTTTTTTGACAGTGTGCTGTGTCGCTGCCCCTCAGCAGCAGCTTAATCTGTTACCTTGAGAAAAGAAGAAAACAGGAGGCTGCATTTTTATTTTGTTCTTTTTTTTTCTGACAGCAGCTGGAACCACAGTGCTCATTTTGTCCCTGCAGACCTGGCACAGAAACACTCCACATTTTGGGGCTTTTGTCCTCCACTGACTGAAAGAAACCTCTGTGTTTATTTGCCTTCCTTGTCAGGGCTCTGCAGTGCCCAGGACTCAGCCCAGCTGGTGCTACCTGGGGGCTACACAAGCCCAGTCTGCTCTTACAGCCAAGTGACACAGTGCAAAATGACCAGATTTAGAAGTGAGAAAGGCTTGGAAATTCAGGATTTACATAATGGAAATACAAGTGTGCCTTGCCCAGTCTTTGCCAGATGTTGGGATGTGCCAGCAATGAGCAGTTCCTTGGAAGTAGGTGGGATTCAGGCAAGAGAAGTGTGTTATTGGGTGGGTTTTAGCACACAGGAGGCAGGTGGGGTGGTCACAATTCTGAGCAGAAGGTTTATTTTACACATTAATCTGGATTTTCCCTTTGTGTCACTCTGCTCATAGTCACTGTGAGATCCTTGGGAATACAAACTGAAATGAGCTCTGCAGTGACTCTTGTAATTCTGCAGCTTCTGGTGGCCCTCACACTCCTCCTTGCAGTGATGCCGAGATTTCCACAAACCTCCTCTCAGGGTTGTAGTTAAATAGGATCCAAATGGAAAAAAAAACACTAAAAACCAGACAAAATCCCTGATGAATATTTTTAGCTTCACAGCTGCCTCTCACCACATCCCACTTCTCCTGCAGGGTGTGGTTTCTGTTTTCTGTGTTTTGCTGCTTTTTTGATTTTGTGTTTCTTAAAAGGTGGGAGCTGCCAGTTTTTAGCCCAAAACGTAACCTGTGAAGCCAAATAATCCTTTGTGGAATCCCAGAATCCCTGAGGTTGGCAAAGCCCTCCCAGACCCTGGAGCCCACCCTGTGCCCGATGCGCACCTTGGCAAAGCCCTCCCAGCCCCTGGAGCCCACCCTGTGCCCAATGCCCACCCTGGCAAAGCCCTCTGAGCCCCCGGAGCCCACCCTGTGCCCAATGCCCACCCTGGCAAAGCCCTCCCAGTCCATGGAGCCCACCCTGTGCCCGATGCCCACCTTGTCCCCCAGCCCAGAGCTCTGAGAGCCATGGCCAGTCCTGCCTTGGGCACCTCCAGGGCTGGACACTCCAACCCTCCCTGGGCAGCCCCTGCCAGTGCCTGCCCACCCTTTCCATGCAGCAATTCCTGCTGCTGTGCCCCCTGCCCACCCTTTCCAGGCAGAAATTCCTGCTGCTGTGCCCCCTGCCCATCCTTTCCAGGCAGCAATTCCTGCTGCTGTGCCCTCTGCCCACCCTTTCCAGGCAGCAATTCCTGCTGCTGTGCCCCCTGCCCACCCTTTCCAGGCAGCAATTCCTGCTGCTGTGCCCCCTGCCCCTGTCCTGGCCCAGCCTGAGGCCGTGCCCTCTTGTCCTGTCACTACTTGGGGGTAGAGCCCGACCCCCCCCCCCGGCTGCAGAGTGTGCAAAACCCTCTGGAATGGTGGAGGGTTTGGAGCTCCAGCTTTGTGCCACCTCCCTGCCATGTTCAGTGTTATAAATGACCTATTTTTGCCCTTTGGAGGTATCAAGATAACAACATTAATTGCTTGACTTGCTTTGCTGAATGAATTCACCTGACCTCATAAACAACCTGATATTTGTTGACTCGGGTTTACTGTAAATAGGTAATGCCAGCAAGTCACATGCAGCCAGAGAGCTAATTTTGGAATGAAGGGATCACTTACAGGGCTTAGGACCTTTAAAGAAATCTTGCTACCACTTTACTGCTTAGTAAGGCAGAGATTCCACCACTGAATTTTGATTTCACTCAGGTTTTCAGAGGTGGATCTCGGGTTCTGGAGATGGGGCTTCTTCACCCTGCCAGCCCCTGCATGAGTTGGTTTTTTTACCTTTGTTTCATGCAAGGTTTGAATTAGACCAAAATGAAGGAGTGAGTGTGGTGAAACAACACTGGGGGAGAGCTGTTATTAAATAACCAATTGGCTACTTTTGGTATTTGATCAGTTAACAAATTGTTTGGTCCACTGTGCAGGAGAGGGTGGACAAGGAGAAGTGCTTGGTGAGGAAGATAAAACTGGAAAAAGTAGAAAAGGAGGAAACAGGTTCATTGCCAGATTTCTGTGTGCAGCTGCCTGGATGCACATGGGGAGATAAGATCATAAAATGATTCCCTTACATGTGGATGTGACACTTGAGGTCGTGGTTTAATGGTGGACGTGGTGGTAGTGCTGGGTTGGTGGGTGATCTTAAAGCTCTTTTCCAGCCCTAATGATTCCATGATCTTTAAGGTCCCTTCCAACCCAAACCCCTCTTTCACTGTGTACAGACAGTGATAGACAGTCCATTGGTTGAGAAGGAGAACTAGAATCTGTTTATTCTTCTATTTAGCAGAGACGAGCGAAGAGGATCCTACGAATACGCCCCTGACCGTACTTACTACGAGACTGTTCGGACCCCGGGGACGTATCCCGAGGATCCTCGGCGAGAGTACCCGGCCCGGGGCAGGGAATTCTACGCCGAGTGGGATCCCTACCAAGGAGACTACTACGACCCACGATACTACGACGACCCGCGCGAGTACAGGGACTACCGGGGCGATCCCTACGAGCAGGACATCAGGGAGTACAGTTACAGGCAACGGGAGAGAGAGAGGGAGAGGGAACGGTTCGAGTCCGACCGCGACCGAGACCACGAGCGGAGGCCGATCGAGCGCAGCCAGAGCCCGACGCACTCGCGGCGCCCGCAGAGCCCCGGCGCGTCCCCGTCGCAGTCGGAGCGGCTGCAGAGCGACTCGGAGAGGAGGATTTACAGCCGGTCGTCGGATCGCAGCGGCAGCTGCAGCTCCCTGTCCCCCCCGCGGTACGACAAGCTGGACAAGGCCCGCGTGGAGCGATACGCCAAGAACGAGAAGGCGGAGAAGGAGCGCGTGTTCGAGCAGGAGAGGGTGGACAAGGAGAAGCGCTTGGTGAGGAAGGAGAAGCCGGAGAAAATTGAAAAGGAGAAGACGGAAAAGCAAAAACGGAAAGCAAAAATCCATTCGCCCAGCTCCCAGTCCTCGGAAACGGATCAGGAGAACGAGAGGGAGCCCAGCCCGGAGAAACTGAAGGGCAACAGTAAACAGAGCAAAGAGAGGGGTGACAAAGAAGGGACAGCGAAAAACCGCCTGGAACTGATGCCCTGCGTTGTGCTGACCCGCGTGAAGGAAAAGGAGGGGAAGGTTCTCGATCAGCCCACGCTGGAGAAACTGAGAGCAAAGCTGGATAATGACACTCTGAAATCCCCACTGCTCGAACAGAAGACCCAGACGTCTCAGGCTGAGCAGGCCAAGTCTGAGCAGTCTAAACTGGAACCTGTCAGAACCAAGGTACAGAAGGAGAAAGCCCTCGCCAGTCACATAGAAGTGGTGGATAAGGAGGGAAAAATGAAACCCAAAAAGCACTTGAAGACGGAGCAAACTTCCGAGGGGGCCAACGCGGTTGATTTAGACAAATTGGAGGCTCGTAAAAGGCGTTTTGCTGATGCGAATCCGAAGCCTGACAGGCAGAAGCTGGATGTGAAGCGGAGCAGCCAGGATGAGGAGGACGCACGGGTGGTTCTGAAAAAGCAGCTCGATCCAACGGCGTCATCCAGGGAAACGCCGATGTTAAGGGAAGGAGAGTTGGAGAGGAAGCCCCTGAGGAAGGAGATGCTTAAAAGGGAATCTAAAAAGCTCAAACTGGAAAGACTTATTCCTGTTACTAGTCCCAAAGAAATTCAGGACACTCTTAATGTTGGTGGGGTTGGCATGCGCCCCACCCTGGATCTGCAGGCGAGGCTGATGGAGGCACCTGATGAACCCGTGGAAGTTCAGGAACTCTCTACTAAAAAACTGAACCCGGTGAAACCCCAACACAAACAGGTCCAGCTGCTGGATGAGCAGGGAACGGAGAGAGAGGACACAAGGAAGAACTACTCTGGTCTTCCTGAAGAAACACCTGACCATAAACTCGGCCAAGAGAAAGCTCAGTCAGCTGACACGGAGGAGAAGATCGGCATCGACATCGACCACACGCAGAGCTACCGGAAACAAATGGAGCAAAGTCGCAGGTTGAAACAGCAGCTGGAAATGGAGATCGCCAAGTCGGAGAAGTTCGGCAGCCCAAAGAAAGATGTGGATGAGTATGAGAGGCGGAGCCTGGTCCACGAGGTGGGAAAACCTCCACAAGACGTCACCGATGACTCTCCGCCGAGTAAAAAGAAAAAGACTGACCAGTTTGACTTTGAAATTAGCACTAAAAGAGAAAGGAATTATAGAAGTTCTCGTCAGGTGAGTGAGGACTCAGAAAGGATGTCCTGTTCCCCGAGCATCAGACACTTCCCATTCCATGAGGATGACGACACACTCGATTCTCCAAGGCCAATGCTGTTAAAGGAAACCAAAGAGTCACCTAAAATAGAAGAAAAGGGTCTTTCATATTCCAACATGACTGTCAGGGAGGACTCGCTGAAATTCAATCCCTATGATTCCAGTAGAAGGGAGCAGATGGCGGAAATGGCTAAAATAAAGCTCTCGGTGCTGAGTTCTGAGGAAGACTCGAGCAGGTGGGAAGCCCAGGTGAAACAGGAGCCTGGGAGAGTCGACATCAGCTTTCCAAGCAGCATCGTCAAAAGAGACAGCATCCGGAAACGGTCCGTGCGGGACCTGGAGCCCGGGGAGGTGCCTTCGGATTCGGATGATGATGGCGAAAACAAGCCCCACTCCCCAAAAGCCTCATCCTTGTTAGAGAGTTCCAGGTTGTCTTTTTTATTAAGGGACAGAGAAGAGAAGTTACGTGAAAGAGAGGAAAGACTGTCCAGTTCCTTAGAAAGAAACAAATTCTACTCTTTTGCATTGGACAAGACAATCACACCTGACACAAAGGCCTTGCTAGAAAGAGCAAAATCCCTCTCTTCCTCCAGAGAGGAAAACTGGTCCTTTCTAGACTGGGATTCAAGATTTGCTAGTTTTAGAAACAATAAAGACAAAGAGAAGGTTGACTCAGCTCCACGACCTATTCCATCTTGGTACATGAAAAAGAAAAAAATCAGAACCGATTCCGAAGGCGGAAAACTGGATGATAAGAAAGAAGATCATAAAGAGGAGGAACAAGAGCGGCAGGAACTGTTTGCCTCTCGGTTTTTGCACAGTTCCATCTTCGAGCAGGACTCCAAGCGCCTGCAGCATTTAGAGAGGAAGGATGATGATCTGGATTTCATCTCTGGAAGGTTGTATGGCAGACAGTCTTCCTCCGACGGGACGAACAGCGCGGCTGATTTGGTGCAGGAGCCGGTGGTTCTCTTCCACAGCAGGTTTGTGGAGCTGACGCGAATGCAGCAGAAAGAAAAGGAGAAAGATCAGAAACCAAAGGAAGTGGAAAAGCAGGAGGATAAAGAAAACCGGCCCAAAACACCAGAAACAGTCCCTGATAGTAAAGAACCAGAACATAAAACTTCCTCAGCTGTGGGTCCCTCTTCGGTCACTGTCCTGCCGCAGGAACCGGCTCCGGTCGCTCCTGAGAAGGTGCTGAGCGAAAAGGTCCTGGTGGAACCGGCTTCTGTCAAAGAAGAGAAACCACCTGAAGCTGCTGCTGTAGCAGAGGAACAAAAACCTTTTCCTGAACTTACTGTTCCTGTCAAAATTGAACCTCCTGAGCAAACGGAACCTCCGCCGGTTGTGGAAGTGAGTAAAGAAGTTGTTGCTACGACCCTGACACCGGAGGAAGATGCTGTGGCAACAGAGCATCCTTCATACTTGGATACCAAACCTCCCACTCCTGGGGCTTCATTTTCCGATGCAGACATCAGTGTAGACCCAGAGCCTGAGGCTGCCCAGCTGCTTCCGCCTCCCCCCAAGCTAGTTCAGAAGTTGGATGAGGCTGTGGAACCCAAAGAGGAAAATCCTCCACCTTCTGCCAATGCCGATGCTGGTGTGAGTCAGAAGGTGGAGGCAGCTGCTGAGGTCCTGCCACCTGTTTCTGACAATGATATGGAAGTGGAACCTCCAGTGGTTGTAAAAGATAAGAAATCCTACAAGAGTAAGCGCTCCAAGACTCCTGTGCAGTCGGCGGCAGCCGCTGTCACAGAGAAGCCTGTGACGAGGAAGAGTGAAAGGATTGACCGTGAAAAACTGAAACGGTCGAGCTCTCCTCGTGGGGAGACCCAGAAACTTTCTGAACTGAAAGTGGAGGCAGAGAAGGTTTCAAGGAATGCTGCTAAATCCCCGAGTTCTGCTGCGGAGCCGGAAAACGTGGAGCCGAGCTTGCCCATAGGCCGGACCAGGCGTAGGAACGTGAGGTCGGTCTACGCTACCACGGGGGACAATGAAGGCCCATCTCCAGTGAAGGACTCCATGGAGGTCACTAGATCCACCAGGAAGAGAGGGGAAAAGGAACCCCAGGAAACGGTAACAACTGTTCCCACAACCCCCAGGAGGGGAAGACCTCCCAAAACCCGCCGTAAGCCAGAGGAGGACATCTCACCAATAAAGACTGAACCGGTACAGCAAGAGGTGGAGGAGGCTGAAAGTAAAGATGCTGTGGAAGCTCCGAAGCCTACAGAGGGCTGGAGATCTCCCAGATCCCAGAAGCTCACACATGGTCATTCATCAGCTGCTACCAGCCAACAGGGGAAGAAAGGGAAGAACGAACCAAAAGCTGATACTGCGGCTGAGTCCGAAGATGCTGCTGAGAGAAGCAGTCAGGAATTGAATGTTGGAGACAACAGCAATAAAGCTAAAGCTGCTGAGAAAGAGCCTGCAGTGAGCGAGCAGAAACGTGATCGGAAGGAACTGGATGTGGAGAAAAACCAGCTGGAAATCCCCACAGTTGAGATCGTTGAGAAGAAGCCAGTGCCTGAAAAGGTTACGAAATCCAAAAGGGGAAGGTACAAAAACACCAAAACCGTCGTCGATAAAGCGTCTGTGTGTCTCAAAAACGTGGAAATTCGGCTCAATGTGGATGAAGTCAAGGGTGCCTTGCGACCCGCGGAGGAGGAGGCAGAGCCTGTGGCGGTGTCGCCGCCCAAGATGAAGAGCCCCCCAAAAGAGGACATCTTGCCACCCCACTTTGCTAAGAATGAGGTAGAGGATTCATTCCCAGAAATGGAGAAGGAGGTGACGCGGGAGCCCAGGCAGTGCCCTGAGGCTGCCCAGCTGGCAAAGCAGATCGAGCTCGAGCAGGCGGTGGAGAACATTGCAAAGCTCACCGAGACTCCTCCGGCAATGGCTGCCTACAAAGAGCCCACGGCAGACGTGCCCGAGGTCCGTCAGGAGGAGGAGGCCGATAAACCCGCACACCAGGCGAGCGAAACGGAGCTGGCGGCAGCCATTGGCTCCATCATCAGTGACATTTCCGGGGAGATGGAAAGCTTCCCTGCACCCCCCACGTATCCCGCTGAATCGGAGGCCGAAATCCCCGCAGAGCCCTTGGTGTTGCCGTCACCTCGGGAGGAGATGGAGCCTGAGACAGATCAGGCAGTGAACAATATCCTGGAAACTGAGGCTGCCGTCGAGCCTGCGGTGCAGGCGGTGCCCGGCGCTGTGCCGCCGGCGTTGGACGCTGAGGGCAAGGAGTCCGAGGTGAGCTTCAGTGAGTCTTCCAACTCCGCACAGGAGGCCGAGACCCTGCAGGAGACTGAAGTGGCTCGGAAGGAAAAGGGCCGTCAGAAAACCTCTCGGCAGAGACGCAAGAAGAGCATGAGCAGGAAGGGCGATGTCACCGACGTCAACGCCTTCGAGCCAGAGAGGGTGCAGAGCAAGTCACCCCCTGCCAACGAGGTAAAGGCAAAACCTGAGGAGGCCTCAAAGGAGGAGAAGCAAATTAAGCCCCCAGTGTCCATGGAGCCAGTCACTTCCGACACCACCAAAGCTGCGGCCGCTGACGTCGTGGCTGTGCACGAGGCTGTGGCTGAGAGCAGCACCTCTCCAAAAGCGCCCGCCCCCGCCCCGGCTCCTCTGGACCTGGGCACCCCTCCAGTTCCCCTCGACGAGGGCAGTCAGAGCGGATTCAAGATACGGTCGCCCCTGGAGAACACTCCCATCACACCCCCGAGCGCCCCGAACGCAGCCCTGCCCGCCGTCCCCGTGGCCAAGCTGCCCACCCCAGTCCCCACCACCATCGTCCCCCTTCACTCCGGCACTGCCAAGGTGCCGGAGTGGATGGTCAGGCACGAGGAACCCCGTGCCCGTTCCACGCCCCCACCAGCTCTCCCGCCGGACACAAAGGCATCAGATATCGACACAAACTCCAGCACTTTGAGGAAGATACTCATGGAGCCCAAATACGTCTCAGCGACGAGCATAAGCTCCACACACGTGACAACAACGCACGCCGAGCCGGTGAGCGCGCCGTGCCTGGAGGAGGCACCTCTCCACCCCGCCGTGGAGGCCATCAAGCCGGTTTCCGAGGAGAAGCCGGCAGTTCCCGTCACCAATGCCTTGGATCCGCCGGTGGCTGAAGCGCCGGTGTTCAGTGAGAAGGAAAAGATCAGCACCGTGATTGCTCCCAAAGCCACTTCTGTCATCAGCAGGATGCCCCACAGCGTGGATCTGGAGGAGGCTCCCAGGATCACTCTGGTGAAACAAGCTCCCCAAACCCAGACCTGCCTTGTTAATGCTCCCTCACCGAAATTCAAGCAGAGGTCGAGCACAAATGATAACAGCAGGTTCCACCCGGGATCGATGTCCATTATCGAGGAGAGGCCTGTGGAGACTGGGTCCAGCCCAGGGCTGCGGGTGAACACCTCCGAAGGCGTCGTCCTCCTGAGTTACTCGGGGCAGAAGACGGAAGGCCCGCAGCGAATCAGCGCCAAGATCAGCCAGATTCCCCCAGCCAGCGCCGTGGACATCGAGTTCCAGCAGTCTGTGTCCAAGTCTCAGATTAAACAGGAGCCCATCACGCCATCTCAGCCGGCGCCCAAAAGCTCCCAGACCTCGGTGGGCTATGGGACTGTTTCCACCCACTCCTCGTTGGTGCTTGGAGCGCAGCCCTACAACACATCGCCCGTCATCTCCTCGGTGAAGCAGGAGCGCGCCGCGCTGGACAAGGCAGACGCGTCCCACCTCGCGGTGCAGGCTCCGGCATCGCAGCCTGGGAAGGTCCTCACGCAGACGGTCAACACTCCACCCGTACTGGTCCACAACCAGATGGTCGTGAACAAAAAACTGTCCGACCCGGCTGCTCTGAAGGTGGAGACCAAGACTCTGCAACCCTCCAACCTGAGTCCCGGAGTGAGTCCTCACCACCCTTCCCTCTCTGGGAAGATGCACTCGGAAGCAAACCACGTCAGCTCGGGACCCAGCACCCCGACCGACCGGGCCATCTCCCACCTGGGGGTCACCAAGCAGGAGCCGCACTCGCCGCGCACCAGCGGCCACTCGCCGTCGCCGTTCCCCCGCGCTTGCCATCCCGGCAGTACCTCGTCTCCGGCTCTGTCCAGCAGCACCCCGGTGATGCTGGCGCCGGGAATTCCCGTTCCTCAGTACATCTCCAGCATGCATCCCGAGCAATCCGTTATCATGCCCCCTCACAGCGTAACGCAGACTGTGTCCCTGGGCCACCTGTCCCAAGGTGAGGTGAGGATGAACACCCCTCCTCTCTCCGGCATCCCGTACGGCATCCGCCCGGAAGCGCTCCACTCGCCCCGCGCCGCTCTGCAGCCCCAGATGGAGATCAAACCCCAGCGCTCCAGCACGCCCCAGCCCGCTCCCATCCGGGACATCGTCATGCCCCCGCTGTCCTCGCAGCACCCCCCCGAGGAGGAGCTGCACTTCCACCACTCGGCCGTGTGCCGGGGCCCGGCGCCGGTGCAGTCGGACGTGCTGGTGATGCAGCCGGATTACCGCATGCACCCCGGCAGCATCCGGCTGGACCAGTACAACGTGCCGCGGGACGTCAGGATGATCATGCACCCGCACATGGCCGCCGTGGGCGAGCACCACTCGGAATCGCGGCAGTCCCGGACGCCCGAAGGCGCCGGGAAAACTCCCCCGGTCAGTAAGACCCCACAGCCCGGGAAAGAGACTCCCAAAGCCTCAGAAGGCAAGATGGCCCACTCTCCTCACAGCGAGGCGCGGCTGCTGAGCGTGCCCTCGGGCAGCCAGCTGCCCGGGCTGCCCCTGACGCAGCCCGTGGTGGTCCCACACGGCGTGCAGATCATGCATCCCGCCGGCAGCTCCTTCCACGACTACCGGTCCGTGTACGGCGACATGAGGAACTACCACACGGCACAGCTCGGGCACCCGCAGTTCCCCGGCGCCTCACCCATCGGGCTGCCCTCCCGGAGCATGACCCCCTCACAGGTGAGAAATGCTTTCTCCTTCTCCCTGGAGTCTGGAGCTCAGTTCTGTTTCAAATCTGGAGCTCAGTTCTGTCTTAAATCTGGAGCTCCGTTCTCCCTGGAGTCCGGAGTTCAGTTCCCCCTGGGATCTGGATCTCAGTTCTCCCTGGAGTCCGGAGTTCAGTTCCCCCTGGGATCTGGATCTCAGTTCTCCCTGGAGTCCGGAGTTCAGTTCCCCCTGGGATCTGGATCTCAGTTCTCCCTGGAGTCCAGAGTTCAGTTCCCCCTGGGATCTGGATCTGAGTTCTCCCTGGAATCTGGAGTTCAGTTCCCCCTGGGATCTGGATCTCAGTTCTCCCTGGAATCTGGAGTTCAGTTCCCCCTGGGATCTGGATCTCAATTCTCCCTGGAGTCTGGAGCTCAGTTCTCCCTGGAATCTGGAGTTCAGTTCCCTCTGGGATCTGGATCTCAGTTCTCCCTGAAATCTGGAGCTCAGTTGTCCCTGGGATCTGGAGCATTCTGAGCTAACTGCAGCCCTGGCACAGCTCTGTGTGGTCACAGGACCTTGCTTAGCTCTCTCTGGTTACTCTCCAGGCCCTGCCTAAGTTCACAGCACAAGAGGAGCTGGGTTTTTTATTGAAATGGGATTGGAATGCTGCTCAGAATCAGGAAGCTGAAACAACCCATTTCTGGGTCTCAAACCAGGAGGTGGGATGTTGAGGTGTCAGTTGGTTTGTGGGTCAGGCATCCTTGGATGGATGACAGGGCTAAGGATGGACTTGGAGCAGGATCCAGGGATTGGAGTTGCAGCTCAGGTAGACTTGGAATTTGGGGACTGGCTCAGGGACCGGCAGAGCAGGGTGGGTGCTGTTGGATGGAGACACATCTCCCCCAGGAATGTGATGGTGTCCTGGCAGCCTTATTGTTAAATTAACGAGATCTGATGCACCCCCAGCCTAAAACCTTTCCTTTTCCCCCTCTTGCTCTGCAGGGTCTGCCAGAGGGCGAGCACTCGCACCCCAGCCAGCCAGTCCGCAGCAAGACCCCGCAGATCCCGCAGGATGCCAAGGGCGCGGCGGCGGCGGGGCCGGAGCAGAGCCACCACCCCGCCGTCAACAGGCACGCGGCGCAGATGGACCCCCACGTGCACCTGCAGAGGGCACAGGGGGACTCGGGCCAGACCTCCTACCCCTCGCCCGTCGCCATCTCCGTCAAACAGGAGCTGCCGTCGCCGCACCAGCCCCCGGCGGTGCCCAAGCAGTCCATGTTCATCCCCAGCACGTCGGGGCCGCCCCTGAGCCGCCCCGAGCCCCAGGCCGGGCTCAAGCAGGAGCCGTCGCCTCACCCCGTGTCGCAGAGACCTGTGGACATGGTCCAGCTGCTGACAGTGAGTGTCCATCCCTCGCCTTCTCCCGGTCCAGGGAGGAGTCACCGGGTTCCGTGTCTCACCTGTGGCACCAAACCTGACCTTGCTTGCCTTGAATGCTTCAGGTCGTCCATCATCTGACTGGGTTGGGGCTGTTCTGTCCCCACTGGGTTTTACACGTGGTCGCTGTTCCAAGTCGGTTTTAGAGTCAGCTGTTTCCTGGAAAAGTTTTCCTGGGCAGGGAAGAGTGGTGGTGGATTTAATTTGATTAACACTCTTCCAAGCCTAGAAAGTGAGGAAGAGGAGGGAGATAGGAACAGGCACTGATGGGGAACCACCAGGGGTTGTGTCCAGCACTAAATGTCTCCTGTATAACCTCCAGCAACTCTTCCCTTGTTATTTCTCAATTTTTCCATTTGTAAAAGAGAAAACAGCATTTGGCAACAGCCTCGTGCTGGGTGGGAGGCTGAGGGATTGGGATGATGGGATCCACCCAGGCGGCTTGGCCAGCTGGAAGGAAAGGGGCTGAATTCCTGATTTAGCAGGATTTAAACCAAGCCTGGTGTGTAGGGAAATGATCAGGTGTTACATGAAGCTCCAATGGAAGTATCGGAGGCAGCAGAGCAGCTTAAACGGCATTTTGGATCCCCCTCTCCTTCCTTTGTGTGTAACACTCCTCTCCCTCCCTTCCCAGAAATACCCCATTGTCTGGCAGGGCCTCTTGGCTCTCAAGAACGACACGGCCGCTGTCCAGCTCCACTTTGTCTCTGGGAACAACGTCCTGGCTCACCGGTCGCTGCCGGCGCCGGAGGGGGGGCCCCCCCTGAGGATCGCGCAGCGAATGCGGCTCGAGGCCTCCCAGCTCGAGGGCGTCGCTCGGAGGATGATGGTGAGGGTGGGAACGGGGCAGGGGGTGCTGGGGAACGGCTGATGCCCGAGTGCTGGGGACTGGGTGGGTCTCAGCAGCTGCAGGACTGAAACCCACCAGTTCTACCACAGAATTCGGCTGCTGGCAACGTGTTTTCCCCACCCAGAGGGTGGTGGGCACTGCCCAGGCTCCTCAGGGCAGTGGGCACAGCCCCAAGGCCGCCAGAGCTCCAGGAGGGTTTGGATGATCCTTTGGGGCACAGGATGTCACTCTTGAGGATGGTTCCTCTGCAGGGTCAGGAGTTGGACTTGGTGACCTTTCTGGTACCTTCCAACTCAGCATGTTCTGGGATCTCAGGAGGATTAGGTTGGATCTCAGGGAAAGACTCTTCCCCCAGAGGATGGTGGGCACTGCCCAGGCTCCCCAGGGCAGTGGGCACAGCCCCAAAGCCACCAGAGCTCCAGGAGGGTTTGGATGTTCTCCAAGCATAAGGTGGGACACCTGGGTATGGTTCCTCTGCAGGGTCAGGAGTTGGACTTGGTGACCTTTCTGGTACCTTCCAACTCAGCATGTTCTGGGATCTCAAGCTGTGCCAGGAGGGTTGGGCTGGATCTCAGGGGAAGGTCCTTCCCCCAGAGGATGGTGGGCACTGACCAGGCTCCCCAGGACAGTGGGCACAGCCCTTGAGGCTGCCAGAGCTCCAGGAGGCTTTGGGCAACACTCAGGGACAGGGTGGGATTGTTGGGGTGTCTGTGCAGGACCAGGGGTGGGACTGGATGGTCCTTGTGGGTCCCTCCCAGCTCAGGATATTCCAGGATTCTATTTTGGGATTCTGGGAATAGCACTGGGATTCCTTCATCCTGGAGGGTGTGTAACTGATTGCAAGTGATGAGCAATTGCTCTTGCTTTGCATTCATGGAAAAGGGAATGGTGAAGTTTGGAAACCTTTGAAGTCACCCATCCCTCAGCCCTGGGACAAATTCCTGCTGGCTCCAGTGTGTCTGAGGAAGGTGGAACGTGGAGTTCAGCTGGCTGTGGAGATCTATTTTCAGTGCTTTTCACCCTCTCCTGGGCTGGCCCTGTGTTGAAATCACAGAACCCCAGAATGATTTGGGGTGGAAGAGCCCTCAAAGCCCACCCAGTCCCACCCCTACCATGGGCAGGGACACCTCCCACTGTCCTCCAAGTCCTGTCCAGCCTGGCCTTGGACACTCCCAGGGCTGGGGCATCCACAGCTGCTCTGGGCAACAAATTGCAACATCAGGGACTTTAAAGGAAGGATTTTCCCCCCTGGATAATGGATGTATGGCAGGAAGACACCTGTCCCTCCACCATTTAACCTCCCACGTGTCCTTCCCTGGCAGGTGGAGAGTGACTACTGCCTGCTGCTGGCCCTGCCCTGCGGCCGCGACCAGGAGGACGTGGTCAGTCAGACCGAGTCGCTCAAGGCTGCCTTCATCAGTTACCTGCAGGCCAAGCAGGCTGCAGGGATCATCAACGTCCCCAACCCCGGCTCCAACCAGGTACGGCCCCACAGACCCCGGGAGCACCAGGGATTGGCCAAAGAAATCCTGGGAGCACCAGGGACTGGCCAAAGAAATCCTGGGAGCACCAGGTATTGGCCAAACAAGCCCAGGGAGCACCAGGGATTGGCCAAAGAAATCCTGGGAGCACCAGGGATTGGCCAAACCAATCCTGGGAGAACCAGGGACTGGCCAAAGAAATCCTGGGAACACCAGGGATTGGCCAGAGAAATCCTGGGAGCACCAGGGATTGGCCAAACCAATCCTGGGAGCACCAGGGATTGGCCAAAGAAATCCTGGGAGCACCAGGGATTGGCCAAACCAATCCTGGGAGAACCAGGGATTGATTGACCAAACCAACCCTGGGAGCACCAGGGATTGGCCAAAGAAATCCTGGGAGCACCAGGGATTGATTGACCAAACCAACCCCGGGAGCACCAGGGATTGGCCAAAGAAATCCTGGGAGCACCAGGGATTGATTGACCAAACCAACCCCGGGAGCACCAGGGATTGGCCAAAGAAATCCTGGGAGCACCAGGGATTGATTGACCAAACCAACCCCGGGAGCACCAGGGATTGGCCAAAGAAATCCTGGGAGCACCAGGGATTGGCCAAAGAAATCCTGGGAACACCAGGGATTGGCCAAACCAATCCTGGGAGAACCAGGGACTGGCCAAAGAAATCCTGGGAGCACCAGGGATTGGCCAGAGAAATCCTGGGAGCACCAGGGATTGATTGACCAAACCAAATCCAGGAGCACCAGGGATTGGCCAAAGAAATCCTGGGAGCACCAGGGATTGATTGACCAAACCAACCCCGGGAGCACCAGGGATTGGCCAAAGAAATCCTGGGAGCACCAGGGATTGATTGACCAAACCAACCCCGGGAGCACCAGGGATTGGCCAAAGAAATCCTGGGAGCACCAGGGATTGATTGACCAAACCAACCCCGGGAGCACCAGGGATTGATTGACCAAACCAACCCCGGGAGCACCAGGGATTGGCCAAAGAAATCCTGGGAGCACCAGGGATTGATTGACCAAACCAACCCCGGGAGCACCAGGGATTGGCCAAAGAAATCCTGGGAGCACCAGGGATTGATTGACCAAACCAACCCCGGGAGCACCAGGGATTGGCCAAAGAAATCCTGGGAGCACCAGGGATTGATTGACCAAACCAACCCCGGGAGCACCAGGGATTGATTGACCAAAGAAACCCCGGGAGCACCAGGAACTGACCAAACCAACCCTGGCAGCACCAGGGATTGACCAAACCAACCCTGGGGGCACCAGGGATTGACCAAACCAACCCTGGGAGTACCAGAGATTCATTGGCCAAACCAACCCTGGGAGTACCAGGGATTGGCCAAACCAAACCTGAGAGTGCCAGGGATTGACCAAACCAACCCTGGGAACACCAGGGATTGATTGGCCAAACCAACCCTGGGAGTACCAGAGATAGATAGATCAAACCAACCCTGGGAACACCAGGGATTGATAGACCAAACCAACCCTGGGAGCACCAGGGACTGATTGACCAAACCAATCCCAGGAGCACCAGGCACTGACCACACCAGCCATGGCAGGGTGTGTGTCCTTCACCAGCAGCTTTGCTTGGGCTTCTGCTCCAGCTGCCTGTTCTTAGTGGTGAAACAGCCCCTGTCAGATCCCCAACCAAACACATCGATGGATTGATAAAATCACTGAAAACCAGCCCCAAAAAACCACCCAAATATGTGTTTGGTTTGTTCCCAGCCCAACACCTTGGGATGAAACCCATTGGTCTGTTCCCAGACCAACACCTTGGGATGAAACCCATTGGTCTGTTCCCAGATCCAGAGCTGGAGATGAAACCCATTGGTCTGTTCCCAGCCCAACACCTTGGGATGAAACCCATTGGTCTGTTCCCAGATCCAGAGCTGGAGATGAAACCCTTTGGTCTGTTCCCAGCCCAACACCTTGGGATGAAACTCAACCCAACCCATTTCCCACCTCTCCATCTCCAAAGCAGAGTCCCCGTTTCTTCCCCACATCCTGATTTTTCCTGGACACCCAGTGTTTTCTTGGGAAACACATTTGGGTTGGGTGCTGTGGAGTGTTTGTTCCAGGTGTGTTGCTGGTCACAGAATCCAATTTAACCCGTGGGTGTCATTTAATTCTGGGTGTGAAGAACCCAGAATGAGCTGTCAGTGCTCAGAGCAACCACTGGAATGAGAATTAATGGGAATTTCCCCCCCTTTCCCAGTCAAACCAACCATCTCCCACATCCCATGTGTGCCTTCTATTTTCTACAAAACCAAGGGGAAAAAAAAGCCAGTTTTTAAAAGATTTCTCAGCCTGGGTTGTGTCTGATCCTGGTTTTTGCCTCCCCACAGCCTGCCTACGTTCTGCAGATCTTCCCACCCTGTGAGTTCTCGGAGAGCCACCTGTCCCGCCTCGCCCCCGACCTCCTGGCCAGCATCTCCAACATCTCCCCTCACCTCATGATCGTCATCGCCTCCGTATGAGCTGGTTACCACTCACTGACTTTTGATTGCTTTCAGTTTTTTTTTATTTTTTATTTTTGAATTTTTAATTTTTTTTTTTTTCCAAGGCCCTGCAGCAAAAAAAAAAAAAAAAAAAAAAAAAAAATTACACACACACAAAAAAAAAAAAAATAAAAAGCCCACAAAAAAAAAAATATTAATTTTCAAATCAAACTAAATCAAAAGAAGGAGAGAAGGTTTGTGAAACAAGAAAAATGCTGCCAGAAACCTCCTGCCCGACCGGCCTCGATCAAACTGTATGTTTACATGTTGCTTTAGCTTATGGACAACTGATGCACTCAGCAGGTGGACTGGGCTTGGGCTCCTGTGCCTCCTTTTTGGGGAAAAATACAGAAAAAAAAAACCCACAAAAAGAAAAAAAACTCAGAAAAAAAAAAAAGAGAGAGAGAGAGAGAGAGAGAGAAAGAAAAGGATGGCTTATTTTTTTTAACAAAAAAAAAAGGAAAAAAAATGAAAAAAGAACCTGAACTGCCTTTGCACTAAATTAGTGACTCGGACTTTGCACAGTTGGAGACGCTGTGACCTTCTGGATGTCTTGACACACATGGGACTGCGTGGACCTTCCACAGGGACTCTGCTGACATTTGTGGGTCAAGGAGCATTTCACACAGGCATTTTTTATTTTATTGGTTGTTTCATTGGTTGTTTTTTTTCTTTTTTTTTTTTGTTTTTTTGTTTTGTTTTTTTTTCCTTTCGGGGTTATTTTATCCGGATGTTGAACCTTCCTCTTCCTCCACCTGCCCCTGCTGCAGCCTCTTCTCTTCATCTGGGATGTACAGTTTACACTGAAAAAAGCAAGAAAATACAAAGCAAACAGAGAAATACAAACACAAAAGGGAGAGCTTTTTTTTTTTCCTTCCCGGTGGGATATGCAGAACTCAGTGGGTGTGTGTATATATAAATATATATATAATATATATAAATATATATAATACTGACTTTAAAAAAAAAAAAGAAAAAAAAATCAAATCCCCACAACATACATTTTTTTTTAATCTGTGCCAAAAATGTGTTTTCAGAGAAAAAAAAAAAAATCTTATTTTCATACTCAGACTTTGTATTGTCACTCATTTGTAAGTGCCGCTTCATTTAAACATCCCCTCGTCTCATCAGCTGTGGAAGTGTTATACACTTGTACAAAGACTGCCCGGCCCTCGCCTCCCCTGACACTTAATTAATTTATGGAACTTGGTTTTTGGTTTTTTTTTTGTTTGTTTTTTTTGGTTTATTTTGGTTTCCTTTTTTTTTTTTTTTTTTCCTCAGCGCAGTTTTGTTTTGTGTGTCCATTGGATTACGAACTTTATTAAAAAATACAAAACATTTCTGCGCCCTGACCTCGTCCCTCGGCTGGCTGGGAGTGGGGAGAGGGAAAAAGGGAGGTCTGGGGGGCTCCTGGGAGGGGTCACCCCTTTTCCTCTTCAGGAAAAAAAAGATTATTTTATCAGACTGAGCCAAATCTCTCTTTGTTTCCCTTAATGTGTTATTTTAAATAACTGAAAACAAAAATCTCAGGGTTTTCTCCCACTTTGAATCTCACTCTTAACTCCTTACCCAGAATTAACTCTGAATTTTTGATGTTCATCAGCCTTTCAGAAACAGGAGTCAGACTTGGTATTTTTCACTGGATTTCCACCCAAACCCTGCCGGGTCCCCCCACACCCCTCAGTTAATCAGTGCTGGTGCAGATGGGCTGAAATCAAGCAGGTATGGTGAAAAAGGAGATTTAGGAGGGGATTTGGGGTGTGGACCCCAAAAACTGGGGGAGATGCTCCCCCTGCCCCCTCCAGGCCCGTGGCAGGGGGTGGGAGGCAGAGCAGAGCCTGTTTTGGGGTTAAAAGGGGGCAAAAAGAGGCTGTTGGTGCCCTGGGGTGGAGGTGGGTGCTGGGACACCCCCAGTCCCAGGGTCAGGCCTTGGACATCCCCCTTTGCCCCACAGAGGGGATGGACACACGGACACAGATGGGGCATGGACAGATGGACACGTGGATTGTCAGGGCAAGGGGTAAAGGGCCTGTCCCTGCTGGTTTTGAGTGGGGCCTTTGGGGCAAAAAGGGCATTTTTGGGGGCAGTTCTGGGGTGGGTGTTGAGTGAGCCCCTGTTTGTGTGTCTGAGACTGTGCAGTGTCCGTGTGTCCGGCTGGGCTGGGGCTGTCTGTCCACCCAAAGCACTGGGGCACCCATGGATGGATGGATGGAGGGAGGCAGGGAGGGAGGGGTGGGTGGGTGGGTGGATGGATGGATGGAGGGAGGGAGGGAGGGAGGGATGGGTGGGTGGGTGGGTGGGTGGGTGGATGGATGGATGGATGGATGGACGGACGGACGGATGGATGGATGGATGGATGGATGGATGGATGGACGGACGGACGGATGGACGGACGGATGGATGGATGGATGGATGGATGGATGGAGGGACGGACGGACGGATGGATGGGTGGGTGGGTGGATGGATGGATGGGTGGATGGAGGGATGGGTGGGTGGGTGGATGGATGGGCAGATGGAGGGACGGATGGAGGGATGAAGGGATGGATGGATGGATGGATGGATGGATGGATGGATGGATGGATGGATGGACGGACGGACGGACGGACGGACGGATGGATGGATGGATGGATGGATGGATGGATGGATGGATGGAGGGATGGATGGGTGGGTGGATGGATGGGCAGATGGAGGGACGGATGGAGGGATGGATGAATGGATGGATGGATGGATGGATGGATGGATGGATGGATGGATGGATGGATGGATGGACGGACATCCAACTGGACAAACATGTATGTCCATCTGGACATGCTCATGCCCAGCCAGGCCCTCCCTCTGTCCCTCCCTCTACCCACAGCCATAAATGCTCAAAAAATGGATTTTTCACCCCAAAGGCCCCTCCAGAAAACCAGTGGTTTCACACTCTTGCCCCCCTCCCATCCCCCTATCCCAGTGTCTGTCTGTCCAAGCCCCGTCCCTCTGTCCATCTCCCACCCCAGGGCACCAGGAAGGGTCTGGTCCAATCCCAACTCCAATAAACGGACAGTGGGGTGGGGCAAGGATGTGAAATTGTTGGTTTTCCAGAGGGGCCTTTTGGGGCAAAAAAAAGTGCATTTTTGGGGCATTTATGCTGGTGGGTGGAGGAGGGGAGTGTCCAACCAGGCAGGAACTTGTCCATCTGTCCAGGTGGACATCCAAGTGTCTGTGTGTCCAGTGAACGTACAAGTGTCCGTTGTTCTGACTGGATGGACAAATATCCATCTGTCCAGCTGCACATGGGACAGTCCTTGTGTTTGTCTGGATACTCCCCCACCCCGTGTGCAGCTGCTGGACGTATGGACAGTTCTGTGTCCAGCTGCCGGACACACGGACGGTTCCATGTCCAGCTGGACACACAGACAGTTCCATGTCCAGCTGCCAGACACACGGACAGTTCCATGTCCAGCTGGACACACAGACAGTTCCATGTCCAGCTGCCGGACACACGGACAGTTCCATGTCCAGCTGGACACACGGACAGTTCCATGTCCAGCTGCTGGACACACGGACAGTTCCATGTCCAGCTGAACACACAGTTCCAATTCCAGCTGCCGGACACACGGACAGTTCCATGTCCAGCTGGACACACAGACAGTTCCGTGTCCAGTTGTCGGACACACGGACGGTTCCATGTCCAGCTGCCGGACACACAGACAGTTCCGTGGTCAGCTGGACACACAGAGAGGTTCACACCCAGCTGGACTCACAGGTGGCTGCACATCCAGACACATGGACAGATGGACAGATGGACAATCCGCCTGGAGGTACAGATGATGCCTCGGCCATCTGGACACACGGACAGTTGTAGACCCAGCTGGACACACAGACAGGTCTCCATCCCTTGGTCATGTGGATGGCTGCACGTCCAGTGGGACTTACAGATGGGCGTGTGGGTGGATGCACGGACAGATGGACAGCCAGCCAGACACACGGACAGGGGCCTGTCCAGCCAGATGAATGGATGGGTGCATGGACAGACAGACACAGGGACAGTTGCACACCCAGGTGTGTGGATGGTTGGACATGGAGCTGGACAGATGGGGACATTCAGTTGGAAAGGGGAATGGCTGTGCTGACAGACGGACACATGGATGGACACACGGACAGTCACATATCCAGCTGGACAGATGGTTGTACATCTGGCTGGACACACGGACACTTGGATGTGCAGCTGGACAGACAGACACCTGCCCACCTGGACCACCCCCCCCTCCTCCACACATGGGTATAAATGACCCAAAAATGACCTTTTTGCCCCAAAGGCCCCCCCAGAAAACCGGCAGTTTCCCACCCCCACCCCCTCACAGCCCTTGGTCGGGCCCTTCACCCCCCCCAGCACTGTCCGTGTGTCTGTCCATGCTCTGTGTGTGTGTCTGGAGCTGGGACAGGGCCAGAACCTCCCCAGCACCCCCGGGGTGGGAGATGGTCACAGGGACTGACACACAGACAGGCCATGGACAGACGGACATGGGGGGGGTTGGAATCGTTGGGTTTCCAGAGGGGCCTTTGGGGCAAAAAAGTGCATTTTTGGGGCCTTTATGTCCATGGGAGGGCTGGGCTGGGCAGGTGTCTGTCTGTCTGTCTGTGTCTGTCTGTCTGTCTGTGCCAATGTCCATGTCCAGCCAGCTGCACAAATGTCTGTCCAGCTGGATGTGTGACTGTCCCCGTGTCTGTACAGCAGCTCTAGACACGGACAGGGCACGGGAGGACAGACACACGGACACGCCCGCCCAAGGGAGGGGGTGGGGGTGTGAAATCACAGGTTTTCTGGAGGGACCTTTGGGGCAAAAAAAGGTCATTTTGGGGGCATTTATGCCTCTGGGTGGAGGAGGGGAGTGTCCAGCTGGGCAGGTGTCTGTCTGTCCATCCAGCTGCATGTCCAGGTGGATGCACAAGGGTCTGGCTGGATGGGCAACCATCTGTCCAACTGTCCATCAGCACAACCATCCCCGTGCCCAACTGGACATGCTCCCGTCCGTCCGTCCAACTGTCCATCAGCACAACCATCCCCGTGCCCAACTGGACATGCTCCCGTCCGTCCGTCCAACTGTCCATCAGCACAACCATCCCCGTGCCCAACTGGACATGCTCCCGTCCGTCCGTCCAACTGTCCATCAGCACAACCATCCCCATGCCCAACTGGACATGCTCCCGTCCGTCTGTCCAACTGTCCATCAGCACAACCATCCCCGTGCCCAACTGGACATGCTCCCGTCCGTCTGTCCAACTGTCCATCAGCACAACCATCCCCGTGCCCAACTGGACATGCTCCCGTCCGTCTGTCCAACTGTCTGTCCAACTGTGCAGCTGGACTTGTGACTGTCCACGTATCTGTACAAAGGTCCGTCCGTCTGTCTGTCTGAGAAAGATGCTGTCTGTGTGTCCAGCTGGGCATGTCCCTCCGTGTGTCTGCATGTCCAGCTTTCAGTGTGTCCATCTGTCCAACCATCTGTGTGTCCTGCTGGACATGCCCCTCTCTGTGTGTCTGCATGTCCAGCTGTCCATGTGTCCATCTGTCTAACCGTCTGTGTGTCCTGCTGGATGTGCCCCTGTCCGTGTGTCTGCATGTCCAGCTGTCCATGTGTCCATCTGCCCAGCCATCTGTGTGTCCATCTGCCCAGCCATCTGTGTGTCCATCTGTCCAACTGTCTGTGTCCCCCGCTGGACATGCCCCTGTCCTTGTGTCTGCATGTCCAGCTGTCCGTGTGTCCATCTGTCCAACTGTCCATGTGTCCGGCTGGATGTGTCCCTGTCCGTGTGTCTGCATGTCCAGCTGTCTGTGTGTCCATCTGTCCAACTATCCGTGTGTCCGGCTGGACATGCAGCCCCGCTCTGTGACCCCATGCCCTGTAACAGGTGGGATGGACTCACGGACAGGAGCACTCCCAGCTGGACTCACAGACAGGAGCACTCCCAGCTGGACTCACGGACAGGAGCACTCCCAGCTGGACTCATGGACAGCTGCGTGCCCAGACAGACAGACAGACAGACAGACATAGTGCCCTAAAACTCTCCCGAAGGCCCCTCTGAAAAATCAGCGATTTCAGCCACCCCCTGCCCCCACCCCTGGGCAGGATCGGGCCCTTCACTCCCCCCAGCACCATCCATGTGTCCATCTGTCCGTGTGTCTGGAGCTGGGACAGCCCCAGGCTGGGAGATGGACATGGGGACTGGTGCAGGGACAGACACACAGACAGTGCATTTTGGTGGGTGCAGGAGGGGAACGTCCAGCTGGGTGGGTGTCTGTCTGTCTGCACATCCAAGTGTCCACAGGTCCAGCTGTACATGTGACTGTCCGTGTGTCCAGCTGGATGAGCCCCTGTCCATCTGCCTGGATGTCCATCCATCTGTCCATGTGTCCATCCAGCTCTCAGAGCCGCCCTCCCTGTTCTCAGCTGAACGTGCCCTTGTCCAGCTGGATGTCCATCCCTGGAACTGTGTCCAGCTGGATGTCCATCCCTGGAACTGTCCGTGTGTCCAGCTGGATGTCCATCCCTGGAACTGTCCGTGTGTCCAGCTGGATGTCCATCCATGAACTGTCCGAGTGTCCAGCTGGATGCCCATCCATGAACTGTCCGTGTGTCCAGCTGGATGCCCATCCATGGAACTGTCCATGTGTCCAGCTGGACATGTCCAGCCTGTCCCTGGACGCTCCACCCTCCCCAGGGTGCCAGGCTGGGGCACAGGGATAAGGACAGATGGACACACGGATGGTTGTCCCGGTGGGCACGAGGATGGACACGTGTCCAGGTGTCCGAGTGGACGTGGAACTGCATGTCCAGCCAGTCACCTGTCCATGTGTCCCTGTCACTGTCCAACCCCCCATCCAGGTGGCTCTGCAGCCATCTCTGTGTCCATCTGTCTGTCCATCCACGCCCACTCCTGGCTGGACACAGCCCTGTCTGTGTGTCCGTGTGTCCGTCCCCCCTCCCTCACCCCCTCTGAGGAGCAGGGGGGGTCCTGGGGGGCTGAGCAGGGGGGCACATCCTGCTGGACACATTCCAAGATTCCTGCCCCTTCCCTTCCCCCCCAACGACCCCCATTCCCAGCCCAACCCCCCGTGGTGGGGGATGTGCAGCCCAGGGTGGGTGACAGGGGTGGGGACACAGATGGACCCCCAGCCCCTGATCCCCCAGCCCCCCATTCCCTGTTGCAGGGCCTGGGGGTCCTTTTGGGGTGTCCCTGCCCAAGCCCCCAGACCCCTGGAGGCAGAACCATCTCCCACCCCCCACTTTCATCCAACAGCACCTTTTTTGTCCCTTTTTTACCCCAGAACAGGCTCCCCCCTGTCCTTCCACCCCTCCCCTCGCGGGGGGGACAGCAGAGTGTCACCAAAAATCACTATTTGTGGCTTTCAGGGGGTTACAAACCTTAAACCACCTTTGTCCCCCTTTATCACCTCATTTATCCCCATTTTAACTGACCAACCAAGGAGTTCCCTCCCCGCCCTGTGCCCCAGCTCTGCCACCCCCAACCCCCGGGGGGCATCGCCCACCCCAACCATTACAAAATACCGCCATTTATTCCATCTCTTTCCTTCCAGAAATACACTTTGTACACCATTCCCGAGCTGTCCGTTTAAATAAAGGCCGTGGGGCGGGCCGGGGGTCACTCTGGGGGGGGCTGCTCCTCGGCGGGGGGGGCGGCAGGAGGGCCGGGGGGCTCCGGGGGGCCCTCCCGGGGGCGGAACAGCAGCCCCTCGGTGGGCAGCACCTGCTCGGGGGGCCAGGCCGAGCCGTAGGGCTGGTAGAAGTCGGTGTCGGCGTGGACCATGACGAGCGCCTGGGCGGTGTGGACGCGCACGTGCTGCGCCAGGCTGGCCGCGTCCCCGAACTTGGCCCCGCACGAGTCGCAGGCGTAAAGAATCTGCGTGGTGGGGTCTGCGGGGGAGAGAGGGGCGGGCGGAGTCACCGGGGGGCTCCCGGTGACTGAGCACCAGTGCCGGGGGGCTCCCGGTGACTGAGCACCAGTGCCGGGGGTATTCCCGGTGACTGAGCACCAGTGCCGGGGGGCTCCCGGTGACTGAGCACCAGTGCCGGGGGTGTTCCCGGTGACTGAGCACCAGTGCCGGGGGGCTCCCGGTGACTGAGCACCAGTGCCGGGGGGCTCCCGGTGACTGAGCACCAGTGCCGGGGGGCTCCCGGTTATTGATCATCAGTGCCGGGGGGCTCCCGGTGACTGAGCACCAGTGCCGGGGGGCTCCCGGTTACTGAGCACCAGTGCCGGGGGGCTCCCGGTGACTGAGCACCAGTGCCGGGGGGCTCCCGGTCACTGAGCACCGGGGGGCTCCCGGTCACTGAGCACCAGTGCCAGGGGGCTCCCGGTTATTGACCATCAGTCCCGGGGGGTTCCCGGTTATTGACCATCAGTCCCGGGGGGTTCCCGGTTATTGACCATCAGTCCCAGCGGGTTCCCGGTTACTGAGCACCAGTGCCGGGGGGCTCCCGGTTATTGATCATCAGTGCCGGGGGGCTCCCGGTGACTGAGCACCAGTCCCGGGGGTATTCCCGGTTATTGATCATCATTCCTGGATGTTATTTCCAGTTACTAACCATTTCTGGGTGTTATTCCTGGTTATTAACTATTCCCAGTTATTAATCATCCCCAGAGGTTATTCCCGGTTATTGATCATCATTCCTGGGGTCAATTCCAGGTTATTAATCATTATTCCCGGTGTTATTCCTGGTTATTGATTATCATTCCCAGGGGTATCCCCGGTTATTGATCATCATTCCCGGGTGTTATTCCCAGTTATTAACAATTCCCAGGTGTTACTCCTGGCTATTAACTATTCCCAGTTATTAATCATCCTCAGGGGTTATTCCCAGTTATTAATCATTCCCGGGTGTTATTCCCGGTTATTTATCATACCTACCTTTTATTCCCAGCTATTAATCATCCCCAGGTGTTATTCCCAGTTACTAACTATTCCCGGGGGTTAGTCCCAGTTACTAATCATTCCCAGGTGTTATTCCCATATATTAATCATTCCCAGGTGTTACTCCTGGTTATTAATCATTCCCAGGTGTTATTCCCAGTCATCATTCCCGGGTGTTATTTCCAGTTATTAATCATACTCAGCTGTTATTCCCAGCTATCAATCACTCCCAAGTGTTATTCCCAGTTATTAATAATTCCCATGTGTTGTTCCCAGTTATCCCTCATTCCCAGCTGTTATTCCCAGCTATCCCTCATTCCCAGCTGTTATTCCCAGTTATCAATCATTCCCAGCTGTTATTCCCGGTTATCCCTCATTCCCAGCTGTTATTCCCAGTTATCCCTCGTTCCCAGCTGTTATTCCCGGCTATCCCTCATTCCCAGCTGTTATTCCCAGTTATCAATCATGCCCATGTATTATTCCCGGTTATCCCTCATTCCCAGCAGTTATTCCTGGCTATCCCTCATTCCCAGCAGTTATTCCCAGTTATCCCTCATTCCCAGCAGTTATTCCCGGCTATCCCTCATTCCCAGCAGTTATTCCCGGCTATCCCTCATTCCCAGCAGTTATTCCCGGCTATCCCTCATTCCCAGCTGTTATTCCCGGTTATCCCTCATTCCCAGCTGTTATTCCCAGTTATCCCTCATTCCCAGCAGTTATTCCCGGCTATCCCTCATTCCCAGCTGTTATTCCCGGTTATCCCTCATTCCCGGCCTCACCTGCCTCCTGCACCTGTTTCACCGCCTTGGTGATCTCGGCTTTCAGAGCTTCGGTCTCGTCCGCGGTCACCGCGGCCGCCACGGGCACCACTGTGGGGAGAGGGCACAGGGGGCTGGGGGCACAGCTGGGCAGGACCCCCGGGTGGGGCTGGAGCCTGGCAGGGCTGGGGGCACAGCTGGGCAGGACCCCCGGCTCGGGATGGAGCCTGGGAGGGCTGGGGGCACAGTTGGGCAGGACCCACATCTGGGGATGGAGCCTGGCAGGGCTGGGGGCACAGTTGGGCAGGACCCCCGGGTGGGGATGGAGCCTGGCAGGGCTGGGGGCACAGCTGGGCAGGACCCCCAGGTGGGGCTGGAGCCTGGCAGGGCTGGGGGCACAGCTGGGCAGGACCCCCGGGTGGGGCTGGAGCCTGGCAGGGCTGGGGGCACAGCTGGGCAGGACCCCCGGGTGGGGCTGGAGCCTGGCAGGGCTCCAGGGGGATGGGGTTTCCCAGCCCTGGGATTCTGTATCCTTGGATAACCCTCCAGCGCCTTTGGGGGGCTCCAGGATCTCTGAGATGCACCCCATGGATAAAGCTTCACTTTTGGGGTGGTCTCTGGGAGCCCCAAATTGCCCCCACAAACCAATCCCCCCCTTTGGGGTGGTCTCTGGGAGCCCCAAACTGCCCCCATAAACCAATCCCCACTCTGGGGTGGTCTTTCAGGACAGCTCCAGGACCCCCAAACTGCTCCCCATGGATAAGTTCCCCTTTCAGGGCAGCTCCAGGATCCCCAAACTGCTCCCCATGGATAAGTTGCCCCCCTGACATGGCTCTGAGGACCCCAAACTGCTCCCCATGGATACGTTCCCCTTTCAGGGCAGCTCCTGGATACCCAAACTGCTCCCCATGGATAAGCTGCCCCCCTGACACGGCTCTGAGGACCCCCAGCTGCTCCCCATGGATAAGGTCCCCCCTGACATGGCTCTGAGGATCCCCAGCTGCTCCCCATGGATAAGGTCCCCCCTGACACGGCTCTGAGGACCCCCAGCTGCTCCCCATGGATGAGTTGCCCTTTCAGGACAGCTCCAGAATCCCCAAACTGCTCCCCATGGATACGTTCCCCTTTCAGCACAGCTCCAGGACCCCCAAATTGCTCCCCATGGATAAGGTCCCCCCTGACACGGCTCTGAGGACCCCCAAACTGCTTCCCATGGATGTTTCCCCCCTGGCACTGCTCCAGGGCCCTCAAACTGCTCCCCATGGATAAAGTTGCCCCCCTGACACGGCTCTGAGGACCCCCAGCTGCTCCCCATGGATAAGGTCCCCCCTGACATGGCTCTGAGGACCCCCAGCTGCTCCCCATGAACGAAGCTCCCTGTGGGAGCACCGGTGGCCCCCCGGCTCACCCGTGAGCTGCGTGACGGCGGTGGCAGCCAGAGCCTCGGTGGCCAATGTCACCATGTCATCGGAGGCCACGGTGACGATGTTGAGCTCGTCGCCCTCCTCTGGCTCCAGGATTTTGATGCCAGCCTTGCCCTGGTGCACCGTCTTCACGTGGGAGCGCAGGTTGTCCACGCGGTTGAAGCCCCGGCCACACTTGTCACACAGGAAGGGCTTCTCCCCTGGGGGGCACAGCGGGTTGGGGGGCAGGTTGGGGTGGCCTGGGGGGCGGGTTGGAGTGGCCTAAAGGGCAGGTTGGAGTGGCCTGAGGGGCACTTTGGGGTGGCCTGGGGGTGGTACTTTGGGGTGACTGGGCAGGGGCAGTTCAGGGTTGCCTGGGGGTCAATTCAGGTTGGCCTGGGGGGCGGGTTGGGGCAGCCTGGGGGCCAGTTCGGGGTGGCCTGAGGGGGAGTTTGGGGTAGCCTGGGGGGCAGATTGGGGTGGCCTGGGGGGCAGTTCGAGGTGGCCTGGGGGGCAGTTTGGTCGGAGCAGCCTAGGGGGCAGTTTAGGGTGGTCTGGAGGTGGGTTGGGGTGGCCTGGAGGGCAGTTTGGGGCAGCCTGGGGGGGGCAGTTTGGGGCAACCTGGGGGGGCAGTTCAGGGTGGCCTGGGAGGCAGTTCAGGTTGCCCTGGGGGACAGGTTGGGGTGGCCTGGGGGGCAGTTTGGGGTGGCCTGGGGGGAAGTTCAGGCTGGCCTGGGGGGCAGTTTGGGGCAGCCTGGGGGGCAGTTTGGGGCAGCCTGGGGGGCAGCTCAGGTTGGCCTGGGGAGCAGTTCAGGTTGGCCTGGGGGGCAGTTTGGGGCGGCCTGGGGGGCAGTTTGGGGCAGCCTGGGGGAAAGTTCAGGTTGCCCTGGGGGGCAGTTTGGGGCAGCCTGGGGGGAAGTTCAGGTTGCCCTGGGGGGCAGTTTGGGGCAGCCTGGGGTCAGTTCAGGTTGGCCTGGGGGGCAGTTTGGGGCAGCCTGGGGTCAGTTCAGGTTGGCCTGGGGGGCAGTTTGGGGCAGCCTGGGGGGCAGTTTGGGGCAGCCTGGGGGGCAGTTCAGGTTGCCCTGGGGGGCAGTTCAGGTTGCCCTGGGGGGCAGTTTGGGGCAGCATGGGGGGCAGTTCAGGTTGGCCTGGGGGGCAGTTCAGGTTGCCCTGGGGGGCAGTTTGGGGCCGTCCAGCCAGGCTGTTCCCAGCACCCACCGGTGTGGATGATGATGTGCTTGGAGAGGTCGCCCACGTTGACGAAGGCCTTGCTGCAGACCGTGCACTTGTGGGGCCGGATGTTGTCGTGGTGCCGGATGTGGTTGGCCAGTTGGCTCGACTGGACAAACCTTTGGGAGGGACACCACGGTCACCCCAACAACCCCTGGCACCACTCCCTCCACAGGGTGGGCAGAGGAGCCCCCCCTGACGTTGCCAGGGCCCCACCTCTTCCCGCAGCGCTCACACACGTAGGGCTTCTCCCCGGTGTGCTGGCGCACGTGGGCGATGAGCGAGCTCGCCTGAGTGAAGGCCTTGCCGCAGATCAGACACTGGCACGGCTTCTCTCCTGGGGGAGGCAAAGCCCAGGGAAAAGGTAGAGGAAGGGGAGCATGAGGGGCAGGGGGCGTGCAGGAGGGGCAGGGGGGACGCAGGAGGGGCAGGAGAAGGGGAAGGGGGGGATGGAGGAGGAGGGGCAGGGGGGACGCAGGAGGGGCAGGGGGACGCAGGAGGGGCAGGAGAAGGGGAAGGGGGGGATGCAGGAGGAGGGGCAGGGGGGACGCAGGAGGGGCAGGGGGGACACAGGAGGGGCAGGGGGGACGCAGGAGGGGCAGGGGGGACGCAGGAGGGGCAGGGGGGACGCAGGAGAGGCAGGGGGACGCAGGAGAGGCAGGGGGACGCAGGAGGGACAGGAGGACGCAGGAGGGGCAGGAGGAGGTGCAGGAGGGGCAGGGGAGACGCAGGAGGGACAGGGGGACGCAGGAGGGACAGGGGGACGCAGGAGGGACAGGGGGACGCAGGAGGGGCAGGGGGACGCAGGAGGGGCAGGGGGACGCAGGAGGGGCAGGGGGACGCAGGAGGGGCAGGAGGAGGTGCAGGAGGGGTGCAGGAGGGGTGCAGGAGGGGCAGGGGAGACGCAGGAGGGGCAGGGGGGACGCAGGAGGGGCAGGGGGGACGCAGGAGGGGCAGAGGGGACGCAGGAGGGGCAGGGGGGACGCAGGAGGGGCAGGGGGGACGCAGGAGGGGCAGAGGGGACGCAGGAGGGGCAGGGGGGACGCAGGAGGGGCAGAGGGGGACACAGGAGGGGCAGAGGGGACGCAGGAGGGGCAGAGGGGATGCAGGAGGGGCAGAGGGGACGCAGGAGGGACAGAGGGGACGCAGGAGGGACAGAGGGGACGCAGGAGGGACAGAGGGGACACAGGGGCAGGAGGAGGTGCAGCCTCACCCGTGTGGATGCGGACGTGGCGCTGCAGCGCGCCGGGGTCAGCGAACTGGCGCTGGCAGTGCACACACACGTAGGGCTTCTCGCCGCTGTGGATCCGCAGGTGCCGCTTCAGGTTCCCTGGGAACAGCGTGGGGTGGGCTGGAGGATCCCTGGATCCTCCCTCCTGCTTCTCGCCCTCCCCAGCCACACCCCCAGAGGCTCCCTTGGGAATGCCTGTGGCTGTTTCGGGAGTGGGGACTGCGCGGGGATCAAGGGAAGAGGCTGCAGCTCACAGTGATGTGGCAGTGGGAACAGCCAGGACAGGCACACAGTGTTTGGGGGCACCAGGAAAATCCACTGGGATCATCCCAACCCTCTGGCTCTGCAGAGGCATCCCCTAAATCTGGGGTGAAAGCTCCTTTCCAAGGTGTGACTCCATGGGGAACACCAGGAATTCATGGAACACAAGCACAGGGAGAGGTTTAACCCTGGCATGAAATCTTTCCTTCCTCTGGCTCTGATCCATCCCTGGAGTGATCCCTGTCCCCTCAGACCACCCAAAGCCCACTCCCCACCATCCCCACCCGTGCTACCTGACGTGGTGAACTGCTTCCCACATTCCCGGCACTTCAGGGGCCCGTCCGCGATGTGGATCTTCAGGTGAGCCTTCAAATTCCCCACCTGGGGACAGGGGGGATGCAGAGAGCCCCAGATCACCCCACCTCCCTCTGGAGACACCCCAATCCCCGTGGATCCCCCTCGAGGTGGCCTCTGGGACCCCCAACTGCACCCCTTGGACAAATCACTCCCTCAGGACAGCTCTGGGACCCCCTAAAATGCACTCCATGGATAAATTACCCTTTCAGGACAACTCTGGGACACCCAAACTGCACTCCATGGATAAATCACCTTTTCAGGACAGCTTTGGGATCCCCAAACTGCACTCCACATATAATCCCCCCTTTCAGAACAGCTCTGGGAACCCCTAAAATGTACCCCATGGATAATCCACCCTTTCTGGACACCTCTGGGATCCCCAAGTTGCACCCCATGAATAATCCCCCTCTCAGGACACCTCTGTGACCCCCAAACTGCACCCCATGGATATATCACCTCTCAGGACACCTCTGTGACCCCCAAACTGCACCCCACAAATAATCCCCCCTTTCAGGACATCTCTGTGATCCCCAAACTGCACCCCATGGATATATCACCCTTTCAGAACAGCTCTGGGACCCCCTAAACTGCACCTCATGGATAAATCACCTCTCAGGACACCTCTGTGACCCCCAAACTGCACCCCACAAATAATCCCCCCTTTCAGGACATGTCCATGACCCCCAAACTGCACCCCATGGATAAATCACCTTTCAGAACACCTCTGTGACTCCCAAACTGGATCCTATGGATAATCCCCCCTTTCAGGACATCTCTGTGACCCCCAAACTGCACCCCACAAATAATCCCCCCTTTCAGAACATGTCCATGATGCCCAAACTGCACCCCATGGATAAATCACCTTTCAGGACACCTCTGTGACCCCCATGCTGCACCCCACAAATAATCCCCCCTTTCAGGACATCTCTGTGATCCCCAAACTGCACCTCATGGATAAATCACCCTTTCAGGACACCTCTGTGACCCTCCCATGCTGCACCCCACAGATATAACACCTTTCAGGACACCTCTGTGACCCCCAAACTGCACCCCACAAATAATGCCCCCTTTCAGGACATGTCCATGACGCCCAAACTGCACCCCATGGATAAATCACCTTTCAGAACATCTCTGGGACCCCCAAACTGCACCCCACAAATAATCCCCCCTTTCAGGACATCTCTGTGATCCCCAAACTGCACCTCATGGATAAATCACCCTTTCAGGACACCTCTGTGACCCTCCCATGCTGCACCCCACGGATATATCACCTTTCAGGACACCTCTGTGACCCCCAAACTGTACCACACAAATAATCCCCCCTTTCAGGATATCTCTGTGATCCCCAAACTGCACCCCATGGATAAATCACCTTTCAGGACATGTCTGTGACCCCCAAACTGCACCCCATGGATAAATCACCTTTCAGGACACCTCTGTGACCCCCACACTGCACCCCACAGACAATCCCCCCTTTCAGAACACCTCTGGGCCAGACCCCCCTGCCTGCCCTGCCCTCAGCACACCTGGTTGAACTTCTTGTCGCAGTGGGGACACTTGTGCTCCTTGTCGGTGTCGTGCGTCTCCAGGTGCCGCATTTTGGAGGTGGGGTCGGAGAAGGAGCGCCCGCAGTAGTCGCACTGATAGGGCTTCTCCCCGCTGTGCACCAGCTGGTGCCGCTTCAGGTTGCCCGAGGTGGTGAAGAGCTTGCCGCAGTCCTCGCAGCGGTACTTGGCCTCGCCCGTGTGCCGCTTCTTGTGCAGGTTCAGCAGGCTGATCAGCCGGTAGCTCTTCCCACACTCCTCGCAGCCGTAGGGCTTCAGCGGGCTGGGGGCACTCCCAGTGTCACCACCGCCCGTGGCAAGGTGGCACCACCCCGGGCTGAGCCCCACGTCACAGCCAGGCCCACCCGGAGCCACAGGGTGGCACAGGATCGGGGAATGGGTTGGGTTGGGTTGGGTTGGGCTGAGTTGGGTTGGATTGGATTGGGCTGGATTGGGTTGGGTTGGGTTGGATTGGGTTGGATTGGGTTGGGTTGGGTTGGGTTGGGTTGAGTTGGGTTGGATTGGGTTGGGTTGGATTGGGTTGGGTTGGATTGGGTTGGGTTGGATTGGGTTGGGTTGGATTGGGTTGGGTTGGATTGAGTTGGGTTGGATTGGGTTGGGTTGGGTTGGGTTGGGTTGGATTGGGTTGGGTTGGATTGGGTTGGGTTGGGCTGGGTTGGATTGGGTTGGGTTGGGTTGGGTTGGGTTGGACTGGGCTGGGTTGGACTGGGCTGGGTTGGGTTGAGTTGGGTTGGGTTGGACTGGGTTGGGTTGGGTTGGATTGGGTTGGGTCAGGTTGGATTGGATTGGGTTGGGTTGGGTTGGAGTGGGTTGGATTGGGTTGGGTTGGGAGGGACCTTAAGGCTCATTTTGTTCCACTGGATCAGGTTGCTCCCACTAAAGAAAACCTTCCACTAAACTAAGCCTTCCACTAGACCAGGCTGCTCCCTCTAAACTAAACCTTCCACTCAACCAAAACTTCCACTAGACCACGCTGCTCCCACTAAACCAGACCTTCCACTAAAATAAACCTTCCACTCAACCAAAACTTCTACTAAACCAAACCTTCCACTAGACCAGATGGCTCCCACTAAACCAGACCTTCCACTAGACCAGATTGTTCTCACTAAACCAAACCTTCCACTAGACCAGGCTGCTCCCACTAAACCAAACCTTCCACTCAACCAAACCTTCCACTAGACCAGGCTGCTCCCACTAAACCAAACCTTCCACTCAACTAAACCTTCCACTAAACCAGGTTGCTCCCACTAAACCAGACCTTCCACTAGACCAGGTTGCTCTCACTAAACCAGACCTTCCACTAAACTAAACCTTCCACTAGACCAGGTTGCTCCCACTAAATCAGACCTTCCACTAAACCAGGTTGCTCCTACTAAACCAAACCTTCCACTAGACCAGACCTTCCACTAAACCAAACCTTGCACTAAACCAAACCTTCCACAAGACCAGGTTGCTCCCACTGGACCAAACCTTCCACTAGACCAGATGGCTCCCACTAAACCAGACCTTCCACTAGACCAGATTGTTCTCACTAAACCAAACCTTCCACTCAACCAAACCTTCCACTAAACCAGGTTGCTCCCACTAAACCAGACCTTCCACTAAACTAAACCTTCCACTAGACCAGGCTGCTCCCACTAAACCAGACCTTCCACTAAACCAAACATTCCACTGGACTAGGTTGTTCCCACTAAACCAAACCTTCTACTAAACAAAACCTTCCACTAGACCAGGTTGCTCCCACTGGAACACCCCTTCCACTAAACTAAACCTTTCACCAGACCAAACCTTCAACCAGATCAAACCTTCCACTGGACCACCCCTTCCACTAGACAGACCTTCCACTAACCCAAACCTTGCACTAAACCAGACCTTCCACTAAACCAGACCTTCCACCAGACCAGTCTGCTCCCAGCCCCATCCAACCCTGACCCCACCAGGGAGCCACAGAACACCACAAAAGGGAAGGACAGGGGCAAGAGGACAAACCTCCTGGATGCCCCAACACCACTGGGTTTCCAAAGGATCCCCCACTCCCAGCAACCCCCCCGTACCTGTGTGTCTTCTCGTGGGCCTTGCAGGCGGCGGGGTCGGAGAAGGCCTTGCTGCACTCCCGGCAGGAGAAGGGCTTCTCCCCGGTGTGGATCCGGATGTGCCGCTTGAAGTTCCCGGTGTGGGTGAACTCCTTCCCGCAGTCCTGGGCGGGCACAGGGCACTGTCACCCCGGTGTCCCCGAGGCTCGGTGGCCCCCGTGCCTGGCTCTGGGGGCCGTGCCCGGCCTCACCTCGCACTTGTGAGTGACGGAGCCGTAGGCCTTGGACTCGGTGCGGTCGCTGTAGGTGCCGGAGCGCAGCACCCGCGGCTCTCCCGAGTTCTCCTGCCCGGAATCTGTGCTTCCCGACTCGTTATCCTCGGCATTCTCCCCGTTCTCCAGCGGGGGCGGCTCCTCCTCTGGGAGTTTGGCCTCGTCCTCCTCCTCCTCCACCAGCATCTCGCCCTCTTCCTCCTTCTTTTCCAGCTTCATCTCTGCAGGAAGGTGTAAAATGGGGATGCTCAAGTTTGGGAGCAGCAGAGACCAAAACCCACCTGTGTGTCCTGATTTAAGGAGACTGGGATGGGATCTAATGGAAATCACAGAAAGATTTGGGTTGGACCCTTCCTTTCCCCTTGAAATCTCATCCACTGCCTCCTTTGCCTGGAATTTGCAATGGATTAACCCTAAATTCCAAAAGCCTGTGCAGACAGAGGAGCATTTTCCAAACTCTCCTGACTGCTCCATGAAAGCTGCTCCTGGGAACTCTGTGCATGGCAAAACTCAGACCAGCACAGATAATTCCATGGAAAACCAGTGATCACACCCTGCCCCATTTGCCCCAGCCCTGCTCACCCACACACCTCCTGTCCCGGTGCCATCCCTCGCTGTGGGGCTCTCCGAGGGCTGCGGGAGGCCGGGAATTTCAGCCTTGGGACCCTCCTGGCTGGCAGAGTCTGTCCCTAAAGCAGAGGAGCAGTCAGGATGGGGTGTGCCAGGGGTGACAGTGGCACGTGGAATGCCATCCCTTGGTGGTTCACCTTCCTGGCCAGGCAGCTGCTCCACCGGTGCCTCGGGCTGTGCCGCAGCCTCCGGTTTCTCCTCCTTCCCCTCGGCGTCGGGAAGGGCCGGGGGGGCTTTGTTGAGGTCCCACAGAGCCTCTGCCACCGACGCCTTGTCATCGACTGTGGCCTTGTCAGCCCCTGGGAGGGAAGAGGCAAAGCCATCCAGCTTCTGCTGATTCCCAAATCCCACAAAACTCATGGAAGCAGCAATTCTTCAATGGGATCCTGGCCTGTATCAAAACCAGCGTGGCCAGCAGGCCCAGGGCAGTGACCCTTCCCCTGGACTCTGCCTTGGGGAGGCCACACCTTGAGTGTTGTGTTCAGTTCTGGGCCCCTCAGTTGAGGAAAGAGATTGAGGGGCTGGAGCAGGGCCAGAGAAGAGCAACAAGGCTGGAGAAGGGACTGGAGCACAAGTGCTGTGGGGAGAGGCTGAGGGAGCTGGGGGTGTTCAGCCTGGAGAAGAGGAGGCTCAGAGGTGACCTCAGCACTGTCTGGAACTGCCTGAAGGGAAGTTCTGGCCAGCTGGGGGTTGGTCTCTTCTCCCAGGCACTCAGCAATAGGACAAGGGGGCACGATGGGCTCAAGCTCTGCCAGGGGAAATTGAAGTTGGAGATGGGGAGGAAATTCTTTGCAGAGAGAGTGCTCAGGGATTGGAATGGGCTGCCCAGAGAGGGGGTGGATTCCCCATCCCTGGAGGTTTTTCAGCTGAGCTTGGCCGTGGCACTGAGTGCCATGATCTGGTAAAGGGACTGGAGTTGGATCAAGGGTTGGACTCGATGATCTTGGAGGTCTTTCCCAACCCAATCAATTCTATGATTCTATTCTATGATAACTGCTGGTGCTGCACAAGGGGATCAAACCCCACCCAGGCAGGGCAGATACACCCAAGATGTGGGTCTGGGAGGTGGCCAGGGAGCCCAAAGGGATGAATTTTGGACTGGGTAAACTCTGGAATGGATGAAGCCCAAGTGGATAAACCCTGAGTGTCCCTGGATGAGGGGGAGCAGGAGGGTACATACCAACCCCCGGGCCCTGCTGGCTCCCGGTGGGATTTTCGGGGGGCACGGAGAGGGATTTGAGAGCGTTGCAGGCGGTGACAATCTCCTGCATCTGCAGGAAACCTGCCACGGCCAACACATCCTCCACATTGTCGGGGCTCAGGCTCAGCTTGGCCGTGTACATGAACTCCAAAACCTGGCCCAGGCCTGCAAGGGAGAAAGGAGCTTTCACCTCCAACTGTGCCACCCCCAAATAACAACTCCAAGAGTCTCCCTCAAGGCTTGGTGTGATAGGTTTGATCCAGGACTTCCCTGGTACCAGGTGTAACTAGGGAAAGGCTCATCTCCAAGGTATTCCCCACCTGGTGTTTTCCCCTCCCACATGACAAGGGAGGATATCAGAGAGGGAGAGAGGAAGTGGCTGGTCTTGTTCTGGCAAGGGTTGGGAGCAGGGAATTTTTGTTGGAGCCACACAGGAGATCAGAGAGAGGACAAGAGAGACAGAGCATGAGAAAGAGCTGGCCTTCTCTGAGAGTCATTGCAGGATTGTATTGGACTTGTTTGCTTGGGGGGTGGCTGGGGGTGTCTGGTAGTACCTATTTGTTCTGTTTTGTCCCTTTGTTGTCCCTGTTTCCCCCTTCCCTTTCCCCTGCAAGTTTTCTGATGTTGGGTGCAGATTGTGTACATATAATTGTAAGCATTTAATAAAAAATAAATATATACTCTGACTCAATTCAGTTTCTTTCAAGTTTTTTTTCCCTTTTCTTCCCCCGTTTTGAGGAGCAAAGGGAAGTTCTGGTCAGGTGGGGGTTGGTCTCTTCTCCCAGGCAGGAGAACAAGAGGGTACAGCTCAAGCTCTGCCAGGGGAGGTTTAGGCTGGAGATCAGGAGGAAATTCTTTGCAGAGAGAGTGCTCAGGCATTGGAATGGGCTGCCCAGAGAGGGGGTGGATTCCCCATCCCTGGAGGTTTTTAAGCTGAGCTTGGCCGTGGCACTGAGTGCCATGATCTGGTAAAGGGACTGGAGTTGGACCAAGGGTTGGACTTGATGATCTTGGAGAACTTTTTCAAAAAATCCATTCTATGGATGTGGCAGTGAGGGAGAATTCACCATGTCTTGATCCAACCCTACTGGGCACTCTGTGCCCTGGGCTGGTGATCACAGTAGGGTTGGATCAAGGTTGGACTTGATGATCTTGGAGGTCTTTTCCAACCCAATCCATTCTATGATTCTATAAGGAGGGGCAGCTGAGAAGCCAAAACAAACCCAAGACACTTGGCCACCAACCCGTGTTGCTGAGCAGCTGGGAGTGCTCCTGGGTGGCAATTCCAGGCCTACCTGCAGCGTTGCTGATGTCCAGGTGCACCACATCCTTCTGGTCGACGAAGAGCATGCGGAAGTACTCGCTGCAGGCGGCCAGAACCGCCTTGTGCGCCTTGAAGTCGATGCCGTCCACCACGAAGGTGCAGTCACAGAGCAGGCCCAGCTGTCTCTGCTGGTTCAGCTGCTCCAGCACCTGTTTGCTGTGCTGGGGGAACTCCATGGCTGTGGGGAGGGAAACAAACCACAGCATGGATGGTAAGGTGGGTGGTGAGACCCCCATGCCGTGTCCCAAGGGAGAGAACACAAAGCACGACGTGACCCACCCTGTTGGTTACAAACTCCGGTCAAAAAAGGTGAATTTCAGCCCTTAAACCCAACCCCAAACCCTCTCCTAGAACAGGCACAACACCAACACAGGGCTGGGAGGAGCTGATGGAACAGCCAATGTGTTTTTGAGCTTCTCCAGCACCTGCTTGCTGTGCTGAGGGAACTCCATGGCTGTGGGGAGGGGAAGAAACCACAGCATGGGTGGTAAGGTGGGTGGTGAGACCCCCACGCCGTGTCCCAAGGGAGAGAACACAAAGCATGACGTGACCCACCCTGTTGGTTACAAAATGTGGCCCCAAAAGGTGAATTTCAGCTCTTAAATCCAAGCCCAAACCCTCTCCTAGGACAGGCACAACACCAACACAGGGCTGGGAGGAGCTGATGGCACAGCCAATGTGGTTTTTAGCATTTAAGAGCATTTAAAGCCCATTTATTGCTGTTCAGCTGCGAGCAGGAACTATGTGATCCACACAAACACACAGTCCCCCAGCTGCCACTGCTGGTTCAGCTGCTCCAGCACCTGTTTGCTGTGCTGAGGGAACTCCATGGCTGTGGGGAGGGAAACAAACTCCAGGATGGATGGCAAGGTGGGTGGTGAGACCCCCATGCCGTGTCCCAAGGGAGAGAACACAAAGCACGATGTGACCCACCCTGTTGGTTACAAACTCCGGTCAAAAAAGGTGAATTTCAGCCCTTAAACCCAACCCCAAACCCTCTCCTAGAACAGGCACAACACCAACACAGGGCTGGGAGGAGCTGATGGAACAGCCAATGTGTTTTTCAGCCCTCTAAGAGCATTTAAAGCACATTTATTGCTCTTCAGCTGCAGGCAGGATCCCCACAAACACACAGTCCTCCAGCTGTCTCTGCTGGTTCAGCTTCTCCAGCACCTGTTTGCTGTGCTGGGGGAACTCCATAGCTGTGTGGAGGGGAAGAAACCACAGCATGGATGGCAAGGTGGGTGGTGAGACCCCCACGCCGTGTCCCAAGGGAGAGAACACAAAGCATGATGTGACCCACCCTGTTGGTTACAAACTCCGGTCAAAAAACATGAATTTCAGCCCTTAAACCCAACCCCAAACCCTCTCCTAGAACAGCCACAACACCAACACAGGGCTGGGAGGAGCTGATGGAACAGCCAATGTGTTTTTGAGCTTCTCCAGCACCTGTTTGCTGTGCTGAGGGAACTCCATGGCTGTGGGGAGGAAAGAAACCACAGCATGGATGGTAAGGTGGGTGGTGAGACCCCCACACTGCATCCCAAGGGAGAGAACACAAAGCACGACGTGTCCAACCCTGTTGGTTACAAAATGTAGCCCAAAAAGGTGAATTTCAGCCCTTAAACCCAACCCCAAACCCTCTCCTAGAACAGGCACAACACCAACACAGGGCTGGGAGGAGCTGATGGAACAGCCAATGTGGTTTTTAGCCCTCTAAGAGCATTTAAAGCACATTTATTGCTGTTCAGCTGCGAGCAGGAACTGTGTGATCTCCACAAACACACAGTCTCCCAACTGTCTCTGCTGGTTCAGCTGCTCCAGCACCTGTTTGCTGTGCTGAGGGAACTCCATGGCTGTGTGGAGGGGAAGAAACCACAGCATGGATGGTAAGGTGGGTGGTGAGACCCCCACGCCATGTCCCAAGGGAGAGAACACAAAGCATGATGTGACCCACCCTGTTGGTTACAAACTCCGGTCAAAAAACATGAATTTCAGCCCTTAAACCAAACCCCAAACCCTGTTCTAGAACAGCCACAATGTCCACACAGGGCTGGGAGGAGCTGCTGGAACAGCCAATGTGTTTTTGAGCTTCTCCAGCACCTGTTTGCTGTGCTGAGGGAACTCCATGGCTGTGGGGAGGGAAAGAAACCCCAGCATGGATGGTAAGGTGGGTGGTGAGACCCCCATGCCGTGTTCCAAGGGAGAGAACACAAAGCACGACGTGACCCACCCTGTTCATTACAAAACCTGGCCCAAAAAGGTGAATTTCAGCTCTTAAATCCAAGCCCAAACCCTGTTCTAGAACAGCCACAACACCAACACAGGGCTGGGAGGAGCTGAGGGAACAGCCAATGTGTTTTTGAGCTGCTTCAGCACCTGTTTGCTGTGCTGGGGGAACTCCATGGCTGTGGGGAGGGAAACAAACCCCAGTGTGGGTGGTAAGGTGGGTGGTGAGACCCCCACACTGCATCCCAAGGGGGTTACAGAGCAGGAGAGAACACAAAGCATGACGTGTCCCCCCCTGTTGGTTACAAAATGTGGCCCAAAAAGGTGAATTTCAGCTCTTAAATCCAACCCCAAACCCTGTTCTAGAACAGCCACAACACCAACACAGGGCTGGAAGGAGCTGATGGAACAGCCAATGTGTTTTTTAGCCCTCTAAGAGCATTTAAAGCACATTTATTGCTGTTCAGCTGTGATCAGGAACTGTGGGATCCACACAAACACACAGTCCCCCAGTTGCTGCTGCTGGTTCAGCTGCTCCTGCCAACGACACAGCATGGAGGTGCTCACCCAAACCCTCCAGTCCCTGCTGAGGAATTTTATATTTTTTTTTTAATTTGGAGGGAGTTCTCCTTGCTCAGAGCATGGCTTTGGTTGGGGAATGCTGAAAACTCCTGGAAATACTGTGAAATCCTCATTTTCCAGCAGGTCCTTGTCAGCAAAACATGCTGGTTTTTCTCCTGGGCTGAAGAGTGAATGAAGGGTGTTCACTTGGCTTTGTGCCCCACCAGTGACTCCTGTGCTGAAGGGATTGGGCAAGGAGGGAGGAGAAAGGAAACAGGGACTCTCTGGTTATTGTTGCAGCAGGAAGCCCCTAAAGCTCTGGGTGCTGAGGCAGGAAGGTTATGGCTGGGAAACACTCCCAGATTCCCTGCTCTGTGTGTCTCTGAAAGCTTCCAGCACAGGGAAGTTGTTTTTCCACTTCTCCAGCTGTTAAAGGGAAAGTCTCCAGTTGGGAGAAGGTTTGGATCTTCAAACCCAGGCCCTTCCAGTTGCTGTCCCTTCCTCTGGATCAGTGGGAAGGACAGAGGGAGCCTCCTCCTGTCAGCAACACTCTCAGGGAAGGACCTTCCACCCAAGGGCTGGTTCAGCTTCCAGAGTCATTCCCAGCATGGATGACAAGCCAGGACATCTCCAACAGCACCAAATCACGCAGGGAGAGAGGAATTCCCACTCCTGATTGTTGCTGCAATGGGCTCATGCACGACTTTCTCCCCAGCTCTCCAAACCACGGGGTCCCTGATAACCAAACTCCCACAGCCTGGCCCAAAACACACCCCTGGGAGGCAGGAAAAGCAGGGCTGGGATGAAAACACTGATCAAAAACCCCCACACGGCGTGTCCTTCTATGGTTTGCAGAGCTCTGGGAAGAAGGGGGAGGGTTTTCCTGGCAGGATAAACGATGCATTCCGTGCTCTGAGGGCTCTGCAGGACCTGAGGAATCCCTGAGGAATCCCTGAGGAATCCCTGAGGAATCCCTGAGGAATCCCTGAGGAATCCCGGTGGCTTTGGGCACTGCAAGACTATTTTTGGGAATTTGTGGGAGGCATTTTGGATCTGAATGATGGTTTTTAACGTTCCAGGATTGGACTTTGCTCCCCAGCTTTGAGAAGGAAGGAAAGCTCCAGGAAATTTGACTCCACCCAGAAAAACTTCCCATTTTTTGTGGTTTCCTCCATGGCCTCACGTTCCAGTTCCCTCAGAAGGGCAGCAGGACAAGGTTTGGATGAGCTCTGTGTCCCCCTCACCCACCAGCCCAGGCCCTCTTTATCCACTAAAATCCCTGACTCCAACCTTTAAAAGCCCCAAACATCTGGACCAAACCCCCAGGATGGACACCCCAGCTCACCCCTGGGATATCCAAAGCACTGAGGGCCCGAGGGTTGTGTCTCCCCTCCAGAGATTCCCCTTTTCCAGGTGCTCAGCTCAGTCTCTGCGCAGCCATCCTGGGAAAAACGGGATGAAAAACTCCATTTTAAACCTCAAATCCTGCACGTTGAAGGCCCTGAAGGTGCAAACCCACCAACCCAGGATGGGGCATCCCCTGATTTCACCTCGTGGGAGCAGATTCCCCTCCCCACCTCGGCTGTCGAGTCTCTCATTATCCAATTAATCATGGAAAGGTTCATGATGAGCACACCCACGCCCAGCACACACAGATAAATTCAGCAGCTCCACTCCCAGGGAGCTTCCCAAGCCAGCTCCGTTAAGCTTTGCTAATTAACAACATGAACCTCTCCCCATCCCTGTCACACAAGCACCTACCTAATAAAATCCCCCAAACCTCAGCAAATTGGGGGAAAATAGGGATTTAAATGTTGCCTTTCAAGGCTGTCACCTCCCAGCCATCCGTGCTGGGGAGATAAAAGGGATGGGGGGTTTGTTCCCTGCCTACCATGAGCTCCCTCCTCCTGTGTCAGCTCAGGGAACAACTCGGGCCCAAGCCTGGCAGTCTCTGCACTGAAGGGTTTGTCCTCATTTCCAGGAATGGATTCTGAAAGGTTTCCCATGGGAAAAACAAAGGCAGGAGCTGATCTGAGCAGAGCAGCCAGAGGGGTGGCAATAACAGGGATGGTGGAATAGGGAAAGGGCTGTGGAGCTCGTGGAAGGTGAGCTGTGAGGAGGGGGAGAATCACAAACTGGGGGAAAATGTGGTGAAAAGGAGCTAAAATGGGAAAGGCACGAGGAGGGGGATGAGAAAGAGGCACTGTGGGCATTCCACAGGGAACACACATCCCAGAGATCCCGTGGTTATCAGGATTTCAGGCACAGGGATGAGCTGGGGTAGCTCTGGGCACTGAGACATTCCCTGAATCACAGAATCGTGGAATGGATTGGGTTGGAAGAGACCTCTGAGATCAGCAAGTCCAACCCTTGATCCAACCCCACTGTGATCACCAGCCCAGGGCACTTTGTGCCCTGGGCTGGTGATCACAGTAGGGTTGGATCAAGACATGGTGGATTCTCCATCCCTGGAGGTGTTTAAATGCCACATCCAGTCTCACCTTAAACACCTCCAGGGGCAGAGAATCCACCCCCTCTCTGGGCAGCCCATTCCAATGTCTGATTAATCTCTCTGCAAAGAATTTCTTTATAATATCCAACCTAAACCTTCCCTGGCAGAGCTTGAGCTGTGCCCTCTTGTCATAGAAATCACAGAATCAATTGGGTTGGAAAAGACCTCCGACATCATCAAGTCCAACCCTTGGTCCAACTCCAGTCCCTTTACCAGATCATGGCACTCAGTGCCACGGCCAAGCTCAGTTGAAAAACCTCCAGGGATGGGGAATCCACCCCCTCTCTGGGCAGCCCATTCCAATCCCTGAGCACTCTCTCTGCAAAGAATTTCCTCCCCATCTCCAACTTCAATTTCCCCTGGCAGAGCTTGAGCCCATCGTGCCCCCTTGTCCTATTGCTGAGTGCCTGGGAGAAGAGACCAACCCCCACCTGGCCAGAACTTCCCTTCAGGCAGTTCCAGACAGTGCTGAGGTCACCTCTGAGCCTCCTCTTCTCCAGGCTGAACACCCCCAGCTCCCTCAGCCTCTCCCCACAGCACTTGTGCTCCAGTCCCTTCTCCAGCCTCGTTGCTCTTCTCACTTGGGTTGGAGGAGACCTCTGAGAGCATCAAATCCAATCCTTGATCCAACCCCACTGTGATCACCAGCCCAGGGCACTGAGTGCCCTGGGCTGGTGATCACAGTAGGGTTGGATCAAGACATGGTTGGATCAAGACATGGTGGATTCTCCATCCCTGGAGGTGTTTCAGAGGACACTCAGAGCCACATCCAGTCCCTTCTCCAGCCTCGTTGCTCTTCTCTTCTCATTTGGGTTGGAAAAGCCCTCCCAGATCATCAAGTCCAACCCTTGGTCCAACTCCAGTCCCTTTACCAGATCATGGCACTCAGTGCCACGGCCAAGCTCAGCTGAAAACCCTCCAGGGATGGGGAATCCACCCCCTCTCTGGGCAGCCCATTCCAATCCCTGAGCACTCTCTCTGCAAAGGATTTTTTCCTGATCTCCAACATAAATTTCCCCTGGCAGAGCTCCAGCTCCGGATCTGCCCTGAAACCCCCTGGGGATGAGCTACAAACCCCCCTCCACCTCCCCGGAGGGAAAAACAACCTCTGGAATGCCGGCTGAGGGTTGGAATTCTGGGAGAAGCGTCTGATGTAGAAACGAAACCGAGGAAATGGTGCGGGAAATGTGTCACCGGTGCCCGACGGGGCGGGGCGGGACAGGGACAGGGGAAGGGACAGGGACAGGGGCAGGGGCAGGGGAAGGGACAGGGGAAGGGGCAGGGGAAGGGGCAGGGGAAGGGGCAGGGGAAGGGACAGGGACAGGGGAAGGGACAGGGGAAGGGACAGGGGAAGGGACAGGGGAAGGGACAGGGACAGGGACAGGGACAGGGGAAGGGACAGGGGAAGGGACAGGGGAAGGGACAGGGGAAGGGACAGGGGAAGGGACAGGGACAGGGGAAGGGACAGGGACAGGGACAGGGACAGGGGAAGGGACAGGGGAAGGGACAGGGGCAGGGGAAGGGGCAGGGGAAGGGGAAGGGGCAGGGGAAGGGACAGGGGAAGGGACAGGGGAAGGGACAGGGGAAGGGACAGGGGAAGGGACAGGGGAAGGGACAGGGGAAGGGACAGGGGAAGGGACAGGGACAGGGGAAGGGACAGGGGCAGGGACAGGGGCAGGGACAGGCACAGGGACAGGCACAGGGACAGGGGAAGGGACAGGGGAAGGGGCAGGGGCAGGGACAGGGACAGGGGAAGGGACAGGGGCAGGGACAGCGGTAGGGGAAGGGACAAGGGCAGGGGCAGGGGAAGGGACAGGGACAGGGATAGGGGAAGGGACAGGGGAAGGGGCAGGGACAGGGGCAGGGACAGGGGCAGCGGTAGGGGAAGGGACAGGGGCAGGGACAGGGGTAGGGACAGGGGCAGGGACAGGGACAGGGACAGGGGAAGGGACAGGGGAAGGGGAAGGGGCAGGGGCAGGGGCAGGGGAAGGGACAGGGACAGGGACTGGGACAGGGGCAGGGACAGGGACAGGGACAGGGGAAGGGACAGGGGCAGGGGAAGGGGCAGGGGCAGGGGAAGGGACAGGGGAAGGGACAGGGGAAGGGACAGGGGAAGGGACAGGGGCAGGGACAGGGGAAGGGGAAGGGACAGGGACAGGGGAAGGGACAGGGGAAGGGACAGGGGAAGGGACAGGGGAAGGGACAGGGGAAGGGACAGGGGAAGGGACAGGGACAGGGGAAGGGACAGGGGCAGGGGAAGGGACAGGGGAAGGGACAGGGGAAGGGACAGGGGAAGGGACAGGGGAAGGGACAGGGGCAGGGAGGGTGGGTGGGTGGGCTGTGCCCTCGCCAGAAATGCGGGAATGGGGGACAATCCCGGTGTTCCTGAGCGGGGGGAGGTGCCAGGGACGCCCCGCCCCTCCCGGGGGTCCCGGGGTGCCCCGAGGGCACAGGGGCCGTGCCAGGGCTGGGGGCACAGGGGTTTGTCACCCCAAGGCTGGGGGTCACACGGAGGGCACAGACCTGGGGCGGGGCTGCAGCCACGAGCCCCCGTTCCCGTCCTGATGGTCAGGACCCCCTCGTGACAGCCCCACTGCTTTCACGACAAGGCCATTCCTCTCACGACAGCCCTTCGTTCCCCCACGACAATCTCATTTCTCTCATGACAACCCCATTTCTCTCCTTACAGCCCCTCATTCCGCTCACGACAACCCCTCGACAGCCCCACTCACCTCACGACAGGCCCACTCCTCTCACGACAGTCCTACTCTTCTCACGACAGTCCCTCACTCTCCTCACGACAGCCCCACTCACCTCACGACAGCCCCATTTCTCCCCCTACAGCCCCTCATTCCACTCACGACAGCCCCTCGACAGCCCCACTCACCTCACGACAGGCCCACTCCTCTCACGACAGGCCCTTATTCTCCTCACGACAGCCCCTCACTCCCCTCACGATAGGCCCACTCCTCTCACGACAGTCCCTCACTCCCCTCACGACAGGCCCACTCCTCTCACGACAGTCCCTCACTCCCCTCACGACAGGCCCACTCCTCTCACGACAGGCCCTCACTTCCCTCACGACAGGCCCACTCCTCTCACGACAGCCCCTCATTCCCCTCATGACAGCCCCACTCCTCTCACGACAGCCCCTCGTTCCCCTCATGACAGTCCCACTCCTCTCACGACAGCCCCTCACGACAGACCCACTCCCCTCACGACAACGCGGAGCCCCACGTTCTTCTCACCAGCATCTCCCCGTCACTGTCGATAGCTGGCAGCACCCTGTTCCTATCGCGACAGCCCCCCGGCCAGCAGGACCCGCCGCAGCCTCCCCTCAGACAACCGCGGGCCGCGCACCGGGGTGACCCCAACCCGGCGCCGTTCCCGCACAGGCAGCGCGCCGGGCCGGGCCGAGCCGCAGCCCCCGCGCTCCCCCGAGCCCCTCGGAGCCCCCCCGACCCCCGGCGGCCGCCCCGGCCGTACCTGCCATGCCGGGCCCGGCCGGGCCTGCCCGCGGCCCTCACCGTGACACCGGCCAGACAAAGGGCGCCGCCATCTTGGCGCCGGGCGGAAGCGGCGTCTCAGCCTCGCCCGTACGGCGGCGGCGGCGCCACGGCGCGTGCGCGGGAGGAGGGGGCGGTCACGTGATCCCTCCCCGCCTTCCCCAATCGCCACGCCCCCTTCCCGCCACCGCAGGGGGGCGCCATGACAGTGTGGGAGGGGCTGAGGGGGACGGAGGGGGACGGAGAGGGGATGGGAGGGACAGAGAGGGACAGAGAGGGGATGGGAGGGACAGAGAGGGACAGAGAGGGGATGGGAGGGACGGAGAGGGGACTGTGAAGGACGGAGAGGGGCGGAGGGGGACGGAGAGGAAACTGTGAGGGACAGAGAGGGGCAGAGAGGGACGGAGAGGGACAGAGAGGGGCTGTGAGGGGCAGAGAGGGACGGAGAGGGGCTGGGAGGGACGGAGAGGAAACTGTGAGGGACAGAGAGGGGCTGTGAGGGACAGAGAGGGGCAGAGAGGGACGGAGAGGGACAGAGAGGGGCTGTGAGGGACGGAGAGGGGCTGTGAGGGACAGAGAGGGGATGGGAGGGACGGAGAGGAACAGAGAGGGGCTGTGAGGGGCAGAGAGGGACGGAGAGGGGACTGTGAGGGACGGAGAGGAACAGAGAGGGGTTGGGAGGGACGGAGAGGGGCAGAGAGGGGCTGGGAGGGACGGAGAGGGACAGAGGGGGGCTGGGAGGGACAGAGGGGGGCTGGGAGGGACAGGGAAGGGCTGTGAAGAACGGAGAGGGGCGTGAGGGGCAGAGAGAGGCTGTGAGGGGCACAGAGGGACGGAGAGGGGTAGAGAGGGGCTGGGAGAGACCAAGAGGGACAGACAGGGGCACAGAGGGGGGGCGGGAGGGACAGAGAGGGGCTGGGAGGGACAGAGAAGGGTCGTGTGGGGTTGTGAGAGGGACCAGGAGGGGTCATGAGGGGCAGTTTCTGATCCCCAATGCAAAGAGATGCCTCGGGTTGCTGTTACGGTGCTGTTTGTGCAGTGTGGGCACAGCTGCAGTTTGGGCTCAGGGTCGGTGCAGAGCCTCAGTTATTGCTCTGCAGGGAAAAGAATCAGAATCCCTCAGGCTGGAACAGCCCTCCCAGCTCCCGGAGCCCACCCTGTGCCCAATGCCCACCTTGGAAAAGCCCTCCCAGCCCCTGGAGCCCACCCTGTGCCCAATGCCCACCTTGGAAAAGCCCTCCCAGCCCCTGGAGCCCACCCTGTGCCCAATGCCCACCTTGGAAAAGCCCTCCCAGGCTACAGAGCCCACCCTGTGCCTGATGCCCACCTTGTCCCCCAGCCCAGAGCTCTGAGAGCCACGGCCAGTCCTGCCTTGGGCACCTCCAGGGCTGGACACTCCAACCCTCCCTGGGCAGCCCCTGCCAGTGCCTGCCCATCCTTTCCATGCAGCAATTCCTGCTGCTCTGCCCCCTGCCCATCCTTTCCAGGCAGCAATTCCTGCTGCTGTGCCCCCTGCCCACCCTTTCCAGGCAGCAATTCCTGCTGCTGTGCCCCCTGCCCACCCTTTCCAGGCAGCAATTCCTGCTGCTGTGCCCCCTGCCCCTGCCCTGGCCCAGCCTGAGGCCGTGCCCTCTGCTCCTGTCCCTGTGCCCTGGGGCACAGCCCGACCCCCTGTCCCGGCTGCCCCTCCTGGCAGGGATTGCAGAGCCAGAAGGTGCCCCCTGAGCCTCCTTTGCTCCAGCTGAGCCCTCCCAGCTCCCTCAGACCCTCCTGCTGCTCCAGCCCCTTCCCTGGGCACCTCCAGCCCCTCCATGTCCCTGCCCTGAGGGTCCAGCCATGCCCAGCACTGGAGGTGCCCCAGCCATGCCCAGCACTGGAGGTGCCCCAGCCGTGCCCGGCACTGGGACCATCGGCCCCTCCTGCCCCCCTGGGCACACCCGGGATCGAGTCCAGCCGCTCCCACTGGCACCCCTGGGGCCTTTCCCAACTTTCCAGCCTGGAGTGTTCCATGGGATTGTCCTGAGCGAAGTTCAGGACCCGGCACTTGGATCCAGGTTGTCCCGATCCTGCCCTCTGGCACATCCACATCCTGCCAGGCACTGCCCGAGGGTGCCCTTCTCCATCCCTTCATCCAGCTCATTTCATAAGGATGTTGAACTGCTCCCAGAACTGATCCCTGGGATTTTCTCCTGCCACAAACGAGCCCCACGTGCGGCGCAGCTGCTGCGGGGCGTGTTCGGCGCCCGATCCAACCTGTCGCTTCAGCCTCTGCAAACCTCCCCTGTCCAAAGCCGTGGATTTGGGCAGAAAGAACGTGGAGGGATTTTTTTTTTTTCATTCTCTTCCTCCTTTCGTTGCATCTCTCTCGGCAAGGACCACTAGATGGCAACCAGTGACCGCGGCGGTGAGTGCTGGGCTGGTATTTTGGGACAGAGCAGCCCCATCCCTGAGGATCCCAAGTTATAACTATTAATAACTTCATTAATAACTTTTATCCATTATCTCCGCAGCGAGGAGTCCCTCGGAGTGAAATCCAAGCCACCCGAGGAGGTGGTGGCAGAACCAGCCGTGCTGGGGACGCTGCAGGTGCGAGTCACGAGTGGTCTGGGGATGAAGGATCTGCCCTTGGAGCAGGAGCAGCACCACGAGACGGGATAAAGAGAAGGAGCTGCCCTTGGAGCGGGAGCAGCACCACGAGTGGTTTGGGGATGAACTGGAAGGAGCTGCCCTTGGAGCGGGAGCAGCACCACGAGTCGGGATGAACAGAAAGGAGCTGCCCTTGGAGCAGGAGCAGCACCACGAGTGGTTTGGGAATGAACTGGAAGGAGTTGCCCTTGGAGCAAGAGCAGCACCACGAGTGGTTTGGGGATGAAGGAGCTGCCCTTGGAGCAGGAGCAGCACCACGAGTGGTTTGGGGATGAAGGAGCTGCCCTTGGAGCAGAAGTAGCACCACGAGTGGTTTGGGGATGAACTGGAAGGAGCTGCCCTTGGAGCAAGAGCAGCACCACGAGTGGTTTGGGGATGAAGGAGCTGCCCTTGGAGCAGAAGTAGCACCACGAGTGGTTTGGGGATGAACTGGAAGGAGCTGCCCTGGGAGCGGGAGCAGCACCACGAGTTGGGATGAACAGAAAGGAGCTGCCTTTGGAACGCGAGCGGCATCACGAGTGGTTTCAGGATAAAGGAGCTGCCCTTGGAACGGGAGGAACAACACAAGTGGTTTGAGGATGAACGGGAAGGAGCTGCCCTTGGAGCAGGAGCAGCAGCACGAGTGGTTTGGGGATGAAGGAGCTGCCCTTGGAACGGGAGGAACAACACAAGTGGTTTGGGGATGAACGGGAAGGAGCTGCCCTTGGAGTGAGAACAGCAACACGACTCGGGATGAAAGGGAAGGAGCTGCCCTTGGAGCGGGAGCAGCACCACGAGTCGGGATGAACAGAAAGGAGCTGCCCTTGGAGCAGGAGCAGCACCACGAGTGGTTTGGGGATGAAGGAGCTGCCCTTGGAGCAGGAGCAGCAACACGAGTGGTTTGGGGATGAACTGGAAGGAGCTGCCCTTGGAGCGGGAGCAGCACCACGAGTGGTTTGGGGATGAACTGGAAGGAGCTGCCCTGGGAGCGGGAGCAGCACCACGAGTTGGGATGAACAGAAAGGAGCTGCCTTTGGAACGCGAGCGGCATCACGAGTGGTTTGGGGATAAAGGAGCTGCCCTTGGAACGGGAGGAACAACACAAGTGGTTTGGGGATGAACGGGAAGGAGCTGCCCTTGGAGCAGGAGCAGCACCACGAGTGGTTTGGGGATGAACGGGAAGGAGCAGCCCTTGGACCGGGAACAGAACAACGAGTCGGGATGAACAGCAGGAGCTGCCCTGGGAGCGGGAGCGGCATCACGAGTGGTTTGGGGATGAACAGAAAGGAGCTGCCCTGGGAGCGGGAGCAGCACCATGAGTGGTTTGGGGATGAAGGAGCTGCCCTTGGAGCAGGAGCAGCACCACGAGTGGTTTGGGGATGAAGGAGCTGCCCTTGGAGCAGGAGCAGCACCACGAGTGGTTTGGGGATGAACTGGAAGGAGCTGCTTTTCGGTCGGTGTAGCACCACGAGTTGGGATGAACAGCAGGAGCTGCCCTGGGAGCGGGAGCGGCATCACCATCACGAGTGGTTTGGGGATGAACAGAAAGGAGCTGCCCTTGCAGCAGGAGCGGCACCACGAGTGGTTTCGGGATAAACTGGAAGGAGCCGCTCTTGGAGCAGGAGCAGCAACACGAGCCGGGCGCTCTGTGGTTTCTATAAACAGTCCCTCGGCCCGAGCTGGCGCCTCGGTGTTGTTTGTACACACTGAGGGAGATGGAGCCGGGCCCGTGGGGGTGATTGAGGAACCCGAAAAGAAGCGCTGGGGTTTGGCGGGCACGCTGGGATCGCCATCCCGGCTCGTGGGGGTACCCCGAGGGTGGTGGGCGAGGGGAGAAGGAGGGTTTGGTGCCTTTCCAGGTGGGTCGGCGGCCGAACAGCTGAGGGAATGGCTCCGAAATAGAGCCGGGGGGAAGGAATGAGTCACCCCGGGCTGGAAATAAACAGGGCAGCGGGCGCCGGAGCGGCTCCTGGTCCCGGTTTTTGTGGGGATGGCAGAATCCCCCTTCCCGAGACACCCCTCGGGGCTGAGCTCACACCCCGTCCTGGGGGTAAAACATCCAGAAAACTTTAAAAAAAAAAAGGAGAAGGCAGCTGTCAGGCGGTCTCAAATAATTTATCCCACGCTGTATATACAAAGACAAGCTCCGGCGGAGGGTTGGGAAGGGAACCTGGCTCCTGGCGGGACTCTTGGCACGCTGGATCTTCCCCCTCAACACGCGCCAGCTAAAAATTGCTGGAGCTGGGACTGCCCTCCGGAGTTTCTCCGGGATGCTGCTCAGCACAGGTCTGACCCCACGGCACAGCGAGAGCTCCCATTCCCCACCCCGCATCCCACCGCCTTCCCAAATCGCCCAAATCATTAACGAGGGAGAGGGGGGGAAAAGAGCCCCCCGAGCCCTCAGATCTTGATCTCAGTCCGGAAGGTTTGCTGGACGTGCTCGGAGTGCTTGGCGGGCCGGCGCTGGGCACGGATGGTCAACGTGCCGTTGTCCCCCAGCGAGGATGACACCGACGTGGGGTCCACGTCCTCGGGCAGCTGGCATTTGTGGGTGAAGGTGTTCATGACGGTGCCATCCGAGGCCAGCTGGGGGGCAAAATGGGTGAAAAGGGGATTGTTTTGGGGTGCAAACAGGATGGGGGCTCTTTATTCCCTGCAGTCACCGTTAATTAGCGGTGAATTAAACGCAGTTGGGGTTGTGGCTGTTGAGTGGGGAGTTGGGGGGTTCCCTCTCCACCAGGTGAGGGTTTTGGGGTCGCCCCAGTTTGGGGGTGAGCAGGAGAGGGAGGGAGCACCCACCTTCTCGGCGTGCACCTCGATCTGGTTGTTGGAGGTGGTGACCACGATGTCCTCGGGGGCGAAGTCGCTGACATCCACCGTGAACTGGTACGTGTTCCCCAAGGTCTTCACCACGCCCGCGGTACCAGAACGAGCTGCTGGAGAGGTTTTTTTGGGGGGGATCACAGCCCTGCCTTGCTGCGTATCCACCCCAAAACTCCTCTTGGGTGCCCCCAAACTCACCTGGAAACCCCAAAGTCTCACCGTGAGGCCTCACAAAGCTCCCAAAAAGTTCCATCTCGCCTTCCCCCACCGCTTCCCCCCCCAAGCTGCGACCCCCAATTCCCGCCGGGGAGGAAGCGCAGAACCCTCTTCCTCGTCCTCCTCGCGGCGAAGGCGACGCCGGATCGGTTATTTCGGGATATTTCGACTTGACGAGCTTTTTAAAGCCTCGTTAAGGCTCCCGGCCGCCTGCCAGACCTCTCGTAAAACCGGCTAAATTTAGGTCTTGCGCCGGAGACGGTGGAAATTTTTCCCCTCTCCATCCCCCCCACCACCTCAACGCCATGGAATGCGCTGCCTATTATTAAGGAATAATCGTCATAATTAATTAAAATACTTATTAAATCCTCCCCGGCGCGGGATGTACGCGGGGAGCTCGGGGGTGGTGGCGGGGTGGAGGGAGGGGGAAAACCCGGCTCGCTCCGGCCCCGGCGGGTCCGTCGCCTTCGTCAAGGTCGTTTTTAATGAGCTCGTTTGCAACCTCAGTCCGACAGCGCAGGTCGAGGCGGAAGGACGGGCGAGGGGGGTGCTAAAAACAAGGGGGTGCTGGCCCCAAAAACGGCCCTGGGATGGAGCACCCCGTCCCTGGGGGGGTCCGGGGGGAGAAGGATGCGGAGCGGGACGAGGAGGAGGAGGAGGAGGAGGAAAGGGTGCTGGTGTCGAAGCACACCTGGAGACCCTGCCCCACCGCCAGGAGAAGGCTCCGAGGTGAGACCCCCACCCAAAAAGGGGAGTGGGTGTTTTTGCCGGGGGGGTCAGCACCTTGTTTTCCCATCCCACAGTGTGCCTGGAGTGGGTGAAACGGCAGCTCTTCCGTGTCGGGGAGGATTGGTACTTCCTCTTCATCCTGGGGGTCCTCATGGCCACCATCAGCTTCATGATGGACCACCTCGTCTCCAGGGTCTACGCAGGTAAATGAGGGGCTGCCCTGAGGGGCTTCACGGGCTGTTTGGGGGTTCCCCGAGGACACAGGGTGGTCTTTGGCGTGGGGGTACATCTCCCCTGCCCACACTTCTCCTCCAGCCCACTGCTGGCTCTACCAAGAGCTGGGGGACATCGGGGTGCTCAAGTACCTCTCATGGACCCTCTACCCCACGGCTCTGGCCACCTTCTCCTCCGGCTTCTCCCAGAGCATCACCCCGTACTCTGCAGGTGAGCCAGCGGCACCCCGACCTCCCCAGCTCCCCAAAACTCCCCCTTGGCAATGAGGGGCACCCCTAAATTTTGGATCATGCCCTCCACTCCCCCCTCCAGGCTCCGGCATCCCAGAGCTGAAGACCATCCTGATGGGTGTGGTGCTGGAGGACTACCTGGCCATCCAGAACTTCGGAGCCAAGGTGGTGGGGCTGACCTGCACCCTCATGTGTGGCAGCAGCGTTTTCCTTGGCAAAGTGGTGAGAGATGACCCCTCCAGACCCCCCAAATCGGCGGTGGTCGTGGTTGGTGCCACACGGGGGGACGCTCAGTGCCATGTCCCCTCCTTGGCACCAGGGTCCCTACGTCCACCTGTCTGCCATGGCTGCCGCATATCTGGGCAAGATGAGGACCTCAGTCATGAAGGAGTACGAGGTGGGGGTGCCACCCCCAAAAAAATCAGTGTGTGGGGGGGTTATTTTATTCCCCCAAAAATTCTGAGTTCTGCCTGAACCCCCCTCCACCCCCAGAACAAGTTCAAGCAGCGTGAGATGCTCGTGGCGGCACAAGCTGTCGGGGTGGCCACGGTCTTTGGGGCGCCCATCAGCGGTGAGGATCCCCCCCAGCCTCACCCTGGGGACCCTTAAACGTCACCCTGACCCCCCTCGCTCTCTGTTTTCCCAGGGGTTCTTTTCAGCATCGAGGTGATGTCCCCCCACTTTGCCGTGCGCGATTATTGGCGCGGCTTCTTCGCCGCCACGTGCGGAGCCTTCATGTTCCGCCTCCTCACCGTCTGGAGCGGCGAGCAAGGCAAGGCGGGGCGGGCAGGACGGGTCCTCTGCTCCCCTCAACCCTCCCCCTGGCATTTTTGGGGTGCCCACCCCCAAACCCATTCCTCTCCCCCCTCCCAGAAACCATCGTGGCTGTCTTTAAGATCGACCTCAAGATTGACTTTCCCTTCGACCTGCTGGAGACTTTCTTCTTTGTGATATTGGGGTGCGGAGGGGGGGGGGCGGATTTGGGGTGCTGCCTGTGCCCTGCCTGTGCCCTGCCTGTGCCCTGCCTGCACCCCTGCCTGCCCTCTCCTCACAGGGTCGTGTGTGGGCTTGTGGCCTGTGCCTACCTCTTCTGCCAGCGCTGGATGATGGTGGCTGTCAAGAGGAACTGGCTGACGGCCAAGCTGCTGGCGACTGAGTCTGTACTGGGCGTCCGTCCATCTGTCTGTCTGCACCCTGTGTGTCTGTGTGTCCACACCGAGCACTCTGTGTTCCCCTCCCCATTAACCCTGTGCATCTGCCCTGGCTGTCCGTGTGTCCCCTCCCATCCACCTTGGGTGTCCCCCCCCAAACATCCTGGGTGTCCCTGTGTCCCCTGATGCATCCTGAGTGTCTGTGTGTCCCCTCTCATCCACCCTGAGTGTCCCCCTCAAACATCCTGGGTGTCCCTGTGTCCCCTAATGCATCCTGAGTGTCTGTGTGTCCCCCCCCCCAAGCACCCTGAGTGTCCTGTGTCCCCTAATGCACCCTGGGTGTCCGTGTGTCCCTGTGTCCCCTAATGCATCCTGAGTGTCTGTGTGTCCCCCGCAAGCACCTTGAGTTGTCCAGGTGTTCCCCCAAGCACTCTGGGTGTTTCTGTGTCCCCTGATGCATCCTAAGTGTCTGTGTGTCCCCCCCCCCCCCAAGCACCCCGAGTGTCCTGTGTCCCCTAATGCATCCTGGGTGTCCCTGTGTGCCCCCATCACCTTGAGTGTCCCTGTGTCCCCCCGTGCCCCCTGAGTGTCCTTGTGTCCCCCCATGCCCCCTGAGTGTCCCTGTGTCCCCCCATCACCTTGAGTGTCCCTGTGTCCCCCCATGCCCCCTGAGTGTCCTTGTGTCCCCCCATGCCCCTTGAGTGTCCCTGTGTCCCCCCATCACCTTGAGTGTCCCTGTGTCCCCCCATGCCCCCTGAGTGTCCCTGTGTGCCCCCATCACCTTCAGTGTCCCTGTGTCCCCCCGTGCCCCCTGAGTGCCCTTGTGTCCCCCCATGCCCCCTGAGCGTCCCTGTGTGCCCCCATCACCTTGAGTGTCCTTGTGTCCCCCCATGCCCCCTGAGTGTCCCTGTGTGCCCCCATCACCTTGAGTGTCCCTGTGTCCCCCCGTGCCCTCTGAGTGTCCCTGTGTCCCCCTGTGCCCCCTGAGTGTCCCTGTGTCACCCCATCACCTTGAGTGTCCCTGTGACCCCCCATGCCCCCTGAGTGTCCCTGTGTCCCCTCGTGCCCCCCCGTGCCCCTGAGTGTCCTTGTGTCCCCCTGTGCCCCCCGAGTGTCCCTGTGTCCCCCCATCACCCTGAGTGTCCCTGTGTCCCCCCATGCCCCTGAGTGTCCCTCTGTCCCCCCGTGCCCCTGAGTGTCCCTGTGTCCCCCTGTCCCTCTGTCTGTCCCCTCAGCAAGCCGGTGTACACGGCGCTGGCGGTGCTGCCCCTCTCCTCCATCACCTTGAGTGTCCCTGTGTCTGCCCCGTGCCCTCTGAGTGTCCCTGTGTCCCCCTGTGCCCCTTGAGTGTCCCTGTGTCTGCCCCGTGCCCTCTGAGTGTCCCTGTGTCCCCCCATGCCCCCTGAGTGTCCCTGTGTCCCCCTGTGCCCCCCGAGTGTCCCTGTGTCCCCCCGTGCCCCCTGTGTCCCTGTGTCCCCCCATGCCCCTGAGTGTCCCTGTGTCCCCCTGTCCCTCTGTCTGTCCCCTCAGCAAGCCGGTGTACACGGCGCTGGCGGTGCTGCTCCTCTCCTCCATCACCTTCCCGCCCGGCCTGGGGCAGCTCATGGCCTCCAGGGTGAGTGGGGGGCACGGGGGGCGCTCCTGGGGGACCCCAAAACCTGCCAGGGGGTGCTCAGGGTGTCTGTCTGTCTGTCTGTGTCCGTGTGTCCCTCCAGCTCACCATGAAGGAATATCTCACCTCCCTTCTCGACCCCCACACGTGGTGGGGGCAGCCCCCCAACGCCTCGTGGGCAGCCGAGCCGGGGGGGCTGTGGCAGGAGTGGGACCACCCCTCTGCCACCATCTTTGGCACCTTGGCCTTCTTCCTGCTCATGAAGGTGCCCATGGTCCCCCTACCCTGAGCCCTGGGTGTGCCCCCACTTGGTGCCCCCTGGGGTCATCCCCCTGTGTCTGTGCTCTGGGTGTGCCCCCACTCGGTGCCCCCTGGGGTGACACCCCCTGTGTCTGTGCTCTGGGTGTGCCCCCACTCGGTGCCCCCTGGGGTGACACCCCCCCCCCCCCGTGCCTGTGCTCTGGATGTGCCCCCCTGGGGTGATCTCCCCGTGTCTGTGCCCCCCACTCGGTGCCCTCCTGAGGTGACCCCCCCGTGTCTGTGCTCTGGGTGTGCCCCCCTGGGGTGCCCCCTGGGGTGACCCCCGTGTCTGTGCTCTGGGTGTGCCCCCCTGGGGTGATCCCCCCGTGTCAGTGCCCCCCACTCGGTGCCCCCTGGGGTGATCCCCCCGTGTCAGTGCCCCCCACTCAGTGCCACCCTGGGGTGACCCCCCCTTCCCCCCGTGTCTGTGCTCTGGGTGTTCCCCCCTGGGGTGATCCCCCCGTGTCAGTGCCCCCCACTCGGTGCCCCCTGGGGTGACCCCCTCCCACGTGCCTGTGCTCTGGGTGTGCCCCCACTCGGTGCCCCCTGGGGTGACCCCCCCGTGTCTGTGCTCTGGGTGTGCCCCCCTGGGGTGCCCCCTGGGGTGACCCCCCATGTCTGTGCTCTGGGTGTGCCCCCCTGGGGTGACCCCCCCGTGTCAGTGCCCCCCACTCGGTGCCCCCTGGGGTGACCCCCCGTGTCTGTGCTCTGGGTGTGCCCCCCTGGGGTGATCCCCCCGTGTCAGTGCCCCCCACTCGGTGCCCCCGGGGGTGACCTCCCCGTGTCTGTGCCCCCCACTCGGTGCCCTCCTGGGGTGACCCCCCCCGTGTCTGTGCTCTGGGTGTGCCCCCCTGGGGTGATCCCCCCGTGTCAGTGCCCCCCACTCGGTGCCCCCTGGGGTGACCCCCCCGTGTCTGTGTTGCCCCCCAGTTCTGGATGCTGATCCTGGCCACCACCCTGCCCCTGCCCGCTGGGTACTTCATGCCCATCTTCATCTACGGTCAGTCAGGGGGGGATGGATCAAGGGGGGGCTTGGGGAGGGCAACGAGGGGTACGGGGGGGGCAACCAGGCCTGGGGGGCACAGGGAGGGCAACCAGGCCTGGGGGGGGGAACAAGGAGGGGCAGAGAGAGCTGGGGAGGGGGTACAGGGGGTGTATCCAGCCCAAGATTAGGGGCACATCCCGTCTGTGGATCAGGGGTACATCCAGTCTGGGGGTGTATCCAGCCCTGGACTGGGGGGATCCATCCAGTCTGGGGGTATATCCAGCCCTGGATTGGGGGGGTACATCCAGTCTGGGGGTGTATCCAGCCCTGGACTGGGGGGGCACATCCAGTCTGGGGGTGTATCCAGCCCTGGATTGGGGGGTACATCCAGTCTGGGGGTGTATCCATCCCTGGATTGGGGGTACATCCAGTCTGGGGGTGTATCCAGCCCTGGATTGGGGGGTACATCCAATCTGGGGGTGTATCCAGCCCTGGATTGGGGGGTACATCCAATCTGGGGGTGTGTCCAGCCCTGGATTGGGGGGTACATCCAGTCTGGGGGTGTATCCGCCCTGGATTGGGGGGTCCCTCCAGTCTGGGGGTGTGTCCAGCCCTGTGGATCAGGGGTACATTCAGTTTGAGGCGTATCCAGTCCTGGATTGGGGGTTCCATCCCATCTGGAGTGTATCCAGCCCTGTGGATCGGGGGGTCCATCCAGCCCCGGGGAGGGGCTGCAGGAGGGGGGTCTCCTCCAGCTCCCCTATTTTTGGGGGGTGGGCTCTCCTGGTATCTCCCTCTCCCCCTCCCAATTCCAGGAGCCGCCATCGGGCGCTTGCTGGGGGAGGTGCTTGCCCTTCTCTTCCCTCGGGGGCTCCATTCCCAAGGACCCCCCCGGCTCATCATTCCCGCGGGATACGCCCTGGCCGGTGAGTGGGGGGGACACCCCCGCGGGGGTCTGTGGGGGGGACACCCCCCTCCAACCCCGCGACCCCTCCCCGGGTCTCCCCCTCCCTCCTTCCCTCCCTCCTCAGGCGCCGCCGCCTTCTCGGGCTCGGTGACCCACGCGGTGTCCACGGCCCTGCTGGTGTGCGAGGCCACGGGCCACCTGGGCCACCTGCTGCCCACCGTGCTGGCCGTGCTGGTGGCCAACGCCATCACCCAGAAGCACCAGCCGTCCTTCTACGACGCGGGGATCATCGTCAAGAACCTGCCCTACCTGCCCCCCATCCGCAGCCGCCACACCGCGTGAGCCCCACCCCGACCCGACCCGACAGAAAAACCGCTTTTTGGGGTGGTTTGGTGGAAATTGAGGGGGGTTTGTGCTCCCCCAGCTCCTACCGGGTGGTGGTGGAGGAGTTCATGCAGCGCCAGGTGGTGGCCCTGGCCAAGGGCGATGGTTTCCAGGAGGTGCTCGAGGCTTTGGACGCGGCTTCGGACGCGGAATACCCTGTGGTGGAGAGCGCAGGTGGGGCTGGGGGCTGGGGAGGGGGTTCGGGGGCACGGGGAGGGGGTTTGGGGCACGGGGAGGGGGTTTGGGGGCACGGGGAGGGGGTTTGGGGGCACGGGGAGAGTTTTGGGGGTACAGGGAGCGGGTTTGGAGGCGCGGGGAGGGAGTTTTGGGGGCACGGGGAGGGTGTTTGGGGTATGGGGAGGGGCTGTGGGGGCACCGGGAGGGGGTTTGGGGGCGCGGGGAGGGGGTTTGGGGGTACAGGGAGCGGGTTCGGAGGCGCGGGGAGGGGGTTTGGGGGCTGGGGAGGGGGTTTGGGGGCACGGGGAGAGTTTTGGGGGTACAGGGAGCGGGTTTGGAGGCGCGGGGAGGGAGTTTGGGGGCACCGGGAGGGGGTTTGGGGTATGGGGAGGGGGTTTTGGGGTACCAGGGGGGTACATGGAGGGAGTTTTGGGGCACGGGGAGGGTGTCTGGGGTATGGGGAGGGGATTTGGGGGCACGGGGAGTGGGTTTGGTGGCACCGGGAGGGGGTTTTGAGCGGTACATGGAGGGGGTTTGGGGGCACGGGGAGGGGATTTTGGGGCACGGGGAGGGAGGTTGGGGGTACAGGGAGTGGGTTTGGGGTGCGGGGGGGGGGATTTTGGGATGCGGGGAGGGGGTTTGAGGTACATGGAGGGGGTTTTGGGGGGTATGGGAAGGGAGTTTGGGGTACATGGAGGGGGTTTGGGGACAAGGGGAGAGGGTTTGGGGTACATGGAGAGGGTTTTGGGGGTACAGGGAGGGGGTTTGGGGTGCGGGGCGAGTTGGGGGCACAGGGAGGGGTTTGGGGGGCACTTGGGGAGGGGATTTGGGGCTACGGGGAGGGGGTTTGGGGTGCGGGGAGGGGGGTGTGGGGGCACCGGGAGGGGGTTTGGGGTGCGGGGAGGGGCTTTGGTGGCACGGGAAGGGAGTTTGGTGGCACGGGGAGAGGGTTTGGGGGGTACATGGAGGGGGGTTTTGGGGGGTACAGGGAGGGGGTTTGGGGACACGGGGAGGGGATTTTGGGGCACGGGGAAGGAGTTTGGGGGTACAGGGAGGGGGTTTGGGGTGCGGGGAGGGGGCTTGGGGGTACAGGGAGTGGATTTGGGGTGCGGGGGGATTTTGGGGTACGGGAAGGGGGTTTGGGGTACGGGAAG